>NW_004955434.1:4994980-5073831 GCF_000276665.1 Chinchilla lanigera | reverse complement strand
AAAAAAAAAAAGATTTTTAAAAATGTTAAAGATGGCATGCTTGCATGGCAATCCTCAAGACCTTGTTAGGAAGGTAGACAAAGTCAAAGGTTGAACACCAGAACCAGCCTATCTGAGTAAACCATTTTGGAGGAATTCGGCTGTCTGCTCCTCGGATCTGGTTACACACAGCCTCTTAGTGAATGCTGCATTCAAAGGAGAGCTGGCATGTATAACATTGTGCTGAGTTTCAACAAAGGAGGACTAAGTCATCTTTTCTCTCCCAGTCATGACTGTAGAGTGTGACAAAGGACAGCAGAGAAGGGGAAGAGAATGGAGGCCACGGAAGTTCATTGCCTGGGGACTGTGACTTCTGCTCTGTGTACACCGTCTGAAATTCTGCTTTGACACCTGAAACCAAGAAAATTATTTATGGGATTCCTCCAGCGTTTTATTGTCTACCCTCGCTCCTCTACTTCTCTAGGAAACACAGAATTCGAGAGTTGTTATTATTGTCTGAACAAATAAGTTCACCCAGCTCCTTTCACTCCCCCCCTTAGGTCATTCAAAGGGTCAGTCACTTATCTAACCCTCCTATGTCTTCAATATTTGTTCATAGTCTGTGTGCTTTAAGAGGATGTGCCTCTCTGTGTTGTCTGTCTCTGATGGCTCAAAGGGCCCTCTTGTATGTAACTCTCAGTACATTACATACCTAATTTGTATTATTTTTTACTCTGACAGTTATTATTTTGAAAACTGGAAGGAATTCCAGTGTCTCACCACAGGGAATCAATGTGGTGGAGCATAACAGCGGAGGCAGAAGGTTGTAAACCAATATAAATGTTAAGAACCTTGCACTCCATTGAAACAAGTCTATAGGGAAAAACCAGATACGAAGTAGGGTGTGTACACTGAAAATAAATATGTAAAAAATGAACGCTCTAAACTACCAAGGGTCAGCAATGATTTTGGGCTAGAGATGTAGCTCAGTGGTAAAGGACCTAGGTTCAGTCCCCAGTACTGCCCACCCAAAGTAAAATAGATAGATTTAGGTCCAATAAATCTTTATTTATTTATTTATTTTGGTTTTTCTCCGGTAACAGGAACCGAACTCATGCCCTTGCGCTTGCCAGGCAGGCGCTTTGCCACTGAGCTAAATCCCCAGCCCCCCAATAAATCTTTATAATCAACAGTTACTTACAAACACACACACATACAGCTGTTCCTGCATAAACAGATTATCCTCAAGCTTAGCTACGTAAGAGGACAAACACTGATCACGGATCGCCATGCACAGCTTTGAGGGTCAGGAATCTGAGCTGCTTTACTGTCCTGACTCAGGGTGTTAAAAGTCACTGATGGCTTCTGTTACCTGAAAGCTTGATTCGAGCTGGTAGATCCAATTCCCAAAAAAGGCTGCGTCTCACATTGTTGCCGGCAAAAGGCTTGTTAGATGGACCTCTCCCTAGGGCTGCTCATAGCATCATAGTGGGCTTGGCCCAGAGCAAGTGGTGAGAGAAAAAGGAGATTGACCAAGATGGTAACTGCAGTGCCTTCTATAACCTGGCAAGTCACAGATCATCACATTTGCCACATCCTGTGGTCACATGGACCAACTGTGGTACTGCTGTAGTTAGGGGTTTACAAGGGGAAAAATACAGGACCCATAATTTATAAGATTATTTTATAATACTCACCCAAAGAGTCATATACAAAGAGAGTGCAGGAAATCTGTCCACACACTAAAGACCAAAAGAATCCAGATGAGGGCCTGGATCCCATGGAAATGTCCTACATGAGTCCAGCTGAAGACCTAGAGTCCATAACAATGCCCCCATGAGTCCAGCTGGAGGCCAAGAGCCCATGACAATGTCTCATGGGCTGGGAAGGCCCAAAGGTCAGTGGTGGAAGCTAGAAAGTCTATACCAGCAGGACAAAGGATCTGTGCCAGCAGGCTGAGGGATCTGCACTGGAGCCAGGAAGGAACACTCAAGGTAAGAACCAGAGCTCCTCTGAAAATACCGCAGCCATCCTCAGTGACAGTGAGGTCTTGAGCTCCCCAACGATGAGAACAGCTGAGTTCATATGAGGAAAGCCAATGTGACAAGCTTTTCCATGGCATTGAACAGTGCACCATCTTCCTCTCTGGAGCCAGGAAGCGATGCTCAAAGTAAGGACCAGAGCTCCCCCAAAGTGAACCGTAGCCATTCTCAGGGACAACAAGGTCCCGAGCTCCTCCAACAAGGAGAACAGCTAAATTCATCAGGAAAGCCAGCATGACCAGCTCCTCCAGGAGAACCAGGAGAACCAATAGCTCCCAACAGCTCCCTGTAGCCTCTCTTCTTCCTCCCCAGTTCTGCTGCTTATGCTGCTGGCAACAACCCTCAGGTGGGCCTCCCACTCCCAGCACCACGCTAGTTCAGTTCAGCTGGGTGTTACAAGCTGGCTACCAGTTGTCAACCCACCACGTACAGTGTGGGAGGAAGCTATACAGGACGTAAGTTCTCAGAGACAGGCATCATCGGTGACCATCTTGGAGGCTCATTACCAGGATTTCACAACTGTTTTTGCTTATGGTTATTAAATGTACATTTCAAACACACATCGAAATAGAGATTTTTGAAATATTTAATCCTTATTAGAGTTTTCAAGAAATAACGATGTTTACTTAGTACTTTCCATCTGCCACCCACTGGGTTAAGCATTGTACTTACGACCCTCACACTTCTATTTATTTATTTATTTATTGTACAGGAATCGAACTCATGACAGGCTGCACTGTGCTGCTGAGCTACATCCCCAGCCCTCACAGGTCTAAAAGGTGTTTTATTTGTCATTTCAAAGAGATAAAACTTTTTTTTCTTTTTTGGTTTTTTTCCAGGTACGGGGAATTGAACTCATGACCTCACACTTGCCAGGCAGGTGCTGTGCCGCTGAGCTAAATCCCCACCCCCAAGAGATGAAACTTAAAGCACAGAAAAGTTAAGGAATCTGCCCAAGGACACATATCTAGTAAGTACGGGAATGGGAATATGAACTGAGAGCCATCCGGGTAAGTACGTACCGTATCACTCAGCCATACTGAGTCCCTCTGCTCATTGTTTCTGAAATAGATTTGCAACTTATCCATGTTTTGCAAGTTGAGACGCAAGTTCCACATTTAGAATTTCTGTACAGTCGCAGGATAAGGCTCAAACTAGAAGTTAGGCTCCTGGAGTCCGTTATCTGCGGTTATGACAGTGACAGTCACTGTCTCTTCTCCTGCTGCTGCTCTCCTGGCTTCCCCTCACCCTCTCCAGCCACCCTGGTCCCTGGCTGTTCTCGGAAGGCTCCAGGTGTGCTGCTGCCTGTCATCTGTGCAGTGTTCTTTGCTTCTTTCAGATCCGTGTGGCCCCACCCTTTCTCCCTGCCTTCCTGGCCTCAAATGTCACCTCCCCAGAGAGCCCCATTGCCACCTTGCTATTTAAAACTGCCACTCCAGCCCTTCACGTAGTTCCATCTTCCTTCCCCTCATTTCTTCCCATAGCAGCTGTCACCATCCAGATCCTAACTGATTCACTTAATATGTTTATATTTGCTTCCCTATACCAGAATACAAGCTCCTCAAGGGCAGGGATTTGGGTATGTTTTGTTTACTGATGGTCCCCAGCACCTACCACGATGTCTGGTACATAATCTGTGTTGAACTATAAATGTGTCTTCAATAAGCCATGAAATAACTTTGCAGAGCTTAAAGTATTTAGTTGATTTCAGAGTAGCTGTGTTGAAAATTGAACAGTCAATCTATTATCTATCCATACCTCCTTAAATTTGATAACAAGGTTATCTAAATATTTTGTGCAAATGGATGTGTCTGGAGAGAACCGTTTTCCTTTTAAGGAACATTTTACATTTTTTTTTTTCCCCCCGGTACCGGGAATCAAACTCATGACCTTGCGCTTGCCAGGCAGGCACTGCGCCACTGAGCTAAATCCCCAGCCCCGGAACATTTTGTATTTAATACCATGTCTGCCTATTTTTTTAAACCAGGGAAGATGTGTTAAAACGTCTAGAAATAACAAAATTTCTAGAAACAACAAAAGTTTTAGAAATATAAAGTATTTTTAACCTAGGAGAGAGATAAATTAGGCCAGAAGTGCAGTATTTCCATTGCCTGGGTAATGGCCTGGCCCATCCCATCCCTATAAAACCTGAGCAAATATGTAGCTTTGACATTAGAAGTCAGTTAAACAGATGACATTTCATAATGAATGAAAGACTTCCTTCCTTTATTTATTTTGGACAATCCACTAAATTTTAGTATGGTTTTGTTCCCTCAGACATAGAGGTATTGTTTGAGAGAAGGTCTACATTCATTCTACCTTTGCCCAGCTTTATCTAGCACAATTAGCTATAACCTTTGTCATTTTCAGAGTGTCAGCATAGTAGAACAATGAATCAGATCAACTGTAGTAATCATGATGAAATTTCATTAAATATCTGCTAAGGGCTAGGCATACCTATATTATCGCTAATATTTTCGTCCACTCATCAGGGTAGCTACTATAGATATGGAGCCCAATGAAATTAAGAAATTTGCTCAGATTGTACATTCAGGGCTGAGACTCAAACCAAGATTACCTGATTCCCAAATCTGGGCCAGATTCAAGGTACCAGTCTCTCCCTAACCATCCGTCTAAGCTGTAGCCTCAGTGGTTTGTCCTTATTTAAGTTGTTGCAACCAAACATTTCATCCTGTGTGCTTATACTAAAAAAGAATTAATTGTTCACCAGTTCAAATTAACTGAATGAGCTATATTTTTATTTGCTGAATTTGGCAATTGTATGTTAATACCTTACTAAACCCTTAAAAACAATTTTCAGGGTTACAGCTATAGCTCAGTGGTACAGCACTTGCCTAGCATGTGTGAGGCCCTGGATTCAGTTCTCAGTACTGCCAAACAAGACAGGTTTCCTTGCTTACCTGTGGCTCTGATGGGGTCACACACCCACTTCTGAACCTATCACTGGGTCAAAAGGATGTGAGGCTCTGATTAGTCAGGCTGCGGCCAAACCCACTCACTGGAGACAGGGATAAAGTCAGATTCATCCAAACCTTGTTCACATGATGGAGGTGGGAAGGAAGTGGTTCTCCAATGTAAAATCAGGTGAATGGATGCTACTCCTTAAAGTCCCAGGACCAAAGTTGATGTACAACTCGTCCAGGTTTCCCAGGGCCTCTCTGAACTCACATCTAGGCCTATCACAGGCCAACCCAGAGATACAGTGCTTTCTTGTGAAGCTTTACTTCTGTTTTTCTAACTTTCTGCATTACAGATGTCAAAGTAAAACAAAACAAAACAAAAAACAATGAAAGCAGGGAGAATTCATGCTATATTCCCATTTTTTAAAAAATATTGAGAGGGTAGTCGTAGTCAGACAAATTGAGAAAGTCCTTATCTTCTGCTTCACATTATTACTTTCTGCTGTGTTGACTGAACCTGGGTCCTGTCCAGTGCTTGCTGGAGCCTCATCCCAGGCCAGAGATTTAAGAGTGTCCTTGTCACTTCTTGATGTCCTACTCTGCAGGCCACCAGCCTGGTGCTCCCAGGGAACAGACAGCCATAAATTCTGTACTTTTTTGTTTTTGATATCCTTTATCTCACTATTATCACAAACTTGATTCTCAGTGCTTGTGACTGTGGATTCAAAGAGGAAAGGAGGTAATAGATTGGAATGAACTATGCCATTGAACTGATTTTCCAGGGCATAGAAGAAAGAGTACTACAGGCTCTTTTTATTTTTGAAGATGGCAAAGTCCAATAAAGGCAGACATATGTGGAGTGCCTCTAAGAGCAGAGGCATTGTGTTGAGTGCTTTACCTTCATGGTTCTTTTAACCCTCACTACCCCCTTGAGCAATACATAATCTTATTCACATTGTATATGCGAAGAAATTTGTTTAGAGAAGTTAGCTAAGCCTCACAGCTGGGCTGTCTGTAAGGCGGAACTTTACACTCCTGGCTGCTCTTCGGCTCTAATTTGGGTCATTTCCAGACTCCTGCATGGCCAGTAACCATCGAACCCCCTGGAACTTTCCAATGGGGGAGGAGGCAGAAGTCTCAGTGCACCGGTGCAGAAGCTGGGAGGAATCAGAGCACATGTGTAAAACTGAAGGTGTAAGTCCTGGTTGTGCACACTGACACCCCTCCTACTGCCTGTGAGAGTCTATATAAGTCTCTTTGGCCAGCAGTACCATGGGAGTAGTAATACCAGTAATTGTTGCTGTTTCTCATGCACTTCAATGCCCTTGCTGGGACATCTTCTGTCCTACTCATACTGCTTTTTTGTTTTGTTTTGTTTTGGGGTACTGGGAATCAAACTCGGGACCTTGCGCTTGTCAGGCAGGCACTTGTGCCACAAAGCTATATCCCCAGCCCCTAATACTGCTTTTTAAAAAGAGCCACATTAGCGTTATCCCAGTTATTTCATATCTGTTCTGTATGTTAGCCGACCGGCTCCGAAAGATATTTGCCTTCATATCTCTCTGAAAGAGTAAGTTGCCAGGAGCACCTGCCTGGCCCCCTCCTCTTCCAACTAGCAGTGTCGGGAGCTCTAAGCAGAAAACAGGAAGAATACATTTTCTAGTGTAACCCTTGTGTTTTGCCTGGGAAACTATAATCTTCAATTATATAATGGATCAGTGAGGCTTTTAAAGATAGGGTCAGGAACTTAACAGTTATTGCATAGGTTCATTTCCATATAATATAATCCTACATCATCCCCATGAAGTATACACTTCTGTAGTTCCCATTTTACAGGTGAGAAAACTGGGCTCACACAGGTGTGAAAACTAGCCCCACACCCTCACTCTTAGCCGCTTTGTATCACCTCTGTTCTTGCTTTCTCTCCGCATTAGATTACCTGGATCCTCTGTATATCAGGGTCTGACTCAAACCCAGACCAATTACATCCAAGTCTCTGGATCAGGTTGGGCCGTTATGCTTCTTGTTTTGTCCTTTGGGTTTTTTTTTGTTTTTGTTTTTTTTAAAGAGGGTCCTTGCTATGGGGTTCAGGCTGGCCTTGAGCTCACAACGATCCTCCTGCCTCAGCCTCCTGAGTGCTGGGATTACGGGGCTGCACCACCACACCCAGCTTGTCCTTTGTATTTCCCCAGGTAATTCAAATGTTGTGAACCTGCTACACTATTTGAAGAACCAGTCACAGAAAGTGGATATTTTATCTGGGAGATCAAGGACACTTACATTCAGTGACGGGCCAGCATGTTTATACATCCTTGTGAATGGTACAATAGTATGAAGTTGTGTAATGGTTAATGGCTATAATGGTTGTAGCCCCTTTCTGCAGATCAAAGATGTGGATTTGAATTGGTGCCTATTAGTTGTATGACCCTGAGTCTCTGAGCCTCAGTTTGCTCTTCTCTAAGAAAGGGATAATAATGGAGCCCACTTTGGGCTGAGGAGGCAAGTGTGGGCCTGCGTGCGTGGTTCAGCAGATTCTGCCCTTGTAAACAATTTGTTGCTGTGAGCTATTGATGGCAATCAGTACACCATCAAAGGCATAGATCTTATAGTTTGAAGGACAAATTCCAAATCTGAATAGAATTTTTGTCACCCCACTTCTGATCATTAAGGGTTTAGAATTACCCTCCTCATTTGGAAATTGAATGAATTTGCCTTGCTGGTTTAGCATCAAGGGTACCTGTTTTGAGGGATCCCAAACACCCTGTGGATAAGTTTGCAAACAGGCAGTATAAACCGGGTGTGGTGGCGCACGCCTGTAATCCCAGCACTGGGCAGGCTGAGGCAGGAGGATCGTTGTGAGTTTAAGACCAGCCTGGGCTACAAAGTGAGCTCAAGACCAGCCTGAACTGCATAGCGAGACCCTGTCTTGAAAAGATAAAAACAAAGAAACAAAAAAAAGCAAACAGGCAGTATGTACGCTCTAGTGTGGGCCAGGCACACACAAGGGGATCTGTAAGGGATCTGACCACATGTCCCAATGAAGGAACTAGGGTCTCAGAGAAAACTTTTGGGTCAGGATAAGGGAGAGCTCCAAGGGCTAAGGAGGGGGCTCAGAACACAGTGGGTGATTGGAAGCCAATTTAAGAATCTGAGAAAGAAGTTGTGTCGCGGTACTCTAATCTTGTACTGTGTACGGGAGGTAGCTGAATTTCTACCCACTCTAATCTAGTTTATCTTTGGGGACGGGAAGTTTGAAGGCTGAAGGCCAGAAGTCCCCGTTCAGGAGGGTTGGCTGAAACAGAAAGATTTCAGATGGCTGCCAGAGGGACCACCAGATAACCTCTAAGCTTCGTTATAATCCTATGGCATGCTAATAACATCCCCAGCACCATGAAAAAGCTGAAAATTGCCGTGATTGTGACTGGTAAGAAACAAAAGGAGTAAAAAGAAATGGTGCCAGAATTCCTGGAAAATCTTCACAGATTGCAGAAAAGATACAAATACCCCCCCTTTTAGCCTAGCTCTCCCCCTCTTCTTTTACCCCATTCTATAACCTCCTAAGCCCCAACAGGTCAAGCAGTTGATTTGCAAATTTATCTCTCACTTCTTTTCTTGACCAAGAATAAAAGTCTCCTTGATGCTCTGAGTGTTTGGTCTTGTTATTGGTTCCACAATTCTAAGAGGGAAAAATGGATCCAGTTTAGGGTACAAATTTGGTGACGGTAGGTTCAAAAGGAGCTCAGTACGTCAATCCCACTTCCCCTTGGGCCTTTTGTTTGTCCTGTTAACATCTAAGAATGCTACTTCCGTTGATCTGGATGTTCACTCTTTGAAGACCAAACCAAGCCTTGCCCCTTCAGGGACTTTTTCCAGACACATTTAGATAACAGCAGTGCTTTCCTTGAGCTACTGGCTTTTCTTGCCTGACATTGATAGCTGCCTTCAAACACGTACGTTATTTAAAAATTTTCTTTCTTTTTGTAGTGCATGCTATGGAAGCACCTACCAGCAAGTTACATCCCCAGCCCTAAGAATATTTTTGATTTCCTAGAGGATGGATGTGACATTATATACTTCTGTTGAACTCTACGTCCTCCACAGAGGTTAAGGTATGCGGCCCACTCCATAGATAAAAGTATTATTTTCCAGTACAAAATCACGGAACTCAGAAGCAAAAAAGCTTAAAGATCTTTTAGTTCAGCAGCAGCAAATGTCCTCTCAGAGGTATTTCACTTAGCTAGATCTGTGCGAAATAAGAAACATGAGTTTTAAAATCCTGAATTTGAATGCCTATTGTGAGTGTGTGTGTGTGTGTGTGTGTGTGTGTCCAGTACAGTTTTCTGCAGCTCAGCCCACTCCACTTCCTTTTTTTTTTTTCTTTTTTGTTTCTTTGTTTGTTTTTTGTCTTTTCTTCCGGTACCAGGGATCAAACTCATGACCTTGCGCTTGCCAGGCAGGTGCTTTTGCCGCTGAGCTAAATTCCCAGCCCCTTGGCCCACTTCCTAATGCTGCACCACCACACACACTGAATCTACCCGCCCAACTCCTGAAAGTATTTGAGTTAGTGAGCCCCAATTTCCAGCTAGCTTCTCTAATTCTTGGATCTTCCCCCACATTTCTCCTTTCAGTGGCAGGAAGCTTATAAGAAAGTGAGTCCCACTGGTGGGAAGCTCTAACTGAAACAGCCTCTCCCGGACGACAATCACAACTCAAGTCATGCCCTGGAATTAACCTGCTATGGTATATATTAACTACTTTAAATCCTTCTGGTGGTTCCCTTTTCACTGCTGAATGCTTTTCTCATGCCCAAGCATTCCATCACAAGTTTGACCCAGCCTTGAAGACCCAGCCTGGTCCTCCGAAAATGGCCTTCTTGAAGTTTTCCCCTTCACTCTTGCAGTGCAAGAGCACCACGTATCCATTCAACCCTTTGCCCTTACAGATTAGATTTCAGCTGGGCATGGTGGCGCATGCCTGCAATCCCAGCACTCTAGGAGGCAGACGAAGGAGGATCACAAGTTTGAGTATAGCCTGGATAACTTAGTGAGACCCTGTCTCAAAAGAAAGAAAGAAAACGCCTGGGGCTGTTGCTCTCTGTGAAGCCCCTGAGTTCAATCCCCACCACTGCCTCCCAAATAAATAAGTAAAGAAATTTCTCAGGTGTCTTGCAGTAACCTTACATCTGTCTAGCTCATCAGATTGTGGATGACTTGAGAGACTGGGATGCAACCACACCCCAGGAGGCTGCAATTTCAGTATGCGATAGATCTTATCTCATGTTGTTGCGTGAGGCCTAGACACTTTCACAGCTTTACTCTACACAGAGGTTAGCTCGTGCCTGAATGCACAGGAATGCAACCCCAGCAATTATTTACCAGGTGGAACGCATTTTTTGTGTTTCTTTCTGTCTTAAGGGAATTCTGTCAACTTTTTGGTTCTACTTCTGATGGAGTGGATTGTAAACCTGTTATAACCTGATGAGGAGAAAAAAATCCTTCTTTTTTTCTTTTTTTTTCAGGAAAAACTATCTCCATATGAAGGGGCATCCAGAAAACTACGGGTATAATAAATCACTGTTGTGCTGGGCGTGGTGGTGCACACCTGTAATCCCAGCACTCGGGAGGCTGAGGCAGGAGGATCATTGTGAGTTCGAGACCAGCCTGGGCTACAAAGTGAGCTCAAGGCAAGCCTGAACTGCATATCGAGACCCTGTCTCAAAAAGACAAAAAAAAAAAAAAAATCACTGTTAGCACCAATTATGTTTTGTGGGGGACAAGTTATTCTCTTGCAAGTAAAGACAACACAGTATTGGCTCCTGAGACAATATTGTGGTGAACTTCCTCTTGGGAAAGGCAGGACTCAGGAAGACCTGGCTGTCAGTCTAAGAAAGGCGGTGTTCTAGTGGAGGGAAATTAAGACATTTGAGTTTTTCTCTTTTCCTTCAGCTCTTATCCTCACAAAATCAACTACTTTTTGTCTTGGTTTTACTATGTAGCTATTCTTCTATACTTAAAAAACTACAGTGTTTTGCAGTTTGTACTAATCCACTGATCTTGAAATGTGGCTTTTCAGGTCAGTGTCACTTAGTAGCTGAGCTGCCTTCAGTGAACCAATGGACTCACTCAGCCCCTCCTGTGGCCAGTGGGAATTACCCAGCACGGCTAAGCACATGGAGTGGAGGTACACAATAAATATTAGTTTCCTTCTCTTGTAAGAAAAGAATCCAAAAGAAGAAAAGTCGAACTATAAATAATTTAAAATAGTAAAATAATTAGATATGACCTAATGAATTGTTTCTATCAATTGTATGTTGTAGCTATTGTTTATTCCGTAAACAAATCTACCTTCTCATCCTTCCCTATAAAGGAGGGAAAAATCAACCTAGAAATGGCCACTGTATTCCAGCTCCTTAATCAGTGATTGGTCAGGGATTAGATTCATGATCCAATCCAAGCCAGGGTCTTCTTCTTAGACTTTTTTCCTATGGAAAAAGACCATTCTCCCTTTCTGGAACAGATTTTTTTTTGGTACCAGGAATTGAACTCAGGACCTCACACTTGCCAGGCAGGTGCTGTGCCACTGAGCTTATCTGTGGCCCCTCTGGAACAGAATTGTATGGACTGACACCCGTGTTTGCAGTGGCACAGCCCCAATCCTCAGGAGGAGCTGGGAAGAACAACAAGCAATGAAGGGGTGCTGGTGACGTCAAGTTCTCGATCCCTAGTGCTTCTGGTTCTTGCAGATCAACGAATAATCTGAGTAGTTTTCCATTAAATCCCTTTCTCCTTTAAGCTACTTAGAGTTGCCTCCACGTTGCTTGTAATTGCAAGAATTCTGTCTGTTTATGAATCTGCTAACAATGATATTTTGGGGAAAACCATAGCAGCCTGGAAAAGTGACTTTGAAGCATTTTACAAGTAGGAACATATGAAATTATGTGAATGATATGTGTTGGAGCTACTTAAAATAATTATGCATATACAAAACAAGTGGAAAACAAATACTTTCAAAGTGCAATAGATATTTAGCATGGAGCAGTTAAGGGTGATTTTTTTTTCACCTTTCATATATAATAGAGTTGAAAATATATCAAGCAACATTCAGGTGTGCAGAGCAAACATGGCTCATTTGTTTTTACACCTGCCCAAATCTTACAAATTGGCTCCACATCCACATTCACCATGAATTATCTTAGCCTCTCTGGATATGAAAGAGTTGGCTTTATTTTATTCCTTCTGATGCTAAGAGTTGAACCCAGGGCCTCATGCATGTTAGGCAAGTGCTCTCTCCCTGAGCTACATGCCTAGCCCTTGGTTTATTTTTTTAAAGGTAAATAGCTAATCTTTATTGCTTCTGTCCTCCTTTCCAGATGGCTTCTTGCTGTGTTGAGGCTTTAGGTGTGTGACTTTATGGCACCAGAAGAGAGTGGGACTTTGTGCTTCTTTTAGAGTTGTTACTGACATTGTTGAGCAATGTCTGACCTGCACTCTGGACACCTGTATATGGGAATTTCTGGTGCAGGCAGCATTCAGTAATCTTCCCTTGTAACTTGCTTCTGGCCCTGTCTTGCCTCTTGCTTGAAGAATCTCACAGCACTCATGCAGACCCTTTTCTGATAACTATGTGGTGTGGGTTTTGTTTTGGTATTCACTGTCCATTCTTAATTGAAATATTTCCCTTTGTAGTGCATAGATAGCTGGTGGGCATTTTACTGCACTGCAGTTGATGTGATCTATGATGGTGTGAGGACAGAGGCCCTCAACATCATGGCCCACAAACTGGGCAGTCCCTGGGGTTTCTTTAATGGTTCCAGGGAATTCTCTGACTAAATCAGTGCTGCATCTCTTAGGAAATGTTGACATTTCATCAAAAGTGATATTTCCACTGTGCCTGATGTTTTTCTTTTTTCTTCTATGTGGTTCCTGATGGCTTTGATCATCATGGTAGAGGCAGAAGGCACTACTACCACCTGCGCCTGTCCATCTGTTTTGAATGGTCATTTTCATTGTGATCTTTGACTCTTCCAGTCACTGGCTGCCTTGGCAATAATCTCCTTGTTTGGAGACAAATCCAGAGAGCCAAACTTGGGAGCCGGGGAAGGCATGGCACCAGCTTTCCCAGTGGTGCACCTCAGGTACATGACTTTCCCCTCACTGGGGTCAAACTTGGGCAGCACTGCAGCCATGAGCAGGGTCAGATGAACTCAGACACAGGACAGCCAAAGAATGCTGCATCTTTGCTTCTTTCAAGACCAAGCTGAAGACTCAGGGTGTTATTTTTTAAAATTAGTACATGTTTGCAGTACGTAATGATTACATTCATTGTGGGCAGTTGGTCCATGTACACAACACATCTCAGTTCTTTGTTTTGGTCCCCTCCCCCTCTCCTCCCTCTTGCCTCTGTCTCTTGCATGTTGTGTGAGATTTCCTTTACCAAGCTTCACATGAAGACCATAACACCATCCTGCCCCTTTGGGGATTCTTTACTCTAATTGACCTACCAATTTTGGTCTCAGCCCTGAATGGAGAAGTCAGGAGGCATAAAACTCATTTTCCCCCCGCAAGCACTGTCTTTTCTTTCCCTAGCATTCCCTTGGTTCAGAGAGGAAAAATGTCCTGTCTTTTCTGTGCAGCAGGAGTACCCTTATGCCAAACCTCAGTTCTTTCAATCAATGGCTTCAGAGCCCAGGTTCATTTGGTTCTGACCCTTGAAATGTTAAGGGAAGCCATGGGAATTTAGAAAATCCTTATCTTTTTCTATAATCTCTGACTTAAGACTTTTTCTAGGAACTCAATTTTGGAAACAAAAACTGGACCGATACTTTTTTCTTCTTTTCTATTGGCATTCCTACTGTAAAAATCTAAAACCTCCCCAAGATATGAGATTCCTCAGGCTTGCCAAGGGGAGAGTAATTCACAAAATACAAAAGAGAAAAATATATCCTTAATTACATGCATTAAACTTTCTCCTTTACCTTCTCACCTTCACCTAAGCTCCCTATGAACTCCTAACAAAAGTGCAAAATACAGTAATGCTAATTATGTTCACTGAATATTTGGTATTAGACAAATGTGCTTTTGAGCTTTAATCATATCTGCAGTGAACGGAGGACAAGCTGGAATTTAGAAAAGGTAAGATGTGTGATATAACAGCTAATTTGGAGGAAAAGATTTTGGAAAATTCATTTGTGTCTTTTCGCTTTTTCTAATTCTGCCTCAGGAGCCAGACATTTTATTAAAATTATGCAAATTTGGGGCTGGGGGTGTAGCTCAGTGGCAGAGCCCTTGTCTAGTATGTAGGAGGCCCTGGGTTTGATCCCCAGCAGTATAAAACAAACAAATCCAAAATTAAAACAAGCAAAAGAGCTGCACATTTAAAACTTTGCAGTACAACTGGAAATGAAAAAAAGCATTAAAAAAGACAGTGTTGACATAACGCACTGCTTAGAAAATAGTGAACCCTTATAAAATGGCAAGTTATTCTTTATCAGTGTTATTTCTATTGATGACCAGGGAGGTAAGCATCTTAGTATGCATAGAACAGACAACACTATGACCAAAATCTTGGTACTGTTTGATATTTCAACAGCTGGGTAGGGAAGTAGGTGAGAAGCTTTGGGAAGATAGGAAGTCCCAGCTGATGTGAAGTGTGGAGTCAGGTTTCCCTTTTCCTTCTGGGTGGAAATGCAAGCGATCTGGTATCTTGCTCAGGCTTGACTAACCTGTGTGGCAGCTGTTTAAGGCCCTCTCTGTGGTTTAGTTTTCCTGCTTTCAAAATGATGGGTTTAAACATCATACGATGATTGTTGAGGTTTCTTCCGGTGTAAAGACTCCTGAGAAAATGGTATTGGACCCAGACAGCCCCTTGGAACCTCACTGTCACTCCACCACCAATGTCCGTCTGCGTTTGTCCTGTTTGATATCTTCCTGCTCGGCCTCAACTCAAGGGAAAAACAAAGGAATGCAGGAATAGACAGAGGGGGAAAATGCAGCAGATAGGACAACAAAGCAGTAGGTGATGGGAGAGGTGGAAAGACCCACACATACACGTGGCAGAGAAAGGACAGAGTAAAAGGTAAGGGACATCAAAGAAACAACATTTGTCTTTCTTGCTTCATAAAATGAAATAATAAAACAAAAGCTAAATTCTATAAGCCTTGTCCTGGGTTTGGCACCTTGCTGACTGTGTCACGGTCATGGCCTCATTTAGGCCTCTCTGCATCTCATTTTACAGGCAAGTGAGAAGCTGAGGCTCACAAAGTTAATCAGCTTGCCCAACATCACTGATCAGTAAGAGGCAGGACTAGGACTTGAACTTTAGTCTCTCCTGCTCCAGAGCTTGTGCTCATACACGCTAGTCCATACCACTTTCTTGCCAGTGTCCTCTGAGCAAGGGAATGTCATTATTTCACTTTAGGCCAACTTAGCATTTAAAGTGATGTCATGATTCTGACTGACCAGCAATAACATGTCCATCACCCACAACAGACAGGCAGGCAGGCAGGCACAAACCTCCCTACACACTTACTCCTCACTCGCCCCTTGATGACACTCAGGGAAATTCAAGGCAACACACAATATAAACACAGTGTTTTTGTGTTGGATACTAACACACACAGAAAACTGTTTCGGCTCTATAACTCTGGCTTAGCCTAATGTGAGGAAACTTGGAAAGGATGGCATCAAATTCCTTCACAACAGTCTCTGAGGAGCACGCACCTGCCCTGGGTCTGTCCCTCTTTCTTTCTTTCTTTCTTTCTTTCCTTCTTTCTTTCTTTCTTTCTTTCTTTCTTTCTTTCTTTCTTTCTTTCTTTCTTTCTTTCTTTCTTTCTTTTTTTGTACCAGGAATTGAACTCAGGACCTTGCATTTGCCATGCAGACATTTGTGCCACTGAGCTATATCCCCGGCCCTGGCCCTGTTTCAATGTAGTGACATCCTACCACTCCTGGAATCAGACTCAATGTCTGGCATATTCAAAATCTGTCTCTGGCAGTTACTGACTGGAGAGCCGGGGGACCCAACCTCACCCTCAGAAAGAACCAGCCTGGCCTCTCCTGTGAAGGGAATCACAGTCAAAAAGAGTTATGAGGATCAGATGCACTGTAAAAGCTCCAGCATAGCACCTGGAACGTAGCAGGTGTTTACTCACTGCAAATTCTCTTTCCTCCTGTTGAAGTTATTTGTTGCTATATAAAATATCATTCCGAAACTTCAGAGCCCCAAGGCCCTATGTGTGTTGGCCATAAAGGGCATTAGCGAGTTTTGCTTGACTAACAAGCACGTATTTGTTCAGTGTTCTACACCCTGAGCTGGGCTTAGCTGAGTGGTTCTTCCATCGTCTTACCTGGACTAGCTCACCCTCCCACACCTCCCATCAACCCCACTGGGGCAGACAGTCAGGGTGGCGTCACTCACATGTGAAGGAGCAGAAATTGTTGACTTTATCTTTCTCGGTTTGGGCCCCCTCCAGGGAAGAGGGCAGATTTAGGCTCTCAAAGCAGGGATTCCTGTGTGACTAGCCCCATCTGTCTGGACCTCACTCCTCACCTGCGCAGGCGAAGCTTTCGGACCTGAACATCGGAGACGTGTGAGGCGTGAAGAAGCCGGGGCTGGGTGGAGGTCCTCCTGTGGTGTCTTCGCGAGAACCCCTTCCTCTCCGCTTTCTCTCACCATTTCATTCCAAATGAACCATTAGCTGCGCTTTCTGGCTTCCCAAACGGTGGAGCAGCCGGAGGGAGATTTTAGCACTGTGCCCATTGGCCAGGATTTTTACTTTGCTTTATTCCCACTTCAACTTCTCCCCGTGCAGCGTCACAGCTTTTGAGGAAAACCCTCGTTGGCACTGCGCGGCACCCGCCCCTTCTCATTCGCAGCCCCGGCCGCTGCAGCTTCGGCCCCCGCGCGCTTTTTGGCCTCTAAAGCCAGGTGCGCTCAGTGCGCACGCGCGTTAGCACCCGGCGGCGCTCGGTTCCTCCGCGCTCGGCTTAAACCTCTGCGCTTGCAGGGAAGCTCTTCCTTCAGTTCTCGGTGGATTAGGGCCATTGGGTCTCTTAATCAACTGCTGGGTTTCCCGCAATCCTCTTTAGAAACTTTTCTGCTTCATGTGCATCTAGAGGCTTTCACGTCCGCCTGCAAATAGGAGCCGAGGGAATGGAGCGCGGGAAGGCTGCAGACAAACCCCAGGCTTCTGACCCAGCAACGTCAGTTTAATTATTGCAAATCCGTCATGGCTGCCAAGTCCTCTCTTTCTTCCTTATTACTAACCGGGAGACTTTCCGGCCAGTCGCTTTGTTTCAAGTGTGTGCTCTGAGTCCCCCGGGGAGCTGGGTGGACACAGGTGGGCTGGGGCACTGCGTGTGCGGACGCCGAGGCGCGTCCTGGGACACTTACACCTTTGTGATTCCACCGATTCCCTTCTACCCCGAGCCCCTTGCTGCTGGCCTTTGCCCGACAGTGTAAACTGGCACCGAGCCTGGAGCAGTCTAGGCATTTATTTTCTGGTAAGTCAGGCCTGTCCTGCCTGTACCTCTGGCCCGTTTTTGTTTGTTTAATCGAGAGTTGGAACTCAGGACCTTGTTGGAGCTCAGGAACTGATGAGGGTAGGCATTGTGCCCCTGAGCTATATCGCCGGCTTCTGGCCTGGTTTTGATTAATGTTGCCCGGGGTGCAGTATGTGGGCTGTCCTCTGCACTCCGTGGGGGAGTCAGTTGTAAGTAGTGCGCCCTTCGATTTGGGGCAGCACTTCTGAGGTTCCAGAACACGATCCCACTCATTCATGATCTCACTGGAGTGCCTCTGTAGGCTGGAAAAAGTAAGAGAACAACTCTTACTCCTCTTTCAAGAGAAAAAACTTTGAAGCTCGGAGTAATGTAGCCACAAGGCCAGAGTTACAGGACGAGAAAGTAGAAGAATAGGAAACCAGAACTTTAATCCGTAGTCCCGAGACTTTTGGCAGTCAAACAGGCCTTTTAAATATCTCACTAATAACCCTGATAATCCTGCTGGATAACAAAGCAGTTGCTCATCCGTGTCACGATTTCTCTTTGAATAAAGGAACTGATGAGGAACAGAGATGGGGAAGCTGATTTCTCAACTGTATCTTTCAGAGCATGGGTGTCCAGCCTCTTGGCTTGCCTGGGGTGCCCTGAATGAGAAGGAATCATCTTGGGTTGAGTATAAAATATATAGTATAGCCAGTACATAGAAGTAACAGAACTTCCTTTTTATATTTTATTATTTTACAAATAACACAAACCCAAATTCAGTAAGTAAATAAGAGAACTTAGCTGGGCATGGTTGCACACGTCTGTAATTCCAGCGCTTGGGAGGCTGAGGCAGGAGGATCGTTGCAAGTTTGAGGCCAGCCTGGGCTACAAAGTGAGCTCAAGGCCAGCCTGAAATGCATAGTGAGACCCAAGACAAAAAAGAAAATAGAAAAAAACCCTTACATGTCTGCTTATGAAACCCCTGTCTTCACAGGTATACATGTGTAGGCGGGTTGTAACGCTGTTATTGGTAAAGGCTGTTTTACGTGCCCCAAGTTGTATACGTACATACATATAATGCCTCATTGGGGGTTTCAGCTGGACTCACTGTGAGGTGGATACAGGAGGCAGTTAAACACTGCCCTGTGTCCTTCACAACCCAGGTTCCATTGCTGCCTACACAGTCTGGGCACCAGCATTGTGCAATCAAGTCCTGAAATACATAGCTAAGAATCACATTAAAGGTTTATGATCTTGTAGGGCCGCATTACCAGCTGCTCAAGGGTGCATGTGGCCACAGGTTGGACATCCTTTGCCACTTGCCAATATGTGGGAAAAATAGTAAAGATGATCAAGAGTCCCCCTCAAAGCAGGAGCTGGGATGGGTTCAGTAGCATCCTTCCAGAGAGCAGTGCTCCTCCAAAATAAAACATGCTGCAGCATTAAGGCTTTAACCATGCTGCATTTCTTCATTTCTCCCAGCAATTTCATGACTGAAAACTTGCAATCAGAGATTTCTTTTTTTTTTTTTTTTTTGGTGGTACCGGGGATCAAACTCACAACCTTGCGCTTGCCAGGCAGGTGCTTATGCCACTGAGCTATATCCCCAACCCCAGAGATTTCATTTTTAAATCAGGCTCTGGAAAGTTGGGTTTAAGGTTTTTTTTTTTGTTTTTTTTTTTTTGTGGCACTGGGGATTGAACCCAGGGCCTCTGCCCTGAGCTTCCTCCCAAGACTTTTTTCTTCTTTTTTAAGACAGGGTCTCACTAAGTCACTAAATTGTCCAGGCTGGGCTCAAACTTGCCATCCTCCTGCCTCAGTCTCCTAAAGTGCTTGGATTATAGATATGTCCCACTGTGCCTTGCTTGATGATTAAAGACAGTGCTGGGGGTAGATTGAGAGAAAGCAGTAGAAAAAAGAACAATTCTTTCCCATGCATTCATCATGGGTAAAGTCAAGTGAATGGAAGCCATTCCTCGGGACTAACTGATCCTGTCATTTCTCCCGTGAGGTGCTGCTTTTCACCCGGAGCTACAGAAAAGGAGTAGTGTGGCAGGCAGCATCACTAGTGGCCGCTCTCATTCATTACCTTGGTCACTCACAAACATTCAACCAAGTACCCACTATGGGCCAGGCGCAAGAATAGTGCTGCACAGAAGACGTAATTTGAATTGTTGGCTTTTTCTACACAAACCTGACTTTATTCCATTTCACTGCTGCCTTGACCCTTCGTACTCCATCCCCCTTCAGGTCTGTAGTTCTGATTTCTGATCATTTACACCATTTTTGTCGAGTTACTTCACTACATGAGTTACTGGCACAGCGAAACATCACCACCTCCATCTTCTGCTGTCCTCACTCTTGTTCAGGACAGGATAAGTCTCAAATCTTCTTCTGCAGGTAACACGTATTTCCTCCCAGGACAGTCCTGCCAGGCCATGGTTGTGGACATTCTATAATTTAGAGGTAAACCTGGTCTCCCCAAAGAAGTTCTTCTTCTGAATGAGTTTATTTTAAATGTAAATACCTAAAGTGAGCAGTTTCATTCAACTCCCATTCCCCTTTATTCTGATTTCCCAAGAAGCTCACAGTTCTGTCGTCAGCCACATAGCGCAAGGGAAGAAATTGGTTTGCACCTGCCAGTCTAATCATAGAGAACCCAAGGAATTCCACCAGGAATTCTGGGATGCAGGAGCTATATCGTTTGTGGGGCTTCGTAGTATGGGGTTGCGAGGCTTAGGACTGCCTTTGCCATGAGGGATGAGTTGGAATTTCTAGGAACCACTTCTGAAAGTCCAAGGGTTGTACCAACCAAGAGAAAGAAGTGATTTTAAAAATGTATCCAGGACATGTTTTAGAAGTCCTGAATAAAGCTGGGTCTGGAGCAATACTACCTTGAATTCTTCTCAAATGAATGATAAATACTACTACCCTCTTTAAACCATGCCATTTTGAGGTTGAGTTTCATCTCTTACAAAAGATTGCCAACTGAGATTTACTCTTAGGTTTTTTCTACTCAGTACCACCCTAGAGCTAGGAATACTACTACAGGTAGTATTCCTGGTACACCCATACACTGAGTGGTAGATATTCTTTGATGCTAAAATGCCTTAGCCCTCCAGGAAGGACTTGGGGCAGGCAGAGTTCCAGGGCTGGTCATTTCCAGCAGCAAGTAGCCTTATCCATTTCCCCCAGTGAGACAACAAATACAAGTTTTTAAATGTGTCTTGTTACAGACTTTCAAATATGTTTAAAAATTCTTTAATGCTGTCCATTCGAAACATCAAACCTAACTGCTTTCCCCATAAATGGGGGTTGAACTCAGTGACTTGCTTTTGAAAATAGAATATGGCAGACATGGGGGCATATGACTTCTTTGCCTTGCTTGTGTTGATTCACACACGCTAGGGGAGAGAAGCTGCTGTGACGGGAGTCTAGTCGAGTGGTTGAGGGAAAAGTTCACATGGAGAAGAACTGAGGCCTCCCATTAAAAACCAGTGCCAACTTTCCGGGGATATCAATGAGCCACTTTGGAAGAGGAGGCTGTAGTCTCAGCTTGTCTTTAGATAATGGCAGTTCTGACCAACTTCTCCACTGTAGCCACATGCAAGAGCCCAGGTCAGACTGCACCGCTACACCACGGGCATAGTCCCAGCCCACAACTGGGTGCAATATTCATTGCTTCTATTGTTTCAAGCTGAAGTATGTGAAGCTATTTGTTATGCCTTAACAGGTAATGCCTATACCTCGGATGTGAAAAAGAGTGGGAAGCATTGCTTTAAGTCCAAAAAGGGTTAGACAGGGTATTTATTATCTGGTCATCCCTAGCAACCTGGCAACATATTTAGGATCTTTAGGTTTTTTTCTTTATAAAATAATACATAATCAATAGTAGTTTTACAACATCTGAGATAACAAGTACTTAGTAATACATTCAAAGCAAAACAAAAGTTTCTTGTTTTTGAAAATATACTTTCAGTCAGAATTATCAGTGATGGCTCTGAAAATTTGCTTTTTTTAAAAAAATTAATCTGTTGTCATGGAGAGCATGCCTATGGAGTGTAAGACTAGCTCAGCCAGGTATATTCATGTTTTCCTAAAATTCTTAAATGATGGTGACAATTGTACCTTCAATCTTCCTCAGGGAGGGAGGGCAGGAAGCTAACCAGAAGATGCTCAGAAAAGCTTTCCTGTAAGGGTTTTGTAGAGTGAAATCAAGAGGGCCATCAGGCCATATCAGGTTTCTTAGAATGAATGATTTTTTTGTTTTGTTTTTTTCTGGTACCAGGAATCAAACTCACGACCTTGTGCTTGCCAGGCAGGCACTGTGTTGCTAAGCTAAATCCCCAGCCCCCATATCAGGTTTCTTAATTTTTAGCAATCACAAGGCCTCATTTGCCCAAAGCCTAAAAATTTTTAAAATGCTTCTATTCAAACCTCTCATTTAGAAGCGATCACAAGAGGACCAATGTCCACGTTCTCTGCTCAGGCCATTATTCAAACAAGCAGAGCAGTGTCCTCACTTTATGGTTGTTACCTAAAAGACAACTAAAGTGAGAAAAGAGCTGGGAATCAGCCCACAAAGAGTGGGCAGCGAGAGCTGATATAGATGAGTCCACATTTTCCAGCTGCCAAAGTTTAACTCCTAGGTGGGCCCCAGGGTTAACGATCCAAATTCTGACAGTTTTACTTGAGACACTATTCCCACAATCTTGGTTATCTATATTTTGATCCCACAGATCAGAGGCATCAAGTTAGAAAACTTGGAAGCTTCTAGAATACTCTGTCCAATATGGTAGCCACATGTGGCAATGAGATGTGACTAGCCCGAGTAGACATGTATTAAACGTACAAAATACACAAAATATTTCTAAGACTGTGAAATGCAAAATTCCTCAATAGTTTCTACATAGATAACAGTCAAAGTGATATTTTATATATGTTGGTAAAATTAACAAATTAACTACTGGTCTCTTTTCATGTTTTTTAAAAAAATTTTTTAATTTTTTCCAGTACCAGGAATCGAACTCACGACCTTGCTCTTGCCAGGCAGGCGCTGTGCCGCTGAGCTAACTCCCCAGCTCTTCATGGTTATTTTTAATGTGGCTACTAGAAAATTTTAAATTATATGTAGGGCTCGCATTATATTTCTATTGGGCAGAGCTCCTTTAGAAACAGGGCTATTCACACTTCCCTTGTTCATTTAGTCAACCAACAAATGTCTACTGTGGGTCTTCAGTGTGTTGAGTGTGGGGTGAAGGGTTAGAAGGCAGCAATGAGCACATCCCTTGCACTTGTTAAGTTAAGCAAGTATGCCCACCATGGTACAAAACAGGTTGAAGAACAAAAACTGAGACCAGGATGTAGAAGCAGGGGGTGTTTAACCAGAGATTCTAGGCTATTAGGGCAATTGGAGTTAAAAGCCAGCCCTGTATCACTTAGCACCTATCTTACTGTTTGGAAGCAAAATACAATAGCCCATCCTGAGTCACTCAGAAAAGGCGACTTTTCTTTCCTCTCTAAACTGAGGGACTGTGGAGGACTATGAAAACGGCTTTGTTTTGTTTTGGTTTTGAGACAGCATCTTGTTATGGAGGACAAACTGGCCTTAAACTATTCAAATTCTATTCAAACCTCACATTTAGAAGCGATCACAAGAGTATGAAGCCGAGGCAATCCTACTGCCTCAGCTTCCTGAGCACGGGGATTACAGGTGTGCGCCATCACACCCAGCTGATGGTGTTTTTAACCTTGCTCTCACACAGTGTGTCCCACACAGATGGTGATACATACATGTGCAATTAAAGTGTGTCATGTGTACTCAAGAGGAAAGCAATTAGGTATATCACACACTTTAGAAAAAGTTTTGCACCAAGTGCCTAAAAAATCAAGTTTGGCACGTAGACAAATAGCTTTTATTTATTTATTTTTTATTTTTTGTTTTTTCCAGTACTGGGAATCGAACTCACGACCTTGTGCTTGCCAGGCAGATGCTGTGCCGCTGAGCTAAATCCCCAGGTCCCCCCCCCTTTTTTTTAATGTTCTCTTTCAGAATATAAGATCATGATAGCTGATTGTATAAACAAAAAGTTCAGGAATATCCAAACCAAATGCTCTGTCCTGGCCACCAAGGTGAACGATCACATTAGAGGCGCCACCCTGGACAGCACACCATGACCCAGGTCATCACTATGCATGTTTCTGCTTCCCTGAAGCAACGTCCAAGCTTTACAACTTTTTGAATTGTCAAAGTATAAAAGCAGGAGGGGAAAAGGGAAACATTTTGTTTGCAATTCTTATCTCATCTTTAATATCAATCATATTAAAAATATATAACTTAATTCTCAAACAATAACTTTGTTCATCTGTCTTTTAAAGTACACTGTCAGAAGAATTCAAAACCAAATATATTTTTTAGTGGACAGACAGTACAATATTCTGAAATGAAAGCAGAGATATTATCTTTTTATAAAAAGACACTTGGTCCCAGAGAGGAAAAAAAAAAAAAGAGTAAATGAGAGCAAGCATAAAGAAAAAAAGCAAAATGTTATAGGAAAACCGCTTCCATTTAAGTAGATGCAGAATCAGCAATTTCTGACTGAGTTCTGGGTACCATGTATCACCTAGATAAGTGCTTTGAGTGTATTCTTTTATAAAAGCATGTTAAATTAACTTAACCATAAAAAATAAAGCCAATATAACTATACAGCAATTGGTCTGCTTCTACCAGAGACCACAGCAAGTTCACAAATAATCTATTCCCAGATTCTCAAACATCATGCTTAGGCTTGGAGTAAGGCTTTCCCTCAGAGACTGGCTGAGGTGTTTTGTGCTTCTAGAAGTTCATTCTCCCTTTTGCTAAAGAGGAGGCAAGCAAAGGTCACTTGAGATAGGCTGGTGGACGAGCTTTTCTGTGCAAGGTGAGTTTATCCTGTGCATTCAAAGGCAGGTGAGAGGAAGTCACTCCTCCTGTGGCCAGTGACTGCCCACTCTGCAGGAGAAGCTACTTAAGCTTTGTTTTATACAACAATGCAGAAAGTACACTTGAATAAATACAGTCACCCTTGATTGTCCCCTCTGCGCCCCTCCCCATTGTTTGGCCTGAGTCTGATCAGGGTACGTTTGGGTGCGATTCTGTAGCCCCTTGCCTCCCCTGGCTTTCAGAGCACTGTCTCGGGATGGAGTGTGTGGTCGGTCTAGGGTGCAGCTGTCCGGTGCTGTAAATACCAGTGAGCTGTTCTCCTGGTCACCGGCTTCAGTCTTCATGGGTAAAGACAGCTTTTCTAGCTGCCCTGTGACAACTGGGTCTCACATTTTCTGAAGCTAGATCTGTGGAAGGACTCCCTGAAATTCAGAAGAGAAAGAAGGAGAGAAGATGCAGAAGGATGATTATTAGCTTTCTGCAGAGGGTAAGGGAGGAAATCACTCACCAGAAAAAGACATCAATCCTGGAGAACTCGGTAAATGAGTAAATAAAGGACTCCGAGACCCCTCTGCGCTGTGCCCAAACAATCCAACCGAAACCAACCCAGGGTGTAAGGCAGCTTGGGGGAGACGCGGGCACAAGGCCACAGGGAAGGTTTGGGGGTGCAGGCTGTGCAGGTCACCCTGGCTCCATGCCTGATTGCAGGCCTCACTGCCGTCTGGAAGGTTCCAGGGCCTCACCAGCGGAGAGCGGCAGAGCATGCCCCATTCCCAGCCAGAGGCCTCCTCTGCTGCCTTCTTACCTCTTTTGACTCTCAATTGTGAATATGGGCTTGTAGAGTTCTGGAATTTTCCGCTCAATCATGGGCCTGAGGTTCTCTTTCAGCTTGTTATAGTTCTTTTTGAGTTCCTGCTGATACTCCCTCTGATCAGCTGTGATGAGACGCTTGTTTTTTTCCACAGCCTCACCGCAGCTAAGATGAAAATATCAGGGGGAAAGAAAAAAAATTGAGGTTTTATTTCATATGAGCTTGAAATATTTAGAAGTTCGGAGCAGATGATTGTATTGAACACTTCCTGAGTACTTCTAAGAGTGTGTTCAAGCTCAGTGAGCTATTGAGCTTTGCAAAATGCAGGTTCCTCACCCCCAGTCTCAGACTTCATGAGTCAGAGCTTGTTGAAGGGTAAACTCCAGAAACCTCCGTGTTTGGAAGGCTACTACAGGGATACCAATGACTCCCTAGCCAGAATTGAGAGCTGCTGGCTTGCTATGTGTAGCCGCTATGCAAGGAGCTTTATATACATCATCTGTTTAATTTTCCCAGGAGCTTCAGGAAGTCAGAATTCACCTCTATTTCATCCCTGAATCCAGAAATGTTAGGAGATATGCCCAAGGTAACATAGGAAGGAGGTGGCAGACCTAAGCAGGTCACCAAATAGGTTTAAAAAAATGAAAATAGAGTTGGGCACGGTGGCGCACGCCTGTAATCCCAGTACTCGGGATGCTGAGGCAGGAGGATTGTTGCGAGTTCCAGGCCAGCCTCGGCTACAAAGTAAGTTCAAGACCAGCCTAGTGAGATCTTGTCTCAAAAAGACCAAAAAAAGAGAGAAAAGAAAATACAGTTAAGAAATATGGAGACACAATGGAGGGCTAAATAGAATGGCTAAGGAAATGGAAAATGAGATTGAAAAAGAACCATGTTCTTTACATAGGACAAAGTCTTGTCCTTTTTCATTTTTTTTTTTTGCCTTTTTGAGACAGGGTTTCACTATGCAATTCAGGCTGGCCTGGAACTCACAGCAATCCTCCTGCCTCAGCCTCCCACAGGCGTGTGCCACCGCGCCTGGCCTATCTTTTGTTTTATATTGTTCTACTCAGCGCTTACAAATCAATAAGCCAGAAAGGGATAATATAATGGTTGTTATTTAGCTGACATGCAATAATCGGAAATAATTCTATTATCCTTCCAAAAAGCACACTTCTCATGATTAGTAGAGTATAAACTATTTTCCTAACAATGGTGCTAGATTTGGGTTAAGCAACAGAGACACCCAGGCACTGATACCAAATCCCCCCTGTTAATGCTGAACACATCATCCGGGTGACAGACACAGATGAACAGGGCGGCACGCAGCTGTAGAACAAGGGGGAAAGCAGCCTGGGTCAGGCAAAATGGAACATCTGACCACAACACCATCATGGAAAAATCCTGCTACAGAAGACAGACAACTCACCCAGAAGCCAAAAGAGTTCCCTCCACTGGATTTTCACCTGTCTTGTAAGTCTGACACTAATTGAAGCAAATTGCAGTGTAGCTGGGGATCTCTTATCAAAGGTTTTAGAGAAGACCCGGAGGGGAAGTTACATAACCTTTGATTCCTGAGAAATATATATCACCCCTTATTATGATTTTTTTTATTACTTCTTAAGTAACAGTTAGAAGCTAAGACCGTGTATTAAAGAAAATCAGCTTCAGGATGACTTCAAGGCCCCGGTTAGTTAACTACAGAAGATTATAAGAGGTGGGACGAGGCTGCAGAAGCTGGCTTCCAGTCTGAGAACGTCTCCTCCAACAAAGTTGAACTCTCTATAGTCTTTGTTTGCAGAAGCAGTAACAGCTAGCTAGCATACATGATCTCTCATCCTGTGCCCCAGCCTGGGTTAAATGCTTTGTATGCAGGCAGAATTAGAGTTAAACCAGCTGATACTCATTAACACAATGACTTAATCACGGAAATCCTCCATTTTCTCATCTATAAAATGGGGATAACAATCTCATATCGTTGTCTAGGGTTGTTGGGAGAATTAAAGGGCAGATTCATGCTTATAGAGCATGGCAGATTTATATTTTCTAAAAACAGCCACAGGCATGTGCTCCCCAGTACCTGAAGTATCCCTGTTATGGTTTGTGTCTGGATGTCCCCTCAAAGCCTCATGCAGTCATGGGGCGGGCTTCTAGAGTTTATGATTGATTCACAGTCCAATGTTGGAATTATGGATGTGAGTGTTACACCTGCCCTGGGGCGGATAGTTTGCATTCAGTGTAAGGGAGGGAATGAGGCTGCTTACCACCCCTCCTCTCTTTTGCTCTTGTTGCTTTTACTATCTTCTGCTGCCATGAACTGTTACCCTCTGCCGTATCCCACCCCACCTTGGAGCCAGCTGAGTATGGACTGAAACCTCCACAAACTGTGAGCTAAATAAACCTTTCTTTCCTTAATTCTAGGTGTCAGGTATTTTGTCTCAGCAATGAGAGAAAAGGAACCAAGACAATCCCCTTGCAAAACTCGGGTGATCATCTGTGGCTGCCTCAGTGTAGAAACTGTGGCGCAAGTGACGCTGTGTGACTGGGAAAATGTACAACGGCTCCTCTCCCTCCCCACCGCCCTCTCTCTAGTCACGGGCGGAAGGAGGACTGACCCATTCGTGAAAAGCCTAATCTGAGGCTGCTGCACAGCAGAGGAGGAACGTAGAGAAGTCGAGGGATGAGGAGCCGGGGCTGTGGGACTCTTCGCAGCAGAGAGGCCAGACTTCCCAGGGAAGAAGCTGGCAGGGGATCCAGGCCCTGGCCACCGTCTGGCTGCGGCTGAGCCAGACACCTGAGCAAAGACCACCTAGCTGAGCCCCACCAAGCTCCTCAACCTCACGTTTAAGAGCTCAACGCTGCTGGTCAGCCACTAAGTTTGGGGTAGTCTGTCACACAGTAATAGATAGACAGGTGTTTTATGAAGACATATGGGGGTGATCAAAATATATGGTGAATGTTTAAAAAATTTATTACAGTAAAAGACATATCTCCATTAGTCACCCTCAAAATACAGCCCCCTAACACACTTATTCGTCTTTTTTGTCACTTGCTGAAGCAGTCCAGGAAGTCCTCTTGGGAGTGTCTTTACAAGGTGTGATAAAAAAACACGGTGAATGCTGCTCCCAAGTGCCATGGAACAGAGACACAGGCTCATAAGAACATTACGATGTGTCCTCACCCACCTTAGTCACGAGATCTGCACCACCAGACTTCTGGATGCTCCCCAGAGTCAAGGTGACCATAAAAGGTAAGTGTTTTGAAATGATTCAGAACACTGAGGCAGCCATGGTAGTACAACTAAGGAGACGTGCAAAAAGACTTTCAGAACCGCTTCAGAAAGTGGCAAGAGTGATGTGATAAATGTGTCTGAAGTGACGGGAAATATTTTGAGGGGATTAATGGCAATGTATTTTTTCTGATACATATATCAGATAAATACATATTCTGATAAATATATATTTTTTCATATTATATATATATATATATATATATATATATATATATATATATATATACTGGGAATCCAACTCAAAACCTTGTACTTTCCAGGCAGGCGTTTGTGCTGCTGAGCTATATCCCTGGCCCCTGAAATGTATTTTTAAAACATAAATATTTAGTATATTCTTATCACACCTTGCTGTATATCAATGACTAGAGTGAAATATTGATTTTATTTAGTAACATTTTAACAACTTTCAGAATTTATAAAATTCCTTCATTTACATTTTCTGTGTATCTTCTTTTCAGCCATTTGGGTTATATGGGCCTTTTTATTAAAATTAAAATAGTTTCTGCTCTGTTATAAATTTACAAGCTAAGGAGGGCCATGCACTAAATTCTCCTCCTGCAGAATCACCACAGCTCTTGGGAAATTTGAACAGAATGGTGCAACTTCAGTGCCAATAATGTTCTAGAAACAGCCTCATCTGTAACATTTTCTTTTTTTTTTTGTTTTTGTTTGTTTTTCCCGGTACCGGGAATCGAACTCACGACCTTGCGCTTGCCAGGCAGGCACTGTGCCACTGAGCTAAATCCCCAGCCCCTCATCTGTAGCATTTTCATTGAGCCCCCAACATCTGAACTCACTCAGTGACAACCATACCAGACACCCCACACATCTTCACTGTTCCCTCTGCTGATAAGGTCCTCAGACACAGCATTCATTGTCTTGCAACAGTTGTACCTGAAGTTTTCCATCAGTCACAGTCCTGCAGAAACCAGGCTGATGGGGACCAGAAAGGGCACCAAGGTGGTTCTCTAGAAGGTGGCTCCTAACTCTCCATCCTCCATGTATGAAGCTGACTGTCTCTGCCAGAGAGGGAGGTCATGCCGCCCTCGACCTCTGCATCTCTCGCCTTCCTCCTCCGTGATGTCCCTGCAGCACAGTCCCCAATAGCAGTAATGCGGTGTGGTGAAAATTTGCTGGCCGCTTCATCAATATGCATTCCCTTTCTTTATTACTAAAGGAAATCCAAGCAGTGTGCCCACCTGAAAAATATTTCCTAATCACCCTTGCACCAGGCTGGTGACTGAGAAAGCTCTTTGAAGGAGGTGATATCCTTTTGCTCTTTCCTCATTTCTACTACTTATATTTGCCTGGGATGTGGTCCTGATAAGGGATATGGTCCTGATAACTGGAACCCTAGCAGCTACACTGTGGCCATGAGAATGGGTATGCTGCATCCAGGATGGCAGGGCAAAGGAATGAAAAGCCGGGGTCTCTGATGACTTTATGAAGCCAGCACACAGCTCTATGTTGACCATCTCTGGTCTTATTTTACAAGACAGAAAAATAAGTTCCTTATTTAAGCCAATCTTATACTGTCTGTTACTAGCAACTGAACATAATGCCTAAAGGGAGCAGCACCACGTAGCAGGTCAGAGGAAGACGAGAGCCAGAGTGTTCAACTGTGAGTCCACCCTTTTACTCACTCTTTGTGGCATTACATGACTTCTCTCTCCATGCTTTAGTTCCTTCATCTGTGATACGAAGGTAATGGTTCACCTCATAATTTACAGGTTAAATGTGTTAGCACACACAGAATGGCCAGAAGAGAAATAACACAGGGGGCTGGGGATTTAGCTCAGCGGCACAGTGCCTGCCTGGCAAGCAGGAGATTGTGAGTTTGATTCCCAGGACCGGAAACAAACAAGCAAACAAACAAAAAGAAATAACACAGAGATAAAATCTGGGACATTTAAGATGAGTACGATGCCTGACAGACCCAGGTGGAGACCATTTATACAAATTGAGCACACTGTACTATTAGAGATTGCATGTTCCAATTCCTACAGTTCAAGGTTGATAAAACCAAGACGCAAAGAAAAGAAATGCTCTTTCCAGACTCACAAACACGTGGGATCCTGACCAACGATCCCGCTACTCCCAGGCCAGTGTCTCATCAGCCTCTTGGTGTCTAACAGTATAAACTGTTTGCTTCACTGAATAATGGTGAGCTTATTGATAACTTAGTATATATGAAACCCTATGCTAAGTCATTTTATCCTGACATGAACTCTAGGATACAGTTACTATCATTAGTTCCATTTTGCAGTTGGGAAAACTGAGGGTAGGTAAGATTTCCAAGGGCACACAGCTAGTTAAGACAGCATGGGTATTTGAGCCCATGCCAACGTGGCTCACGTGTCACACTCCTAACTCCAAAAGCACATATGCTGCCTAGGAAAGAGGATGCCACTGCCAGCTACAATCCAGGCAGATGACCCTGGTATCAAGCTGAAACTGTGACTCGAGTCCCAATTTGTACTATTTGAGTTCCTCAGCTTCTTCTTGATAAGTAGCAAATCTCCACTCAGGGCCCAGTGAAAACTCACAGCTTCCAAAATGGAAGCAGAAGCTGCCGGATCTCGGAAACTTGAGGAGCCAGCTCCCACTCTCACTAATAATGATCCACAGCTTTAGGGTAAAGGAGGATTACTTGTGATCAGGGCACCAAAGGACTCCTGGCCTCTCCACAGGAAGAGCTACAGTGCACAGGAGGGACCCCTAGGCACAGCCACCTCCATGGTATCTCTGTAGCCTTCTGCAACACCCTAATGGGTACCAGACCCCACATCTCAAGGATAGCTTGGTTCAACGGCAGGCTTATTTAAAATCCTAATTTCAATCTCAGTTCTGCCACTTGCTTGCTGTATAACTGGGTTAATCACAATCTCCTTCAGCCTCATTTCTTTTATCCATAAAATGGGTCTATGAGGATAAAATGGTGTCAGATGTATGAGGACCTACTTAATCAGGCCACTGCCCCTGGGAAGGGTTGCTCAGTCAATGCTGCCTGCCTTTCCTAGAGCAAAATAAGGGTACGGCCCAAGGAAGGCACTGCCGGCACGGGCCCTTCCCTGAAGATGGTAGGGAACAGACCCCAGGGCAGACAAGGAACAACTGTGGCCTGATTTTCCTGCTGTCTCCAGGGAGCACCTCTGCCTCCTTTGGATGAGTCACATTAAAGGGGGGTCTTCGTGGCCACCTCCGTTGGGACAGGTGCGTAGCCCAGTGGCCCTTTGGACACGGATGGGGCTTGGGCTCGGGAAGTTTGGGTGAGAAACATGCAGATCACAATTTACGCTCCTTGTCGTGAAATTTAACCTTCAGGTTGTTTCCTCACCAAACAGCCACTTCTCTGTTCACCTGCTCTTTTTGTTTCTACCTACACCTTGCACATGTCGCTCTCCTACGGTCACTTGGGGAAATTTCTTCTCCTTCATTGTCACAGATCCTAACTGCAATTTTAAAACGTCACCTCTTGACACCCTTTTTTCTGACTCTGTGACTGTACGTGTGCAGCAGAACCTGACTGGGGTGCACCTGAAACCCTTCCCTAAAAGGCAGTCTTGGAGTGGCGCCCCGGAGCACTGCTGCCTCCAAGATAACTGCATTTTAAGCCACTTAGTCTTTCTAAGAATGTGGAAGGCCAGGGAAGAAGGAGATTTCGAGAGTGTGGTTCCTGAAGTGGTCTGAGGAGTGACAAGGGCAACAGGACACGGGCTCTCTTGGTCTTGGCTTCTGAGCCCTGGATGAATTGGCTTTTTTTCTTTTCCACTGCAGGAAAGGCAGAAGAGGATGGAGCGCCCAACCTGGCAGCCATCTGAAGAGTGGCTGGACCAGCCGGAGGGGCCCCAGCTGTAGCAGGTAGCTGCCAGGCTTTTCTGTGGCTGTGTCTGGGTCCTCTGTAGCTGAGGCAGAGAAGCCACTGCGATGGTGAAGGACCCCGCTGCCCGGGGCTGGCAAGGGCACATTTCTGCTGTGAGCTCTCAGCCTCAGCAGCCTGGCTTAGGGTCACTAGGGAACTCAAGGCTCAGGACTTACAGCCCAGGTCTGTGGAAAAGCTGGAGCTTACTGAAGGGGAAGCCTGAGAGGGTTCCACCTGCGTCGTCTCTGCTCTCTGAAAGTGAAGTGAGGAAGTAGCTTGACAAGAGAGTTAGTGTAGTCGCGCAACTGCTCTAACTTCCTGATTGGACTCAGATGCAATTAAGCAGTGGAGGTGAAGGGAAAGTTTTCTCGCCTACTATGTAGTAAAAGAAAAACCTACATACCATTATTCATCCATTTAATTACACAGTTCTATGCATTTTAGTCAACACTGTATATACCACCTCACATACCACTTTTGATCTCTGTGCCTTAAAGTGGAGGGAAAATCAACTGCTGATCACACAGAGCTAAAATAATGAGCAGCAATGTTGGGGCACCTGTAGCTATGTCCCATTTGTGTGAGACTTTATCTTCCACACAAGAGGCACGAAGTATGGGCTCAGTAAACATCTGATGAATCCTGAATGGATGGATTGACATCTACAGTTGGTTCAAGGGCAAAAGAGGTGACGAAAGGGGTGATGTTGGTGGGGGAAGAAATGTGAAAGAGGGGCAGTCAAGCAACCTCTTATAGTCTTTACTCAAAAGTCAGGTCCATCTAGCAGCCAGGACCATCTCCTGAGAGCTGATGAGACATGCAGAGCCTCAGGGTCCACTCAGACTTGCCGAATCAGAACCTGCATTTTGAGAAGCCCCCTGCCCCGTGATGTATAAATACAGTTCATTTTAGGAAGTTCTGATAGTCTTGTGGCCTCCCTAGAACAATGCATCTGCTCAAGACAAATGCGAAAGTGTGCCTGTAGCCTGCTTTCCTGTGGGCGTCAGCACGGGAGGGGTTAGAGAGTAGCATTTTCAACAGTGAAATTGACTTAGAATCCAGTATTTCTGCAGGCCATCTAGAGAAGAAGAGAAGCTCTTTAAGTGTAAGGCACAACTTTATTAAAAGGAAAATCCACTTCCTTTTTTTTTTTTAATCTCTTGCCTGGGACTAGTTTTACTCAGCCCTGGTTCTTTCTGGATAACTTTTCCTGCATCTGGGAGCTAGTGAGGAATGTACATTTAGTAGGGTTTTTATAGGTGCATTTAACTAGGTGGAGTCACAGAGAGGACCACACCCATGAGATACTGGATTGCAAGATCAGTAGAAGAAATCTATGTGAACTCTAAAGCAAAATGAAAATCATTTCTCTTAACAAGCTTTGTTTTACATTTAAATGCTATTCAGAGCCCTGGTCACTGATGTCACTGTCTCTACGACCCTTCTTCCTCTCCTGGCTGCTCTAGCTGGACTCAGAAGAACTCTGCTGTGTTCCTGACTTTTCTGTGTGGTCATGTCGGTTCACTTACCAGTAATGGCTCCCTTGTGCCACCACCCCTTTCTTGCATTCATATATCCAGGACAAGGTATAAGGAGCGTTCTCCACCAAGCTTCCCCAGCCACTCTTGCCTGTGACACACCTGCCTTTTCTGGTAACCGTGGTCCTATATTTAGAGCACTCTTAAGAGTTCTTAGTGCACACTGCCTGGTGTTGGTATTCAGCCCTGCAGAAGTAGGTCCTGCCATCAAGAGCAGAGGAATACCCAGACCTCTGTATTCCTGCAGCTAGTATCATACCCGGGGCCCAGAGAGTGCCCATTAAACACTTCACAGATCCCTTCAGAGGTCCATCAAGGCCTGGACCACTGCCAGCTTTGGAGGCTTTCAACCACAACTAATTATAAATGAAAAGAAATATGGGAAAATATGGGGAAATAGTTCTAAATATTACCTCAAGTATTTTTCTAGCCTTTTATCATAGAACTATGTACTATGTATTAAATAAAATATATTTTTTGTAACACCAGAACTGCTATCAAAACAGGAAATAATTCAAATGTCTAAACATGAACATGATGGGGGTGTATGCACAGACAAGCACTACACACACAACCTATTCACACATCCTGTTCTTAGCTGTGCTTCCTGAAGGAAGAGGTGTCTGTTCCATTCATAACAAAGTTGTAGACCCTTACTAAGGCCAGGGAACAAGGCAATCTCTAATCTCACTCACCACTAGCTAGTATCTTGATAAATGTTCACTAAATTTAGAAAATTTATTTCTAGGCTCATTTCCCCCAATCTGCTACATGAGGCTATGCTTATACTTTAGATATTGCTCCAAGGGCTGGATGAAAAGGAATACTGGTATTTTTTTCTGAAGTCCTTCTCTCTTATAGGTGAAATTCTATCATATCCCTCCTGCTCATTCTTTTAAGGGCCTCAGGAGACCCAACGTACACTTTATACACCATCTTGCAACCTACTGCCATGCAATCAGCTGAAAAACCTTCCCAAAAGATGCACTTCCTGTCCAGGCTGGACCAGCTGCCCTTGAAGCTAGCTCTACTGCAGAACAGAGGAGCAGAGATGAGACTTGTCTGACATGGGAAACTGTCCTCTGAGGGAACCTTTGAAAAATCTCTTGCCTTTATCTCCTGGTTTCATGAAATGCTTCTTAAATTTCTACAAATAAGCTCTTTACGACTTGGGAAATTACAAAGCTTATCAATGCCAACAATTTCTGGGTTGGTCTCTAATGCAACTGTACAGTATCAGCACAATGATGGAAATGTGGACAATTTAGCTTCAGAAGACCTGCTTGGAACTCAACACTGCTATGACTATAAGTGAAATAAGCGTCCCCCTCCCAACCTCCAATTCCTCTCTTGTAACATGAGGGTGATGACGATACCTATATTACGATGAGTGTGAATCAAACATGAGCTGCCAGATACAAAGCAATTTAGTGTTAGTTATTAGTAGGACAGCAGCATCACTGGCAGGTTTGTTAAATGCAGATTTGTGGGCCTTAAGTATGGGATCTAGTAGCTTTGAAAGTACCTGAGACTTTGTATACGCACTGCTATGGAGAGAACCCAGGGAACTCTGGGCAAGTACTCTACTGCTGATCCGTACCTCCAACTCCACTAAGTATTTTTAGCAAGTTCTCAGATGATATAGAAGCTGCTGGTCTGGGACCCACATACAGAGAACCACTGTTGTACTGATATTTCCACCACTTTCATTCTTACCGCATTATAAATTCCTTAAAGCATAACCTCAGCTTGTTGTGATGTCGATAGAGTTTTGGATCAGCTGGAATTTCGGCCAAGAATACTTGGGCTACTTCCAGTGGTCCCTAGTGAAAAGGGTAAAAAAAAAAAATACAGATATTAGGAAGAAAATTAACTTGGAAGAAAAGATAGGAGTGGCTTCTTAGTTTAAATGTTTAGTTGGCTTGACTAAAACTAGTCAGTGAAGGTTGTGAACATCTCAGGAAACTGATTCCTTAGGAGAAATCTGGAGTTCCTGAAAATATTCATAGATATAAAAGTATTTTCTCAATGAAATACTACTACTACTAGGCTTTCCTTCACACATAAAGGTAACATAATGCCTCCGAGGGTATGTGCTTTGAGTTGCTTTTCTAAAAGTGGGGATTGTCTTGACCCACCCATTCATATTAACTTATCTAGTTGTCATAATGATAAGCACAATCTTGCAAAAGTGGTGACCTGAGCCGGAGGTAAGCACAGTGTACACATAGTCTGTGGTCACGGGATTATAAGCCTTCCATTTTCATCAAAGGGTTGGGACTTAAAAAAAACAAAAGGTATTTAATTTTTTTCTGATCCTGGGAATATAACAGTATTTCTCCTCTCAATGTCTCTGCTCTCTTGATGTTAAGTGAGCAGAATTTTTGCAGAAGAACACTCAAATGTTCTGACAGGAGAAAGAGTCACGGTGCTTACTGACGTTTTGAGTGTCGATGTACAGACAAAAGCAGATTTAAAACTGATACTAAGGCAGTCCACTGGACAGAGTGCTAGACTAGTACCTCCCAGTGAGACAGGCTGGGTTCCACGCTGACCTCAGGAGTTAGGGTTCTAATAAGGCCTAAGAAAATCCAGACTGGTCAGAAGTGGCCCAAGGATCCTGGACCAAATCATTCGTGGCTGCCAAAGCTTTTACAAGTGGGGTACATTTGGTGACTGACACAGGAGTTAGAAGTCTAGGCCTTTCCATCTGTCCCACAGGCTTTCTTAGCTTAGTGTCAAGCCCTGCAACAACTCTGCCTCCACTGGGCCCGACAAAGCCCTCTTCAACAGGACCCGTTTCCTGGATCATACTGCCACGCTCAAAGTCAAGACTAGGAACCAGGAAGGCTGGCATCAGCTGGTTTTGCTTACCTGATTGACAGTGGCTCCGACAGAACCTTGCAGCACCATCTGAAGCATCTTCGCGTCAGGGGGCTCCTGGTTAATGGCCACCGCTAACTGCAGGGTCTTCTTCTTCATATCTTCAATCGCAACTTCAATTGGAGTCAAAACAAACTGAACAGAAGACAGAAAGGTAGGGAAATCACTGTCTGCTCTCAGCAGCTATGGACAAGCCTGGGGCTGAGACAGAGAGGGCGCCTGGCTTTAAAGAGCACGTAAGAAAAGACTTTCAGAATAATTTAAAAATACTCCAAACTGGGTAAGAAGAAGGAAGGGTCTAATATTTTTTGAATACTCATATGTTCTGGGGACTTTATATACAGTTAGCATTTGCTGCTTTAAACAGTTTCCTATTCTCAACATTTTACAGTCTAAGGGGGATTCATAAGGTTACATAAGTTCCACAGAATGACACAGGTAGTGAGTGGGGGAGTCTTAGTTTGGTCACAATTATGTCTACATTTAAAGGCTATATTCCCTCTCCTTGTTAGGTTTCCTTTCCTATTACTGAACAAGTTACTTGACTTACACTGGCCAAAGGCAGTGGTCAAGATTGTCTTCCTCATTATAACACAAGCTTTTGGCCTCACTGCACCTTCTCCAGCTCATCCTGACAGTGGTCCCTAGTAAGTGGAATGCTCTCCAAGGACAGTCTAGCTGCTATGTTCTGCTGGCTTGGGGGAGGGTCCTTCCTGAACATGATGGGTTGAATCTATACCCCCACAATCCATACGCTGAACTCCTAACTTTGGCTCACAATGTGATCTTGTTTGGAGGAAGAGTCTTCAATGAGGTTTTCAAGTTAAACTGAGTTCATTACGATGGATCCTTACTCAAATAACTAATGTCCTTGCACAAAGAGGAAATCTGGACACAAGTACAAACAGAGGAAAGATGGCTTGAGTATAAGAAGACAGCTACCCATAAGTCGAGGAGAGAAACCTGGAACTAATTCTTCCCCTCAGAAACCATGAACCTGCTAACACCCTCCATTTGGACTTCTAGCCTCAAGAACCATGTGACAGTACCTTTCTGTTGCTTAAGCCACCCCATCTGTAGTACTGTCTTACGCTGTCCAGACAAGGACTATATTTACTTCTGGGGGAATTACAGTGGTACCTCAGTTCACAAATTTAATTCTTTCCACCTTTCTGGTTGCAAACTGAATTGGACAAGAACTGAATCAGATTTCCCCATAAAGTCAACACTAAACCCAACCACTGAACTTGATTCAGTTCTCACCCAATTCAGTTTTTGAGCAGAGTCAGGGGAAGAATTAAGTTTGTGAACCAAGGCACCACTGTACAGGTGGCTAAAAGAAGTTATGAGACTTCTTTTTCAGGACAATGAGTTTATTTCTGTGCTGTGCCTAGAATGTCCTAGTACTCATAAGTCCAAAATTATAAGAAACGCAGCGATGTCTTTTATACCAGCCTCCTCTTGACGGGGCCCCAGGTCAGCTCTCTCGGCCTTCTGCGAGACCTGTCCCTAATGTGGTTGTCCTGCTTAGCCACCCTGTTCCTCTGTTCGTGCCTGATGAAGTGGATATTCACAAGGCATCTGCTTGCTCACCAACTTGATTATGCCTGTTCTACTTGTTATTTTAATGACCTAATCTAATTACATAATGCACAAACTGTTGAATTATGGGTGTGGAGAGAAAAAAAGTTGTTTCTATGAAAAACCAAGCTGAACGCTTGGGCAAGACATGATGAAAGTGAGTTGCTGTAAAAATTCCTGTCATCTTACATGTGCGCGAGAAAACTGTGTAAGACTGGGGGCGGGTGAAAACCCCAAATTCTTCTGCTCTCACATTGTTTAACAAAGATCTTTAAGGTCTCTTTGTCTTTAGAGAAAGCAAAGCTGAAAATTGTGCACAATGCACTAAGATTGAGGTTTGTACAGGAAAGACACCACTGAGTTGTGATCAGTAACACAGCTGCAGAGAAGGCTGTGACCCTGCATCAACTGATGAATAAAGGTTTATGTGGGTGTTTTAAAGAAAAGTGTTTATGCTATGTATAATTTTGAATGATTCTGTGGTTTGAGAGGCTTTCCTCCTCAGTCCTATTAAGATGGGATAAAAGTCATAGAGGTCTTTCTTGACTGCATATCCATGAAGAAATGGGAGGTGGGAGGCTTGTGTCAAGTCACAGGAGGGAGCTGGAACCAGAATCCAGTGCGTGTCCACTTCTCTAACTCACGTGGTAGCTTTCCTAGTGCACACTGCCTCCCCACTGGGGCTGCTCCTGTGTGCTTCTTGTCCCTAGTGACTAAAAGCCTGACTATGCCTGTGTTCCTATGAGCTTTTAGGTCTACACAATTCTATATAAAATATCTAGAATTTAAATACAGTCATCCCTTCATACCCATGGGGGATTGGTTCGAGGATCCCACCACAACTACCCACATCCAAGGGAGCTCAAGCCCTTTATATAAAGTGGCATAGTATCTGTACATTCTTTATACTTTAAATCATCTCTGGGTTACTTATGGTACCTATCGGAGTGCACGTGCTATGTAAATAGCTGTTACACTGGGTGGTTTAGGGAATATAAAAAAGAGGTTCATATACGCTCAGTAAAGGTGCATTTTTTTTCTCCAAATATTTCAATACCTAGTGAACGGATGTGAACCTGAGACTACAAAGGGCAAACTCTAAATACTTTTTATATAAATTTACAATTAAAATAGAAATAAAGGTGGGCATGGTGGCGCATGCCTGTGATCCTAGTGACTCAGAAGGCAGAGACAGGAGGATCACAAGTTCAAGCCTAGCTTGGGCAACTTAGTGAGACTGGGTCTCAAAATTAAGTTAGAAGGCTGAGGATGTAGTTTGGTGATAGAAAGCTTGCATGAGGCCCTGGGTTCAATTTCTAGGACCACACATGCACACACACACATACACACGCACACAAAAGAGGAAATACATATTAAAATTAAATATGTAAACATTTATACTAGAGCTGTAAGTTTAAAGTGTTCAATATTTAATACAAAGTAGTGCTACAAAACATGTAGGCAGCTGCTCAAATGGGATTCCCTGGTACCACAAGAACAAGAGGATAGCTCTTCATAACATTTCAAGTACATCTCTCACTTTTGGGGTGGTGGTGGTGGTGCTGGGGACAGAACCCAGAACATCACATATTCTGGGTAAGTGCTCTGCCACTCAGCTCTACACCAGCTCATATCCACACTTCTTTATGTTCCTCTCCGTTTTGCCATGGGGGAGCGGTCAGATGGGGGTGCATCCAGGCCTACTTCTTCCCTCTGGCCATTACCTCCTCCTTCTGGATGACGCTGATCCTGGTCTTGATGTAGGGGAAGGCATGCATGGTGGTCAGCACGGTGTTCCTGCGGTACTGCTCGTGCAGCTCCCCCCGGGGCCGCCCCTCCAGAGTGAAGGGGGTGGTGTACATGAACCTCCGCAGGTTGAAGTTCTTTTCAAAGTAGGTTACCCTGTCTTTCATCTCATACTCATCAAAGTAGGGCTCCACAAATGTGATCTGAATGTAGGCCTGGAGGGCAAAGCAGGGGAAGGAGGAGATGAGCTATGCTGCAAACCAGACCCATGACACAGGGCAAAGGCGTGCTGGGACACACCCACACCCCTCTCCGCCCTGAGATCAGAGGATGCAGAATCCGCGCTCCTCCTCTGCACTGCAGGGAGAGAAAGGAGTGTGAGGAAGGCAAGGGGACTGTGCCTATGGGTGGAGTCAGGTCCACCAGCAGCCCTCTCCAGGCACAGCCAACAGACCCAGTGGGAGCTCAGTGGGAGAGTTTGCAAACTGCTATTCCACAGAGGCAAACTTTCCTTCTCAGAGTGACCATGACACGCTTATGAGTCAGTGGTCAAACTAAGAAAATGATCAATACCAGGTGCTGGTGAGGATAGAGAGCCGCTGATCGTTCACACAGGGACGCAGGAATGCGAAATGTGCAGCCACCTTGTACAAGTCAGCAGCTTCTCATACAGCGAAATGACACTGACCTACAACCAGGCCCCCACTCCTTCATGTGTATGTACAGGAAATGAAAACGTACGTTCACATGGAAACGTTATGCATAACAGACAAAAACTAGAAACAAATCAAATGTCTGTCACTCACATAGGGAAGGGCTAAATAATAAAATAAAATTCACACAACAGAACACTACTCAGCTATCACAGGAAGACATTACTGAACGTGGATGAATCTCAGACGGGTTACACTAAGTGAAAGAAGCCAGCCTCCGAAGGCTGTCTGGTTCCACTTATTTAGTGTATGATCCCACGTATAAGCTTTCTGCAAAAGGACAATCCACAGAGACAGAACGCAGACTGGTGACAGTAGAGGTCACAGGGGCCCGGGGAAAGACTGTGGAGTGGGGGACCCTTCTATATGTTGACTGGGGTGGCAGCTACACGCAGCTGTCAAAATTCATAGAACTAAACACAAACCCCCTGAATTTTATTCTATGCCCCTCACTTAAACATGCACACATGTATACGCTGAGAAGAGGGTAGTCAACAATGAAGGAGGATTCTGTAAAAACTAATAAAGCAGAACGGCAGCGAGCTCAGATGCTGGACACCACCCAGTGTGGTGGACAGGCGCGATCATGGGGCTCAGAACATAAATCAGCACTTGACACAGTGAAATCAGGCTGCGATTCTGGGCTCAGACTCTCATTCTGAGCTCTCACACCTGATCTGGAGAATTTTAAGCAAGGGGAGAGGTGCCACTGGTGTCAGGGAGCTCCCAGGCGATGAGCAAGGCATGGATCTCTGTAAGCACACAGCCTCTCTTTCACGGAGTTCAGACATTTCTGTCTGAAACTTGGTTCAACTCTTACACAGTTACTGCTTTCGAGCCTACCCTAGGGAATGTGTCTTCACTGAGCAAGTGTTCTGAAAAATGTAGAAAAACCAATTTTCACATTTGGTCAGTTCCTCCCTATTTATATCATCTTCATACTGTCCTGGAAGACGGAATGGAGGGAGGAGTTTGGACTTTTCATTTTACAGGTCTGTCAGATGGTGAGTGGTCCTCCGTCCCTGGCCCTTAACAATACCTGGCATTTACGCTATTTCCAGCAGTCCGGCATGTCGTCATGGAACTACCTGTGAGACAGACGGAGCGGGTGGCTCCCTTGTCCCTGTTTGTTGGTGTAGAGTTTCAAAAACCCTGCGAGTTTCCTAAGTGACAGCAATGACTTTGTTATGCTAAGGAGATGACTCCCGATGGGCCCCACACAGCTTCAGGTGGTCACCAAGAGGACCAATCATGTCATTAGAAGCTTGGAGCTTTGGCTGGCCTGACTTGAGAAGGGAGAAGAGCTAAGTTTGTCTTTAATTAGGTGGCCATGGATTCAATCAATAATGCCTGCATAAAGAAATCCTATTAAAAATCTGGGTGCTCCAAGGCTTGGAGGAACTTCCTAGTTGGTGAACACATTGGTGTGCGTGGGTTCCAGAGAGAGGGCGCAGAACCATGTGCTCCTTCCCAACTTGCCTATGCACATCATTCATCACATACTGAAGTCAGAAGTATAGTACATCTCAGTTCTGTGCGTCATTCTAGTAAATTATTTAACCTGGGCGGTATCGCAGCAACTCCTGGATTTTTAGCCAGGTGGTCAGAAGGATGGATGGCCTGGGAGTCCCACCTGAGGCAGGTGTTTAAAGCCATAGCAGTGTTGTGGAGCCTGCGACACGTGGAGTATGATATGGAGTCTGATGATAAGTTTGGATCTCCCTGGTCTACTGGAAAGCCCCAGTTGGGGATGAAATGGAACATGTCCCAGGGTCAAAGTGAGAAACCTGGAGCCCAAGCCCTTCCGGTCCTCCGCCCAATTGCACAGCCATCTTGCTCCTGGTTGAAAGGAACATGGGCAGCTGAAAGCCAGGTACCACTAAATGCTACTGTGAGACGGTAGCATTCAAAAAAATTTTTAAACTTCTTTTTTTCCTAGACAGAGTCTTCTTATGTAGTTCAGGATAGCCTTGAACTCACTATATAGCCCAGCCTGGCCTCGAACTTACGGCAGTCCTTCTGCCTCAGCCTTCTGAGTGCTGGGGTTACAGAGTGCACCACCACACCTGGCTTGACATTTTAAAACATGTTTTAAATTAAGAGCTTAAAGGTTTTACAGGCGGGCAATAATGAGCAGTGATTAAGAGTGTGGGTCTGGGGATGAACACAATTCACTGGAATACCAGCTCTGTCACTTGCATGATCTTGGAAAGTTGCTCAACTTTTCTATGCCTCAATTTTCTCATTTGTAAAATAGAAAAAAAAACCTTATTTCTGAGAGCTGTTGGAGGATGCAATGATGTACATACAGAGTCTAATGCAGTTCCAGTCACACGATTGGTCCTATGTTGATTCTTGCCTTTTAGTATATTTTGAGACCTAGCCAGGTATGGTGGCGCACACCTGTAATCCCAGCACTCAGGAGGCTGAGGCAGGAGGATTGGTGTGAGTTTGAGACCAGGCTGAGCTACAAAATGAGCTGAAGGCCAGCCTGAATTGCATAGAGAGACCCTGTCTCAAAAAAGACAAAACAAAACAAAACAAAACAAAAAAAAACGTCAGCTAGTAGTTGAACTCTACAGAGAAATGTTTGGTAGTATTTAAATGAGTTGGAGAGTTCTAATAGAGGAGGTCATTTTGGGCTCTGTGGGCAGAAAAGGGCATTCAGAGCCTGATGGTAATTTTTCAGGAAATTTTCTCCATACCTTGTTAGGATCCAACTTAGTTTTATCCACAGGAGCAGAGTCTTTTATCACTTCCACAAATTCTGCACCAAAACACTGACCATAAAATCCCTAGATAAGAGAAACCAACAGTGTTTAAAGGTTCTTTTTAACATAATGCCACTATTTGTCTCCTAGGAAGTGGGGTAAGTTTGGAACAAGTGCAAAATAAAATTTGTTCACTGATTATTTGAGTATTCCTCTGAGTTAATGAGCAAAGCTCAGCATTTCCTGAGACATAAATAAAAATATAAGGAAGTTCCACACCGTCAACTGATCTATACTTCCCTATAATATGTGTGCCTGGTCTGTAGTTCAATGAGTGCGATCGTATTTCCTGAGGCACGTCCAAGGGTACAGCACTACTTACTTTTAGGTTTTGGTAACCTGAGAACTTAGAGGTAACCAGGCGCCCCCCATAATGTGGCAAACCGCAGAGTACAAGCAGGCAAAGCATACGCCTCTGATTCTAAGTAGGGGAAACTATCAGGGAACTAAGTGGTCTGAGCTAATGGCTAGTTTTCCTTCTCATGAGCTGAGTGTCTTAGGGCAAGTTGCCCAACCACTCTGGGCCATGACATCTGTGAGCTGAGCAGGACAAAACTCACCTGTCTTATTTGGCAAGGATGAACAGTGCAAGGCGCAACTAGACAACAAAATGTCCTAAGTATTACAGTTGTAAGGTAGCATCCATGCGACGCAGTCACAAGAGATCATAAGGAATGAGTCTGGTTCACTGTTGGCGGGGACTCCGGGGCTGCTCGCTCAGCCTGACAGGGTTTTGTTTCAGTGGTGTCCCTTGACTTCCTTTCTGAGCTTGTAGTGCGTGGCCCTTTCAACATCTATTGCTTTTTTTGCGGACTTTTCTCTATGCTGTTTCTTTTTTGCCATCCTTTGAGCCTGTCCTGTGAGAACACTCTGGTCTTCTCTGTGACTTTATGGACCAAGGTAGGAGGGCAGGCTGGAGTAGAGGCTGGCCACAGCCCACATGTAGCTGTCAACCGTTTCTGTATCACCAAAGAACACGTGACACAAAGAGGGTTGGCGAGTTCATTTTCTGGGGGAGGGGGTGATTCCGTAGTTTGGCCAGATGACTTCAGAGTCAGAATGATAACCTTCAAGTCAGCACAGCTCTATCATGCTCTGTCTGTCAGTATCTATTACTAACACTTAGAAAGGGTTATAAGAAAGCTGACCTTGATTGAATTTTACACAGACTTGAAAAGGAATATTCATGATGTGAATTTATAAACTCTGAAAACATACATGGTAGTTTAGAGAAATACTATCTAATCCTGCTTTACCTTGGGCTCTCACCTAATACCTCCCTATTACAAATGCAATGTAGAACAATTTATATAGAGTTCAATGCTGAATTCATGAGTTTTTGTGATGACTCAGTCTAACTTGTTTTTTTTTTTTTTTCTAACTTGTTTTTGTAAAGTGTACAATGTCAAGCACATGGGTTTCTTTCCTTACCTCTAACCTATGGGAGATCTCAGGAAGCTTTGTAATTGCAGGCTCCTTGTAAACAAATTCTTGTTCATCCAAATCCCCAAATTTGGATCCATAGAAACCAACTCGGAAGTAAGTTCCAAACATTCTCTTATGATCCTGTTAAACAAAATAAGAAAAACCTCTCTTTAGATATGTCATTCCTGAAGATTTATTGGGTTAAAAGGACCTTTTATGATGTCTCAAGCATTTTATTTCTACAGCTGAAGTAAACAAATTTAATGTTTATAGCATAAACTTCAGAAATCGTAACAAATGAAATCCCAGGAAAGATTTCTAGGATTTCACTTAAAGGATTTAAAAGATTGTCACATTTCTTGGCTATAAAGTAAATCAGACTGCTTTTATTCACACCCTGAATTCTGGATCTATGTCAACCTTGAGTCCCTCTCTCTTTGATGGGTGAGAGTTACAGCAATGATAACTCAAGGTAAATCAGTCTCTAGAGAGGAGAGAGGGCTGAGCATCTCTGAGACAGGGTCACCTGCTGCCAGGGGGCAGTGCCATTAGCTGGAATCTCCAGCTACCTTGTTTTTTTTTTTTTTTTTTTTTTGGTTTTTCTCCGGTACCAGGAACCGAACTCACGACCTTGCGCTTGCCAGGCAGGCGCTTTGCTGCTGAGCTAAATCCCCAGCCCTCCAGCTACCTTGTTAATGATGTTGTCAAAGGCCTTCTGCAGCTTGTCATGAGTGGAGGCCAGCTTCCGGAAGTCTCGATGTGCTTCCAGAATGGGGATGACCATCTTGTAGACCTCATTAACTGTCTCGTACAAACCTCCCTGGGACACAAAAAAGAACCAAAGAAACTTTAGATCATTGGATTTGTAAGAAGAGCAGCCAGAGTTTACTTTGAGAACAGTGTGCTGGAGAATATATTTATTATTCCTTCACAGGACTTTACAGCATATGCATGCTGTCTGAGCACCCCTGGGATTCTTGGAGCTTTCAAACTGAACCACACACATTAGTAAATGGTCCTAATGGTGATGCTGAATAGAAAAAAAGATTTTCACATAGAAAAAGCAAAACAAAAAACCAGGAGAGGAGATTGGGAGCAGAGACTAAGAACATTTAGGAAGACAGCTTTTGTGTATCTAAAGCTCATCGGAGCTCCGCCTCTAGCCTGCTGGTCATGTGGGTCAAGGGAGTTAACAGGATGCTAACTAACTTAATTTCTGGAATTTCAGAGAAACAAGCGTATATTGGAACTTCTCTGAATCCTGACAGAAAAAGAAAAAAGAGAAGATGGGTAAAATAATAATTAAATTACATAGAGGTTATAGGAAGAAAACTTGGAGATGAAAAGTAGAGAATAAATAATAACATAGGAATGAAAACAAAATTAGCTAACTGTGGTGAAATAGGAGATGTTTATCTGCTTTATAATGTGAACAAAGAGTGAGATGATTAAAATGAAAACTGACGTGAAGCTTCTGCCTCACCCTGAATCTCTTATTAGTAGTATTTGGGCTGAGATTAGGTGAACGAGGGAGGTCTCAATGGTTTCTGCGCCCCCATTTCTCTAGCTGGTCCTGTCTCTAGAGATCCTGAAGATACCTCAGAGACTGCAGAGAAGACATTATGGACTCCTGCCCTCTCCTCCCAGTTTTCTTCTCTATGAGAGGGAAAATGAGGGAGTGAGAACATGCCTCATCATGTATTGTGTAATCCTGGGCAAGCCATTTCACCTCTCTGTGGCTGAGTTTCCACCCCATTAAATGGAAATAACCCTGTGAAACTGTGACCCAGCCAATGAACATGCAGTGCAAACCAGAATATTCCGTGATGAAAGGCCTTCTCATCCGCCTTGGAGAGCTGATGCGACCTGTGGGCATCAAAGTCCTCCCCGGGCCCACCCCTTGGCCTGCACACCCACAGCGTGTATGAAGTGGGCTCGCTGGGCCGTTAAGGCTGAACACTGTTAGCAGCTGGGGTTCAGCCTTGGGACGCCTTCTGGGCACTGACCGTGCTGAAGAGCTCCGCAGCCTGCTCCAGGAGGCCCACCAGGCCGCTCTCCGTGAAGTACCGGCCCGAGCACACTCCGTCCTCATCGGGTGATAGGGTGTCGTCAGAGATTGCAGACTCTTCCAGCACGTTGGAAGAAATATTCTGCAAGAGATCACAGTATGAGCAGGAGAACAGGGGGAGCAGGTTTGGAAGGGACTCAGAGAGCCCATAGTGTAGGAATCAGGAAGCCAGCTCTCCAAGGTCCTCTCCAAGGCTGTGAGAGCGGCGAGTGTGTGCTACTACCCAGAAGAGCTCTGCCTGGTGTTCACCGTGAAAGGAGGCTCAGCAACCTGCTCTCAACCTCACTTCTTTTTCTTGTTAACTTTCAGGGGATTCATAGAAAGGGCATTTTTCTCAAGGTAACAGCAGTTGAGTTGAAACAATCCTATTTTAGTGAAACCATCCTGAGGGACAGCAAGAATCTTGGCCTTTAGAAGGCAAAGGCTGGTGAACACTTAACTAGATTCTGTTTCATCAACCGAGTGAGTCTCTGACTTTTGGGGATGTTCTTCTGACATAAGCTACAACTACTGTTTTGCCTCTCAGATCAAAAGTCATACTATATGACAACAGAAAGTGAGAATGTCTTCTTTCTGGAAGATTTTATGGCAGTGCAGCAGTTGCCATTTCCCTCTGACCATTTCATTTCTATATAATTTTTCTTTATAAAAACTAAACTTTAGGGCTGGGGATATAGCTCAGCAGCACAAGCGCCTACCTAGCAAGCAGAAGGCCCTGAGTTTAATTCCTGGTACAAAAAAAAAAAAAAAAAAAAAATCAGTAAAACTAAACTTTAGAGCCTCTAGCAGGGGATGCAGGGACCAGGGTGAGGGAGACCCGAAAGAGAAACCCAGGTCACAAAACCGGGACGCACTCTCTCTGAGGGTCACACACTGCTAATCCTACACTGGCCTGAGCCCGAGAGAGAGAATCTCTGTACATTTCATGCCCTGTGCACTTCACCCAAATTGTGACCCTGGCACAATCAACTTGACAGGTCAAAAGTAATTATTTTCTTGACTCACAGCTATGGAATAAATGCATGCGGAATACAGAAGAAAAGGGGCCCTTCCTAGCCTATGGACTGCAAATAGGTAGCAGACATGCCACTGCTTCCTATCACTGTGTGAATGGCGGTCACGAAGGAGGGATTATAATACTAGTTCCTCCAGAACACGGACATAGTCTCAAAATTTTCCCAGCATAGTGTTCTAGTCAGCCGTCACCAATTTAGCAGAGGTGTTTGTGAAGGAAAAGCTGTCTGCCTTCTAGGAGGGCTAGGAAGATGAAGAGAATCAACTTCAGCAATTGATGGGGAGATAGTCGCCATATCTGTCCCTTTACATCCAACATTATAATGTATTTTTATGAATACAGGTGGAGTTTGTCAAGGTTCTTTGTGATCAGTTTTTCTTTCAACCCTAACTTATGTGTTATGATATTTCTGAATTGGAGGCAGCACAAATTCCCATAACTTCCACTGAAAGAAAACAACTCAGGAAACTAGTACTATTACAATTACCTTCAATCTTATACACATAGAAGAACAGATATAAAGCTATTAGGTTATTAGCTGTAGCCAGAGGAAAAAGCTTCTGGGAAGATTTCCCTGGCTTTAGATTTAGGGAAGTAAAAGTAACAGCAGTACCTGAGACACATCCATATATACATGTGTTAAATAAATACTGTGGTCCAGAGCACAGAATTTTAACGATCTCAGTTTCTTGCAATTCAGTGACCTCAAAGTTATTTTTCTGTACAAGATTTATCTCTAGTTCACAAGTCTTTTCCAAATGTTCGAGTTTATTGGGGCAGAACCAGATCGAAACATTTAAGAAAAAGCAACAGTGCACAGGTGTTGTTAACACTACCCATAATTCCTTCCTCCTTCTGTAACATAAAGCGCTCCTTCTTTTGGAGAATCACTCGTAACGTTAGATGAAGATCTGTGACTCTGACCTAGCCAGTCAGATCACGTGATTTCTTTGGCCATTATGACTGGTTCAGGGATAAACACATTACCCAATCAGAATACCTAAGATGTCCTGACACTTTCTCTGCAGCTGTTAGAAATGAGGCATCTCTCTTTTCTCCCAGGCTTGAACCTGCAGATGAGAGCCTAGTCCGTAAGCAGGGTAGGAAGTCTATGAAGAATGAGGGCCAGTGAACTGAAGGCAGGACAGGAAGTGGTGAGGACACTGAGGTCTGACGGCTCTGTTTGGGTCTTTAGTTGGTGAGTACTACTCCAGGGTAACCTCCCTTATGCGGGTGGATGAATTCCGTTTTTACCATGGGTGTTCTGTGGTGCTTAAGCATCCATTTCCAAACTGACTGGTATGTCTCATTGGAGAGAAGCAAGGATTCACCATAAGCATTAGCATAATTTGGGATCTCTTTTGTTTTTTGTTTTTTTTTTTTTTTTTGGTTTTTGGTTTTTCTCCGGTACCGGGAACCGAACTCACGACCTTGTGCTTGCCAGGCAGGCGCTTTGCCGCTGAGCTAAATCCCCAGCCCCTGGGATCTCTTTTGGACCAGAGAACACCTAGCTCATCGTGCTCTTCACACATTATGAAGGCCTCACCTTTCACAGCTTATTCTACCTTCCCCTCCACCTCCTTTATCCTTTCCCTGACCCTCAGGCTGGGCCACACTGTAAATGCTCATACTGTAAATGCTCACATAAAGAGACATAAAATGTCTCTTTATAACAGTACTCATCATCATTGTAACTGAATGAAGAACGGAACATGTAGTTACACAATGTTCCTGGTTGGAATGCAAAGTTTATGAGGACAGATTAAGTGCTAAAAAGATCCTCTAAAAGAGGGATGAAGGGATAAAGATAGGAAAAGACAGAGCGGTATGCCCTCATGTAGAGATAATGTGGCATTTCTGTTGATTTTGAAATAACCATTGTATCTCACTTTGGCATGTCTCATTAGAGACAAAATAACTAGAGTCTAAGTCAAATATGGAGAGTAAGGCTTATTAAACACAAAAGTAAAAAGAAATTAATATTTCAGTGATTAAATAGTAAATAAAACATAGTAACAGTGAAAGAGGCATAAAATTATGAGAAATGGTAGCAAATAAAATAAGAAAAGCTGATTCAATTCAACATTAAATGATAAATCTAAAGATTTTCTGGAAATAGAAGAATACCACTGTGCTTAGCCTTGATAATATCCCATGGCCAAAATACACCTGATGAAAGAGCCGATAGCGGTACTGGGGATTGAACCAGGACTTTTGCATTGATTTACGTCCCTACCCCTTTTTTATTTTGAGACAGCATCTCGCTAAGTTGCTAACCTGCCTAAGCTGTGCTTGAACCTGCAATCCTCCTGCCTCTGCCTTCTAGAGTGCTGGAATTCCAGGCCTAAACTGATTTTTAAAGTCGTTTTCTCGTTCCCTTTTATATGGTTCCAAATGAGATGTAATCTTTTTATGCTTCTGTATGTGTAATTAATCATTGGCTTTTATAAGAAACATTTCTGAATTGAGAATACAATGTCTTTGCTGAGAGTGAAATCATACAATAAATATTTTTGCTCTTGAGGACACAAGAAAGGAGGTGTTAGGAACAGGAAGCGAACCCAGCTTTGCAGATGAGCAAACTAGAAACTTCTGACTCTAGCAGTCATGGTTTCGGTGACTTATTCTCTAAGCCTGGGAAAGCGACTTTGAACTGTCCTTTCCTTTTGTTTGACAAAGCATCACAAAACATGTTGAAGAACACTAAGGAGAACAAAGCCTTTCATAAAATCAGTCATAGAAACTCAAGCAAGAAGAATACAAATACTTGCAACTGGCTTTTTAAGTCTGGCTTGAAAAGACCTCGATTACTGTAGCTACATTGTTTGCAGTTTCAGGGATGGTCATCTCTGCAGATTATGCCGAACACTTTACACTTCTTTATCCTCTAAAGACTGTATGAAGCTGCGCCGTAAGAACAGTCCAAGTAGCAACCGAGCCTCCCAGTCTGAGCTCGCTTTTAGGTCTGGCACAGTTTCGCCCTGTCAGTGCTGGATAATTTTCAGCTCATCCTCAGAAAACACTGATTTAGCTTTTTGTTTCCCTTCCCAGGTCAGTTTGGTTCTTTTTAAGTTTTGGATCAGAGAATGAGACCCTACAGAGTTGAGGAGTGTAATCAAGGGATTAGGCCAAGAGGGAAATCATTTCTCCAATGTTCAGAAATACTTTCCCGCTTGTCGGAATACAGTGCCAATTACAGGCCTTTGAGAAAGAGTTTAAATGACCTTAGGAAAATTGTTCTCTCAGTTCCTAGATCTGTGAAGTGGGAGTAATAACATGCTCGCCGTCTGCCAGCTTCACAGGTTTATTGCAAAGGTCAAATGAAATCACGCATGTACTTGTTTGAGAATGTCTACTCAAGTGCCTGTTGACTCTAAACACCATTACTGTAAACAGTAATTTAAAAAAGAAAGATGGCGAAGCAATTAGAGGAGGCAAATACAACACATTAACACAGGGTTTTTCAGCCTTGGCACTATAACCACTGAGGTCAGATAATTCTTACCAGGCGGAAAACTCCCTACGCACTGTAGAACGTTCAGCAATATCTGGGGCTCCTCCCTGCTAGAGGGAGGCAGCACTCACCCTCCTACCCGCCGTGGTAACAACCCAAAGTGCCTCTGGACATTGTCACATGGGGGTCAAGGCAAGATTGCCTCTGGTAGAGACCACTGCTCCTAGAGAAAAGCTGAACTTGACCGCACCTGAAAGCTGACACTGCCCACAGGCAGGTAGCTGTGGTCCTCTAGCATGCTCAGATACTCGGCCACTAAGGCGCCTGCGTGCACCAGGCACATGGCAGCCTCTGTGTAGCACTTCTTCTTGGTGTGTTTCTCCGCCATGTTCTGGAGCCAGGTCAGCCTCAGATCAGGAGACGTTTGGTAACTCTTAGCAATTCTGAAGACAAATTAACAAACAGGATGAAGGAAGACCAGTTAAAGACACGGTTCTATCGTATATGGCTACTTTTCCCCCCAAGATTTTTGCCTACATTTTCAGAAAATGAGAGAAAAAGCAAATATTTTCATCCAACTATGTTTATTCCATGCCTGGGGTGTGCTGGACAGAAGAAAGAGCATGTAGGAAGAGCCTTTTGAGAAGAAAAAGGCCTTGGTAAAATGATGTCCTTTATCACAGATTTCAAGCAATTTTCTTCCTTTCCTTTCATAATATCAGAAGAAAAAAGCACTACCCTAGTTATGATGTTGCATTGGAAAAATTCTGCTTCTGTAAGAAGTTCCTCCCAAACAAGGACTGGAAGGCAAAATTTTAAACTAGGGAGTGAAATATGATTCTAATATAAAACCATATATAGATATAAATATGTCTGAATATAAGTGGGACAAAACCATATAGGAAAAAAATTCGCATAACAGGTGATAATTATTTTCTCTCAGTCTATTTTAAATGGAAGAAGTGTTATAAATTAGGTAACTCACTTTAAATTAGGGTGATGTTTCTGAAAATTCATGTATGTGTGAGTTAACCCGTTCTGAATGTGTAATTTCCAACCTTTTTCACATATACGTTTGGATGTCATCAAAACAGTTTTACCCGTGTTACTATGATAACTGCATTAGTAAACATGCTATAGTGACAAATCCCAGACCTTCCACATAGTACCCTTTTGATTTTATCAGAAGTGTTCACCTGTACATGAGATCCATGAGCATCTCAGGATCTTCTTGAAATTCTCTCATTTTCACTGTGTCATATAAGATGCTATTCAGATTGCAGAGAAGCTCTTCTAGCTGCAAAGAAGTATAAGGTCTCAATAATTCAGGGTGTGCAGTCCACTGTAAGGAGTTAGGGTTATATTGAACTTGCATAGGGGAATCTATGGTAAGGCTTTGTACAGAGAGAAGCAGAGACCAGAAGTGGAGGAAACTCTAGACTGGCTCCTCTGTGGCTTTCATGCACGTAAGACCAGGTACTTCTAAGGCCCAGATGTGAGCTGGTCTTGTGAGCCATGAAGTTATATATTATCTGCTACTCTAACACCCTGTATTTAAATTAGTTTGAACTAGTTTCAGTTATTTGCAACCTGGAGCATCACGATTTTTATACCAAGTACAGGCAGCTTAGGTGCTCAGCTTGGGTTCCATGTTTCTGAAGCTTTCTGGATCTTCTTGAGGCTTCCAAATTTTTAGAACTTTGGAGCCATTTAATTGAAGACACCGGAGGGGCAGCCAGCGGGGCTTGCAGCACACCAAGGCTAAAAGACTGTGGGTTGATATGTGGACCCCGGCAAGTGGTTCAGCTACAGAACGTTCTCCTATTCGTTCTACCAGTTTCCAGGTCTTTTTTTTTTGAACAGGAATCAAACTCAGGATCTTGAGCTTGCCAGGCGGGCACTGAGCTGCTGAGCTATATCCCTGGCCCCTCCAGGGCTCTTAAAATTCGTTCCACTAGACTTGTTTAGTTGGGCGCAGACACTGAAGACCTCTATTATATGGCCCCTACTTTGCTTGGTCTTGCTGGCAAGTATCCCTGTATACTGATGACATTAATTTATAGGAGCATGGTCAAGAGGAGATGAGGGAGGCAGGCTACGACACAGAGCAGAGGGCCGGAAAAGAGGTCTGAGAATGAGAACACGACCTTACTGCAGAAAGCGGGAGAGGCTGGGCCACAGAGCCCTCACACTAAGGGAAGAAAGAAAAATTCACTCATCCTTTCATCATTCATTCTAACTTAAGTGGGAACCCAGCACAGAGTAGGCCAGGAACTTCAGCTAAAAGATAAAAGTCGTGCTTATCTTTGTATTTCACAGCAATGCAATGGGCATGGAGAGGTGACCGCCCAACGTTTCCTTATCTCTCCTTACTAATCTTTTGTACAAGTTTGTTCTAACCTGTGCGCACTGGTCAAGCTGATCCTTTCACCCTTTCTTACACACAATTCATTCTCACCCCTACCATAATTTCCTCTTCAGTTCCCTGTACCTGCCCCAGCCTTTCTGGGGCATTAGATTGTTTAATTACTCCCTCCCTTTCTCTGACCCTACACAGCATTTAGTGTCTGTCTTGTATTGACCCTTCATTGCTTTGAGACTGCACTTTCCAAACAGACTCTTGGGATCTGAAGGTTGGGGACACTGGTGGATAGGTTTTTTAAGAATTTTAAGGTACCGGAACACGCATATATTGGACAGGCAATAAATAGCTGTAAATAATATATAATGTCTAAATTATATTTGCATAAACACACTGTGTTTGTGTGTATTGACAACTGGCCGATCCCAAACTCTTGCATGAAGCAAGATATGCTCACTGGTCTACCTGGACAGGAAAAAGAGTTGACTGCATGGCTGTGTCCTCTTCTGAATAGGCCAGAATGGTCCTCAAGGATCTTCGCAGGTGCTCCTCATTAAAGTCTGGCGCTTTGCCCACCAAAGATGCCAGAGACATGGTTACTTGCATCTTTACTCTTGCAAAGTTCTGCATGAAAAAAGGAAAGCAACAACAAAAGCATAAATAGAGATACTCAGCTGGTAAATAATTGAAGGTGGTAGGGCTAGACAGAAACAACTTCCTAGCGTGTCTTTTATTCCAGTCTTAATCATTTCCTTTTCTCTCAATGAAATGTGAGCTACACTCTGCACAAGACTCACATTATCGTTTAAATAGTTTGAATGGATGTTGCACTCATATAAATCTGTGAGGCTTTCTTTAAATTTTCATTGAGGACTGGGCTGCCTCCCTACTTCAAGGCTGGAAGATTCTTAGAAAATTAGGTCACAGAATGTACCTTTTTGGGTCAAGATTCTCTCCTAGGCATTTTATTTAAACTGTAAAGAGGAATGAGACATCCAAGGCAAGGGCTCCTGAGATTTTATATTTTAAGTAAGCAACCACTTTTCATTTCTCAGGTCTTTCCAGGACCACAGGAACATACGGCTACCCCAAAAGCCCATGGGAAATGCCTTAAAGAGTTTTCCTTTCATATGGTACTGGGGATTGAATCCAGAGCCTTTGCACTGAGCTACATCTGCACCCTTTTAAAATTTTTTTGTTTGTCTGTTTTTTTCCGGTACCGGGAATCGAACTCATGACCTTGCGCTTGCCAGGCAGGTGCTGTGCTGCTGAGCTAAATCCCCAGCCCCCAATTTTTTTTTTTTTTTAAATTTGAGACAGGGTCTCACTAAGTCACTAAGTTGGTCTGGCTGGGCACAACCTTGCAATCCTCTTGCCTTAGCTTCTCAGAGTACTAGGATTACAGGCACGCTGCACCATGCCCAGATCTTATAGAGTTTTAAATAGTCACCTCTAATATATTCTGAGGACCCTGCATTTCTTCCATGGGCAATTTATCTTTTAACATCATTTGAATATGCTTACTAACAGGATCACAAATAAAAATTCCAGAAGAACCTATCTAACTCTGTATAAACTAAGGCAAAATTTTACTGTTTTACAATAAAGCTGAACTCCAAAGGCTTCTAAGCTTCGATTTAAACTCAGGTCTAGATGACATTGATCATTAAAAATTCTCTTCTAGAGTTCCTCCTGGTACCAGCCAGAATCAGCACCAATTCAGAATGAAGAAACAGTATACACTACTAAATTCCTAACCTGTCTGTTGTATTTGTTCCACAGATGGTAATTTTAAATCTATATGTATTCTTCCATTTCTTAGGGATACATACACACGGCAACCAGTGCATTCGTTAGTCCTGACTGTCACTCTAAGATGCCAATGCAGATGAAAGCTGCTGTCCATCTACATATTCAACTGTGTCTTACAGAAAGGAATGGCAGTATTGCCAAGTGTTTGAATTTTTTCCCCCTCTAACAATGTTTTGCATCGACTTCCTCTTCTAATTCTGGATCACCCAGCTGGTCTGAATTCTTACACTGGTGGCTCCAAAACTGAACCTCATGAGGAGGTAGAGGGTAGCACAGGCTTGGGTCCGGGTGATGTCCATGCTGCTGCTGCAGTGGTGCAGCACTCGCTGGCACAGGTCTGCACACTGTTCCACCTCCTCCTCGAACAGCAAGTCTCCGAACTAGGACAGACACAACAGGACATGAGCATCAGTTGGCACTGTCATATGCTTTCGGCTCTGGGTGCCTGTTGAAATATGCAAATGTCTGCTTGGACAAGCAAAATTCCCAGAAGACTTAATGCACTGCTCTATATAGATAATGAGCTACATGAGTCAGAAGATGGGTTTAAGCAATGAAGTCAACGCAGGATTTAATTATGAACCACACAACTAAGGCCAGGACTATTAACTTCATCGTTACCCAGGTTGAATTCACTGGTGAAGTCACATCTTTGAAGGAATTAATCATGAGTTTCCTGGATTCCCTGGAAATGACTGGTGACTAAGAAAGAGAAAAGGGTTCTAATAGGGGACAGTAGAATAATTTTACTTTTTAAAGTGAAGAGGCCCCTGTGGAGAAAGTACTCTATAAGATTGCTCATAAAGGAGAAAAACTCTCTCCATAAAGTGGGACATCCAAAGCTAACGTACATTCTCAGGCTATCAGAAATTAATTTCTAAACCTGTGGCATTGTATGACACATTTTGAAAATTTTTTTATTCATTTATTTTTGCTTTTCCAATATTTCTGACTTTTATTAGTACATGTTTGCGGTACATAATGATTCTTCACCACAGGGGATTGGCATATGCACATAACACATTTCAATCCTCTTCTTTCCCTGTCCCTCCAACCCCTTTTTATTTTTCCAGCGTCAGGTTCATTTATTTATCTTGTAAGACCTTCTAAAGTTAATTATATACACAGATTGAAAACCAGACTAATAGGCCAAAGAACATGTAAAACATGTAAGATGACTGTACTAAGTCAAGGTACATATTTTGTAAGACTTCCTAATGGGAGCCATGTATAGGATATAATCTTCTTCTAATAGGGCATGCAGGAGAAAGGGTAAAATTGTAGCCTCTCAATTTGTTTTTGTTCTCATGGCATAGACTCTCAGTGAGATGCCATTTCACATTTTGCTAGTCAGGGCTACATTTCACGGACACAACCAACTGCCCCTCCATGATGACTTTCCAGAAGACCATTACACCTACTTTCTTCATAGGAAGAATGAAGACATTTGATGCTGGGCCACTTAGTACACTCTGTGCAGTCTGGTCCACTTGAAGAGCGATGTGAGGCTACATGAGACTCTTACTCTTAATTAAGAGTAATAAAACAAGCATCTATGTTTACCTTGGCAATGAGGGCTCGGAGTGTCGCAAAGCAGTGAGTCAGGTACGTGGTACTCTGATCGCAACTCAGTGAATTCACCAGGACCCTCAGGACACCTCCTAGCAGGCTGTCTTTACAGTCCAGAGCCGAACTTGCCTGGAGGAACAGAGGAGAGCATCGCTGAATACTTGCACTGTGCCAGGAAGTTTGGGGCTGAAAACAAGAGGAGCTCCAGTTGATTAACTCAGGGATCTGATGCTCCAGCGCCTTCAGATAAAGGTCTTACGGGTTTGTGAGCCACCGTATCACATGCTCCTTCTTTGAAGTCCACAAGGGACAGCTTTACTTGTCAAAATCACAGTTGTGGGATTCATGGTAAAACACGGCTGCTTCAGGGCAATGCTGTTTCTAAACAGGAATGTATTTATCAGCTGCAGCAGGACTAACCATACCAAGGATAATAAATAAATTTCAGGGCCTGCCTGGCAAGTGCAAGGTCCTGAGTTCAATTCCTGGTATGAAAAAAGTAAAAAGTAAAAATAAATAAATAAATTTCAGCTTTCCTGGAAAACTACTAATACATTTTAAAGACTGTTGTTAGCATCCAAAGTCATGTTATTAAACAAAAAACCAAAAAAAAAAAACCCAAACAAAAAACCAAAGTCATGTTGTATAAAGATAGCATAATATGATTCTGAGCATTTACACAATCAAAGATATGGAAGTCATTAAAGATATCCCACATTTTAACTTTTATTGTTGTACAGTAATGATTTTGATTTTAGACAAGTTAAAAGTTATATAACTAAGGTTCCACTGCATTTCAACAGTATTGCTTCTAGCCCTAAAAGCAACAATGGATCTCATCTAAAAATGGTTTTTTGGGGCTGGGGATTTAGCTCAGCAGTACAGCGCCAGTCTAGCAAGCACGAGGTTGTGAGTTTGATTCCCGGTACCGGGGCGGGGGGCGGGGAGAGGGGAGTGGCTTTTTGAGGTAAATGTAAAGATTTATAGTTTAGGGCAACTGAAAAGTCATTACCCTATAGGTTTCTTGGGACTTTTTGGATTTATCATTTAGAAAATTAAATATGCTTTGGTGCAAAGTTCACAGTGACACTATGTACTGGTAGTCCTTCACTGGTATCTATATAGGAATGGTTCCAGGACCTCCTCCCTTCCTCCAAAAATACCAAAATCTGAGGATGTTCAAGTGGCTCTGTAAAATGTTGTGATATTTACATATAAACTACACTCATCCTCCAGTTCCTTTAAATCATTTCTGTATTACTTATGATATTTTGCACACTAAAAATGGTACATACACAGTGTTATATTTTATTACTTAGGGAATAATGATACAAAAAAGTCTGTACATGTTCAATACGCATGCAATATTTTTGAACTGCAGCTGATTGAAAGTGAAGATGCAGAACCTGCAGATCTAGAGGGGTGACTGTACTTTTCTACAGCAGGTATGGCAAATTCAGGGGACAAACAACTTTCTCTGATCAACTGGAGTCTAAAACAGTCATCATTTATCATACTTAGCACTGCTTTTAACCTAGTCCAGTCACAATAACAATCCCCACACCAGTGATGGCAAATCTTTTAGAGCCAAGGGCCCAGGATGCAACCCAAAACCCACTTATTTATCGCAAAGTGCCGGCACTGTAATTAAACCTTGAATACTGAGGTTTCAGTTTAGACTAAACAACTTATACGCTAATATCTTTTGTCTTAAAAGAAAGACAACATGTGTGCCATAGGTTCACTATCACCGCCCTATACCAATCAATCAGTGACCATTATTCAACTGAAGTTGACTTATGCAAAGAAACCTAGTTACCAAGCCTATTCTAGATACTAAACTAGAAGCCCACTATTCACATTATGAACCTGGCACATAGGTGGGCCACTTTAACCATGGGCGTCAGCTCATCAAACACCTCACTCTTTCCAAGTAAAGATGTCACAAGAATGACGTCTCTGGAATGTGTAAGGTGGATGCTGTTACAAAGCAAACTTCCCAAGTTCATTTTTTTAAAAAGGCATTTTGGGATCATGTTTGCTTCTTTTGCGATTTTAAATAAAGAATTCCTTCTAAAATTCCAGTAAATACAGTCATGTCAAACAGATCAGAGGAGGTGTTTATTGTCCTCACCTGGATAATGTTCTCCTGCATATCCAGGATGATTAAATTTGCTTCTGTAGCTAGATTGCCACTGATTAAGGCTTCTTGGTCTATCTCTGCCTTCGTTCTAAGAAACAAAAAAGAGGTCAAATTAAAGCACAAATGAAACTTGGCCAGGTTCTAATGATGGCAATCTATGCGCTGAAGCATAAAGAAATCCTTGGAACAGTTAACCTTGAAATGAAAATAAAGCAGCTGGTTCGAGTATGTAAGAAGCGCAGGCGCCTTCTGAGATTGATGCTTGCCTAGAAGACTATCTAGGTAAAGTCTCCAGGTCATACTCATCCCCTATTATAAATAATGATGACAATTACAAACATAACAAAATGGGCAGAGATGCAATTATTGCTTGCTACTAGCAATTACAAGAGCCCATCAGATGGTGGCCTAAAGCTTTAGACCTTTGCCTGGATCTCATGCATCAGAACTATCTTCAGATCTGAGTGAGGGGAAGCCCCTGCAACGTGCTGCAGACGCTGGGTGTGATGTGAGTTTGGCAAACAGCAAAGCTGCTAGGTTAGCAAAAGGTGATGCTACAGAACCAGGTCAGAGAAGATAAGATCTCTTAACTTCCCAAACAGCATTTTAGGTTTGCCTAACCAAGTGTAAGTAAGGCCTTTTACCCTCTTCCAATGGAAGGCAAAAGTTGCACTCCTGGAGGGCAGGTCATCTACCATACTGCTGGAGACTATAAGTTATTACATACTAAGGAATGGGAGAGAAACTGCCAGGTTCTGTTTCTCTATTAAGTTTCATTTTAAGGAATCGGTGTGGTTTATGCACTAATCAATTTGTTTTCATAAAATCCAAGTGAAGCTGGAAAGGTATTAAATAAAAACCCTCATCCATGGTTTTGCTTTTGTGGTTCAGGTATCTATGGTCAATTGCTATCTGAAAATATTAAATGTAAACTTCCAGAAATAAACTATTAGTTTTAAGGGCCGGGTGTGGTGGTGCAGGCCTGTAATCCCAGCACTCGGGAGGCTGAGGCAGGAGGATCGTTGCAAATTTGAGACCAGCCTGGGCTACAAAGTGAGAACAAGGACAGCCTGAGCTGCATATTGAGACCCTGTCTCAAGAAGACAAAAAAAAACCCAAACAAACCAAAAAACCAAAAAAAACCTATTAGTTTCAAATCATGCGCCATTCTAAAGAGCATGCTGTACCTTTCCATTTAGCCTGAAGCAATGGTTTGTCCAGCGTATCTATGCTGTATGTGCTACCCACCCTTTAGTTAGGTGGTATCTGTTTTGCCTATCAGATTGGATGGGATATTACAGTATCACAGTGCTTTTGTCTATAGGATTCAGTGCCATCTGTGATTTTGGACATCTACTGGGGCTTCTTAGAATGTATCCCCTGTGGATAAGGAAGGACTACTGTATTTTGTATCACTATACACATTTAGTTTTGAGGAAAGAGATATGAAGAACTGATTTTCCCAAGATATATCAGTGGCCAAGATGGTACAATAAGGGCTGGATATCATGCTATGCATGCAGATGTCTTGGACCAGGATCACCATTTTAGCTGTTTGCTAGTTCCCCTGTTCCAGTAATGGACGGGGGATTGAACTCAAGGCCTTTGCACTGATCTACATCTCCAGCTCTTTCTTTTTAGTTTTTGAGACAGTGCCACTGAATTGCCCACTCTGCTCTTGAACTTGGGATGCTCATGCCTCATTCTTCCAGCTTGCTGGGGATTACAGGTATGTGCTGTCACATCTGGCTGATCTGGGTCTGGAAAAGCCTACCAGCTATTCTTACTCTACCAGTGGTTCCCAGACTTAATTGCAGAATAGAATCTCTTGGGGAGTTTTATCAAATACTGGTTCCTGGGTCTCACAGCTGGAGATTCTGAGTTAATCGGTCTGGGCATTTTGAAAGGAAGAGCTTTAAATTTCCCCAGGTGATTCTAATGTGTATCCTAGGTTGAAAATTACTGCTCTAAAAGAAACTAAAATAATTGGAATGTGATTTGAAAGAGAAAGGTGAAAGACACTATTATAATAATTACAAAAAGTTTTCCAAATGGCTAAGCTGAGCAGTTATACCTGTCCTAAGACAGCCCCTGGAGATTTGCAGATGTGCATCATTAGCTCTGGTAATGAGAAGCCCACCAGGTAGCTCAGGGCTGAGAACTAATCTAGAGAAAATTAGCAGGCCCTGCATGGTAAGATTCAATATTGTAGAGAAAATTGGCAGGGCCTGCAGAGTAAGATTCAATATTGTGTTGTTACTGCAAGCAAAGGGGAAATGTTTCTCAAAATATCAATTTACTCAGTCCAGGCAAAACACGTCTTGTGAGCCTTGTCTTTAATCCTGGAGAGTAAATGACCTAACGAGCTAAGCAGTTCTATAACTACCAAATGCACAGTTTTTGTTGTTAATATCGTACACTGTCTGAACTAGAATGTACTCTCTCAGAATCAAGTGTCTTATTAACCAGTTCAGGGAATGGAGCGCTGGAATAAAATGCCCAAAGCACATGGGGATTTTGATAAGACTAACAACCGGGTTTCCCAAGTAACATCTGTAATAAGAATTTGTTAATCTCTTTGATGTTCTGAAATAATTTGACTCCAAAAAAATCCCATAACTGAACCAGAATGTGTCATTCTTATGGTAGCAGCAGAGATATTAACAAATATTTACTTACAAAACAACACTGCTATTCAAATCTTCCCATCTTCCCCCATGAGGAATGTATTATCCACCATGGGAGTACCCTACTTATGCTTTATAAAGTGTGTATGTGTGTGTTTAACCATTAAGTGTTTTGCTCAGTGAATCCTGGGACTTATACCTATGAGGCAGAGGAGATGTGTACTATGTATTCAAATATATTTAGTTTTAATCTTCATATGTCTAAATTATTGCATATATAGTCCCCTTTATACATAGGGCATACATTGCAAGACAATCAAGATTTTTCTTCTTTCATTTCTTTGCATGTATTTTTCTTTTGACTGTAATATGTAACATGATACAAATTCATTGTAGGGAACATGAGAAAGTCTAAAAAACTAAATATCAATTCTCTATATTCACAGCATCCAAAGAAAACTATTATTATATTAATGTTCTTGGTAAATATTCCTTCTATATGTAATTAGAAATCTGACATGGTACTTTAAAACCAAATGCTTTTGTCCCCTTAACAATTACTCCATAGGCATTTCTCTATGTCATTAAAATGTTTTTAAAAAATTTAAAAACAAGCTAATATTTTGCTATATATTTCCCTATTCTTGAGCATTTATGGTTCTAATTTTTGAAACAATTTCAAGTAATGCTGACATAAATATCCCTGAATATATATCACTGTATCCCTTTCCAAAAAGGAAATACAGATTTAAAACTATGTGGACTTGGGCACCTTGTCTCATTTTCTCTATTTCCCTGCCCCCCACCAGCTGCTTTAATTAAGCTCTCTCAGGTTGCTTAATATTAGTTTTCTTTAAATGCTTATCAGTGGGATACAGTTTTAAGAACTGCAAATCATAACTCATATACCTTTGATCCTTGGATGAACCATATTTAAACAGATAGAAATGCTTCATTTTTCTGACCCTTGGAAGGATGCAGTTGTTTTAGTAATACAAGTAGCCTGGGAAAAATAGTTTCAGACCTTAAATAAAAGTAGAACAAAGTTGCTGAGTGACTCACTTATCTAGCTTCTCATTAGTTTGCCGCCAATGTGTCTGCTCCTTCCTCCATCTCAGATTTTCATTTAGGCCTGGAAATCGGTCATTCCCTAGGACTTAAGAAATGCACAACAGGAATGTGATTAGCATGAATCTCTCCAAGATAACCAGAATTTCCGTAACAAGCTCAACCGGGAGGACTCGGCACCATTTTTCTGGTTAATTAGAGCCTGCAGGATGCTGGGAGGAGATAAAACCTCTACTGCCAGCATCTGGGCCAGTCTGCTCTTTGATTGATGGCGGGAGCCTTAGGAGAACCCCTGCCTTTCTGGGTTGTAAAGAAGCACACTTCTCATAAACAGGGGCTTCCAGTGAAAGTCTGCAGGCTTTCACTGCATTATTGGCAGAGAGAGTATAGGTGTTACTCTAGGTGGCCAACCATCGCTGAAAAACTTGAGCTTCCTCCAACTTCCCTGCCATTATGTCCCATTGAAGAGAACAAGCTGTCACTCTGTTTAACTGAGAGGACAGTGAATAAGGAAGAAGTTTGATCAAAGGTACCGGGGCATTTCACTGTATTCTACAGTGATGAGCTCAGTTTTTTGAGGCCACTCCCAGTGTGGCAGGTCCCTGGAGGACTGGAACACTCTGAGATCATCTTGGGGAGTTGGTTCCCTTCTGACAGCGCCCTGAATGATTTAGGGAGATGATCTTGGAACTGTAACTCTCTATTTTCTTGACCGTGCTCCCAGTGTCTCCTAGAAAGGCCTCAGTCTTGAGGGAGGCACTTCCTACCTCCTTGATGACTCACATTCTGGTATGTGACCTTTACCCACAACCAAATTTTCATTAAAACGTGACATTTGGGACCTGGGGATGTAGCTCAGTGGTAGAGCACTTGTTTAGCATGTGCAAGGTCCTGGATTTAATATCCAGCATTACAAAACCAACCAACCAACCAACCAACCAAACTACCACCACCAACAAATCCTATGCTCTTTGGGGACATTTTCAAAGTCTTTGGTCTCAGAACAGCAACTTGCCTTTAGGTACAGAGGGGTAATATTGTATAGATCACACGCAGAATTCTAGACCTACTGTCTTTGATAGTGCCATAAATGTCTCAAGAGAGTGATTTCAGGAGGACATTCCTTTCTATAGAGGATGGAGAACTGCTTGACAAAAAGCAGGGAAGGGCTGGCCCAACACACCTGGACCCCTACACCGGCGCATCATCTCCCCTCTGGCCCCTTCCCCGCGGAGCAGAGCCTCCTCCAGCCTGGCCTTGACATCCCTCGACTTCTGCAGGACTTGAGTGCTGACCTTGTCAGAACTCGGTTTTCCCTAGACAGGACAGAGACAAGGGGACAATCATTTTGGTGGAAAGAATTGTCAAAACAGATCACTCCATGGTCATGTCAGCCAGTTCTGACACGTCCAGCAGCAGAAGGCAGATGTCCTTTCCCTATGTAGTGATCATATCTATACAAATGGAGGTAAGCTATGGATTTGAAATAAAACATATGACAAATTAATAAGGCAAACGGAAAGGAAGCGTAACAAGACAGAACTGAACTTGAAAAATAAAAGCTGGCATGAAGTTGACTTATCCCATGCTTACCTTGTACTCAAAACAGGAGACACAGATGAAAAGGAGGTCTAAAATTCCATTTAACTGCATTGATGGCAGGTCCGCGATCCATTTCTTAATGAGGCTCTGATCGGCATTTTTCATGATCCACAGGAAGCAAATCATGAGGTTTCGGGTGGTGTCAGCATTCAGCGTATTGTACTGCTTATAGGGCTGGAATGAAGAAGAGAAAGGGGTGGAAGGAGGGGAAGAAGTCAAGCAACAGAAAAACTGAAAGCTTAAGGTGTGCTAATCTCTTAGAACAGAGCAACTATTTCTTCCTTGGCTGAGTACCTGTTCCCAGCATCCCTGCCTGCTTAGGCAAGGAGGCAGCTTCCCTGAGCTGGGCTGCTCCTCGAGGGCCCCCTGGGGGAGTGCCTGAGCTAAGCTGTGGGCCACATAAGTGAGCATTCTCTCAGGAGCAATGTGGTCTGGTGCTTTGCTTTGGACCTCAACCGTGCTCTTTGATCTCCACGATACAAAAGGGCTTTCTTGCTGCTAAGATCTCCAAGTACTGTTTTTCTCTGCAGGATAAAGGTGGAGGGTTGGACCTATAGAAAAGAACTAGCCTGGCTGGGTGCCATGAATAACCTAACTGTTCCCGATTTAACTTCTTTGTTACAGAGTCTAAAGTATAACACAGGGGTCATGAACTGTTCAGCAAATGAATCAAATCCAAACATTAGCGTAGCCCTTCCACAATGGGACCCACAGTGATTTACATCTGCATGAGCACGGCTGGGAGCCCTCAGGCCATCTGCTATGATATTTTGGCCGCAAATGTTCATTTTAGAGCGCTGAGCACACTTCTGGTACTCATCACATCAACTCAAATAACAGTACTCGGCTGCACCCTTGGCTCACGCGGCACAGCTAACATCCACTGGAATGTGGTGGTGAAATCGCAGTGAGCTTTGTGCGAGTTATGCGAAGGCAAAGTGAGTTTGCCATGGTGAAGCAACTTTAACTTGAATTATTCTGAGTAAGTTGACAAGAAGAAAGGAAATCTTTAGATACAGCTTCACAGGGAACAGGCTCTAACAGGTGGGCTTTCTGCTTCTGAGTTTCTTCCTTAGAGGCAAGTAATATAAAAGACACACACAGCCTCAAGCAGGTCACTTTGATTACACGCGTATTAGAAAGGTGGAAGAGGTCATGAAACACAGTATTTATCAAACTGTAATGTCGGTGATGTGTAGTTTTAAAGGACTTTTCCCCTTACCTCCCTATCTGCCTAATTAGCCCTCCTGGGGATACTGAGCCTACTAAGTGCCGCAGGGAAGAGAAGACAGTCTTCCAGAAGAGTTGGGTCAAGACCTTGCCTTCTCAGAGGAGAACCATGTGGAGTTCTCTGCAGATGTATGTCTTACAATGAAAAGCAAAATTAAATTAAGCTGGAGCATACAGTGTTGTTTTGACAAGGGATAGTGAGAACTTAGCAAGAAATAGATGAATCCCGCCTCAAGTAAGTCAGAGCCCACAGAGTCAGGGCAAAAGCATAGCCAAACAGCCGCCCTAGGCTCTCCGGGGAGCTAGGCAAGGTGAAGCCTTTTGCTTAAAAACCCTTACTCCAAGTTTTGGCTCCTTCCATCTCTGTTTGGTGGCAAACACAGTATGACTCCTAAACACACAGAATAAGCACAGGACCTCGACATAAGGAAGCATCGGTTTGCTCTCCTTTGTAATGACCTGAACCTGAAACTTGGCACCACTGGGACTGCGTGGATCTGAGCTATAGCTTTTTTTTTTTTTAACTGTTGCCAGAATCCCGTCTGGTTCTTGTATCCCGCAGCTGTCAGCTCCATGATGGTTCCTTCCAGCACAGAGTAAGGAGGCAGAGACCATCTCTGTTTCTTCTAAGATGGTTCTCCTATCAGAAGAGGGGAGGAGACAAAAACAAAACCAACCCACAGAAATGTGCACCAACATACCAAGGAAGATAGCATCGTTCCACTTGTCTTCAAATTAAACTGGCTGCCGGCTATGGCCTGGGCCACGTTCTGGTTAATTGCACTGACCCCTTCCGCTTCTTCCTCTGAGCCATTCACGCGGCTTTTCGCACTACGAGCATCTGCGGCTGGAATTAAAGCATCACTGGTGACGTCAGGCCAGAGAGGACATTTCTCTATTCCTCTACTCAGCACCAATCTGCGAGTAGACTGCTTCGACAGGGAAGTCAGCTCAGTCATTTTAAGCCTGATGTTTGGCATTACTGACTTGCTACTATCTACAGAAAAATCCCAGCAGGCTACAAACAGGGACAAAGCACAAATGAGCACAAGATCAAGCCAGAATGTAAATTTTTCAAGTTGTGAAAATGAAAGTGTTCAAAGCTTTTATAATACTTTCCTGTGATATGACTTACTTTAGTTATTTAATTTTTTTTATTTTTAGTCATTTATTTTAAACCATGAATAGAAAAGGACCTACAATAACAAAATTCAGGAAGTACCTTATAGAATAATTAGCTATTATCACAAGTTCAACAATAATTTATGAAATATCACAGTTAATCTGAGATGAATGTTAGTTTATTTTGCCTAAATAATATAGATACATCTATATACACAGGATTAGATACATGCAAACAAAAAAAGGATTATTTATTTATTTATTTTTGTCTTTTTGAGGCAGGGTCTCACTATGCAGTTCAGGCTGGCCTTGAGCTCATTTTGTAGCTCAGGCTGGTGTCAAACTTGAGACAATCCTCCTGCCTCAGCCTCCCAAATGCTGGGATTACAGGCGTGTACCACCACGCCCGGCTCAGGATCAATCATTTGAAAGGCTATTTTAAAAATATGCTACCAATCACATACATAAAAACTGTTTGGGCTAGGTGTGGTGGCACATGTCTGTAATCCCAGCACTCAGGAGGCTGAGGCAGGAGGATTGCTGTGACTTTGAGGCTAGCCTGGGCTACAAAGTAAGTTTAAGGGCTGTCTCAACTACATAGTGAAACCCTGTCTCTAAAAGACAAAACAAAATAAAACAAAAACCACCTGTTTGTTCAAGTAATTTTTAAAGAAATATGTCAACACTTGATACTGATTAATTCACAAAAACCCCATGCTTTATCAGACCTGACAATACACACTGTATCAATCTGGACTTTGAGTTTTTCAGAAATGTGAGTATAGACGGCACTTCATTGCTAAACATTTAAAAATTCAATTTTGAGAAATAATAACTCAGTGTTGTGCTTTCATGCAACTGGTTTTCTAAACAAACAAACAAAAAAATGAAACAAATAACATGAAAATTATTATGGAAGACCTGGTAACATTATGAAGACTATTCTGAGGATATGTTCTTATTTCTCCTTAATATTCACAGGGCCATAGGTACAAGAAAAAGAGGAAAGGATACAAGTAGTACTTTATATTTGCTGTTCAAAATGTTTTATAGAAGTTCTGTAGTTTCATCCTTATTTTAACCCTAAGAAGTAGGCACTACTACCACAGTTTTACAATTTACCGAGGAAAGAGGAAGGGAAGACAACAAAAAACTGAAATTGTCAGTAGTCACATATAGAAATATATGGGGTTGACATCTGAGTTTAGATGTACCTTTTTATTTGAAAGACTGTATCTGGGTTTGTCAATGTAAAGTTTCTATATATAAGAGATGTACTATGTTATCCATAATTGTGGATTACTGTCTTCTATTCTTCATGATGGCAAAAAGTCCTTATCACCCTGACCATGAAATTCAATGCACAAGCAATGAAGTCTAAAAAGGCTCCGAGAACAAGTGTTGAGAAGTTCTGATTCCAAGGGACAGATCTGGAGAATTCTGATCAACAAGAAGCTTTGGAGAATGTGTGCTAACGTGCTTCCCTGTTTGGGAACAAGTCAGTCAGGGTTCTTGAAATGAAACGTTTCGAAAATGTTCCAGCAAGGAGCCTTGAAACGGGCTGTGAGCTCCGCGTCACTCCTTGCATTCTGAAGGTGCCTCTGTCTGTAGGTGCCTTCTGGGCAGTGTTACAGGGAGAAGCGTCTCAGCACCTTGCACAGCTTGCTCTCCCCTGTCTGCAAAGCTTATTTCTGTGATTCTCTTGCCCTGTGCCTCCACAGAACTTCACGAACCCTGGGCTTGTCTCTCAGTGGTTCTCTTTTTAGCCTCCCCTTTGGCAGGTTTTTTGGATTTCTCCTTTTGAAGAAGGAGCAAATTACTTTCATAGGAATGCTTGTCTTTCACCATATGATTTGCATGAATTGAAGGCCACACGGAATTGGTCCCATATCTACGATCTAAATAATTGTCATGGTAATGATTTTAGAAGTAATTTAGCCAATCATGACACTCACTGCATTTGGAGGGAGGAGGGAAACCTGGATGGCTCCACCATCCCAAGGACACCTGTCTATAGGGATAGCTGTGCTCAGGGACCGTACTCCACACCCCAGGGCCTTTCATCAAGACAAAACCACAGTCATTTCCAAGAATTTCCCTTGAGTTGGGGAAAAAGCGTGAACCACTTTGAAGTGATCAGGGTGAGTGTGTGTGTGTGTGTGTGTATCTTCCCCTACTTGCATTCTCTAATCCACACCATAATACATAGTCTGGGGAAGTGTACAAACTCTTTGAGAAAATTTATCCTTTCCCTTGACTGCTAAGCAAAAGATACTAACATCAGGATTCATTTCTTGGTGCTAAAGGCAAAATTTCTCTACTGTGGCAGAGTTTCCTAATATTGAAAGACATCATGATTTTGTGGTTGTTTGGCATAGAACAAAAGAATAGTTTGATTTTATTTAAGACTACAACTAAACATTTATTTGAGACTTTGCTCAAACATTCATAAAAGAAAAGGAAAGGAACATTTATGTCAAGGAGTTGGAGCAGTGATCTCCAAGGGGACTAATTCTGTTGCTATATTTCATGCTTTGAGTTGTACAGAAATATAGTTTGTATAGTTCACAACACACTCTCAGATCAATGAATGAATGAACAAATAAATAAATATACAAATAGTTTCTGAACACAAACATACACAGAGTTATGTGCTTTTTTTTAGCTGGTTGGGACCTGCATTTTCAAAAGTTTGAAGACTATTGCTGTGAAACAATACTACTTATCTAAGTACATCAGCATTAGAATTAATGTCAGGGACCTCTCTCTGGTGGGCATTTGGGCAGGGGCCACTATCAGCACAGGAAGGGGTAGAAGAGCATCTTACCTGTAAAGTCGTAGAGCTGTGGCAAAGCATCCAGAATGATGCCAACCAAAGGCAGGTAAAGTGCAGCAATTTTCACCTTCACCTCCGGTTTGACACATCGTGGGTCCAGGTCGTGAGAACTAAGCAGGCTGTGGATGGCGCTAACAGCTTTCCTTTGCACCTTGCTGATTCTGTTGGCACAACATAGAAATCTAGAGGTTACTGTGAAGGGAATAATCAAGACGCTCCTAAACAATAAGATCACACTGTGAAAACCAAGCAACCCAGGGTAGAAGTATCTAGAATCCCAAGAGAAGGGCTGTGTTCTAACCTGAGTCTGTTATTTACTATGATGCTTGCAAGCTTGTCTGGTAGGATGAATACTTCATTCCCTCCTATTACTAAATAATTCAGCTGCATAGATATACCACATTTTATTTATCCATCCATCAATTAATGGACATTTGGATTGTTTCCACTTGGAGCTACTACAAATTATGAATGCTGCTATGAATACTCAGGCATAAGTTTTTGTATGAATGTAAATTTTACCTCAGAGTGAAATGGCTGGATTTTAGAGTAGTGCCTATGTTCACCTTTAGAGGAACCAACGAATTGTTTTCAACAATGGCTACACCATTTTACGTTCCTGACAGCAATGTCTAAAGTTTCTACACTCTTCTTGCCCCACGCTATTATCTGTTTTTCTGTTTTCCTTCGTTCTTCATCTTCACGGTGCAGGCAATTCAACCTAGGTCCTAGCACAGGCTAGGTAAGTAGTCTACCACTGAGCAGCATCCCCTGCAATCTGTCTTATTATTTTTTAAAATTACATCCGTGCTAGTGAATATGAAGTAGCATTTAATTGTGGTTTTGATATACATTTGCCTGATAGCTAGGGATATGATATCTTCTCATTGCTTATGGTCATATCTTCTTTGGAGAAATGTGTATTCTTATCTTTAAAAATTGAGTTATTTCTCCTTTTATTATTAAGTTGTATGTATTTTACAAGATACATTATAGCTATGAGTCTCTTATTAGGTCCATGATTTGCAAATATTTTTTCCCATTCTGGGGGTTATCTTTTCATTTTCTTGATAGTTTCCTATGAATCACAGAAATTTTAATTTTAATCGAGTCCAATTCACCTTTTTTTCATTTTGTTGCTCATACTCTTTTTTTTTTTTTTTTAATTTTTTTTTTATGTTTGGTTTTTCTCCGGTACCGGGAACCGAACTCATGACCTTGCGCTTGCCAAGCAGGCGCTTTTGCCGCTGAGCTAAATCCCCAGCCCCACTCTTTTTTATTTTAAAAAATAAAAGGAAAACATATTAACAAACAGACATCCATTTACATAATAGCTTAAGAACAATACAAACAAAACAGAGTTACAGACAAAATTGTAGGAAATTAACCACGGTTGCTGTATTACTTATTCATATCTTCAAAGTGGCTTCTCAGGAAAACAGAGACATACAAGATTGATCAAACAAGTAATCATTAACTGTTCCTTTCTGTAGAGCAATAGAAGACAGGAGTACAACTATGTTAGCTATCCCGTGTATACATACTTACATAATTTCCCCTTCTTTCCCTTCTCTTTTCCCACACCCCCACTGCCCTTTCCTTTTGAGCATTTTCCTTTCATTTCACAATGTCTATCATACCTCCTAGTTTTTATTCACTCTTTCAGGTCTTACACTAGTGAGACAATATGATGCTTACACATGTAGGTCTGACTTATTTCACTTACGAGCATGATCTCTAGTTGTGACCATTTACCTATAAAAGCCTCGAGTTTATCTTTATTTATAGCTGAGTAATATTCCATTATATAAAAGTACCACAATTTTCTTATCAAGTCCTCAGTGGATGGACATGTGGGTTGCTTCCACAGTTTAGCAATTACAAATTGTGCTGTTATGAACCTGGGTGCACATATATTGCTGTCATATGATGTTTTTAGATCTTCTAGGAAAATACCCAGAAGGGGAATAGCTGGGTTGAATGGGACCTCTAGACCTAGTTTGCTGAGGAATCTCCAAACTGATTTCCACAGTGGTTTCACCAGTGCTCATACTCTTCTTGCCTAATCTAAGTTCATAAAAATTAGCACTAGATTTCATCTAAGTACTATATTTTATAGTGTAAGCTCTTCCATTTAGGTCTTTGATCTACTGGAGTTAATTTTTACATACAGTGTGGGTTAGGAGTCTAACTTCCTTCTTTTGAATGCAGACATCCAGCTGTCCTAGCAACATTTATTAAAACACTATTTTTCTAGAATTGTCTGGGCACCTTTGTCAAAAAACAACTAACTATAAATGGAAAGATTATTTCTGGACTCTTAATTTTAACACTCTATATATCTGCCTTTATTTCAGAGCCACATACTCTTGAGTGCTTTTGTTTTATGGTAAGTTCTAAAATTAGAAGGTGAGAATGTTCCAATTTCATTCTTTTCTCAAGATTATTCTGATGATACTGGTTTCCCAGCCTTCCTACATGTCTTTTTTTTTTTTTTTTTTTTTCAGTACCAGGGATTGAACTCGCAACCTTGCACTTGCCAAGCAGGCGCTTATGCCACTGAGCTATACCCCCAGCCCTTCCTACATGAATCTTAGATTTAGTTCATTAGTTTCTGCTAAGCAGCCAGCAGAGATTTTGAGAGGGACTGCACTGAATCCACAGATCATTCTGAGTATTACTGTCAGCCTAACAGTATTAAGTTTTCTGATCCTCAATATACATGTCTTTATTTATTTAGATCTCTATTTCTTTCAACAGTATTTTATAATTTTCACCATACAAGACTTTCACTTTCTTTGCTACATTTATTCCTAAGTACTTTATATTTATTGATGTTGTTTTAAATGGAGTTGTTTTCTTAATTTCATTTTCAGATTGTTCATCATAAGTGTACAGAAATACAGTTGGTTTTGTATACTGATGTTGTACTCTGTAACCATGCTGAACTTATTTATTAATGCTGTTTTTTTAGTATTTTCTATAAGCCACATCATTTCCTCAGTAACTAGGTATAGGATTACTTCTTCCTTTCCAAAACAGATGACTTTTTCCTCATTTTGTTGCCTAACTGCCCCAGATAAAACTTCTACTACAGTGCTGGTTAGGAAGTGGTAAAGACAGGCATTTTTGTATTGTTTCTGATTTTGCAGGGAAACTATTCAATCTTTCACTAACAATATCATGTTAGCTTGTGGGTTTTTCATGTAGGTTTTTCATAGGATACTTCACTCAGGTTAAGAGATTCTTGTATTTCCAAAGGGTTTGTTGAATGGTTTTTATCAGAAAAGGGTATTAGATTTTATCAAATACTTCTGCATCTAGTGAGACGATTATGTGTTTTTTGTCCTTTATTTTGCTGATGTGGTGTATTAGATCAACTGATTTTTAGATGTTAAACTTATCTTGCATTTCTGGGATAAACCATCCTTAGTCATGGTGTATTCATTTTTATGTGACCTTGGATTCAGATTGCTACTGTTTTGTTGAGAATTTCATGTATCTATTTATCAGTTAATAATTTATGGTTCTCTTTTCTTGTGGCATCTTTGTCTGGCTTTAGCATCAGGGTTATATTGGCCATAGAATTGACTGGGAAGTGTTTTCCCCTCTTTTACTCTTTGGGAGAATATCTAAAATATTGGAGTTAATTCTTCTTTAACTATTTGGTAGAATTCACCAGTAAACACCCTTGCTCCCAAGTTTTTCTTTGTGGAAAGTTTTTTGATTGTTAACTCAATCTGTTTACTTGTTGTAGGTCTATTCGGATTTTCTATTTCTCCTTAAAATCAGTGTTAGTCATTTGTGTCTTTGTAGGAATTTGTCCAACCAACTTAGATTATCTAATTTGTTGGCATATAATTGTTTCTCATATCCATTTAAATTCTTTTTATTGCTGTAAGGTCTGTAGTGATGCCTTCCCCTTGTACTGTCGATTGTACTATTTTTGAGCCTTCCTGCTTTTGCTTGGTCCACCTACATAAAGGTTTGTGAATTTTGTTCATCACTTCAAATGACATACTTTTGGTTTTGCTACTTTTTATGTTGCTTTTCTATCATCTGTTTATTTTAGCTGCAATCTTTATAATTTTCTACTGCCTGCTTTCAATTTAGTTTGCTCTTTTCCTAGCTTAGAGTATATTCTTTTGACATTTTTATTAAACCACGTGCACATATTTACCTACTCAAGAACAGTAAATTAAAATGAATAAAGTATATTGTATTTACACTCTGAAGAAACTATGTACAACAATATTCATAGCAACTTTTAAAAATAATAGGCCTATACTGGAAGATATTTTTGTTTGTTTGTTTGTTTTCTGGTACCGGGAATCGAACTCACAACGTTGCGCTTGCCAGGCAGGTGCTGTGCCGCTGAGCTAAATCCCCAGCCCCTCATACTGGAAGATTTTAAATGTTTATTTATAGTAGACAAATGATAGTCATTTGTATCTTTTTAGAACTTTTCCCACTTAATCTAGATTTTCTAATTTATCAGCATAGTCACACAAAGGAATGCTACCTACAACCGAAAGAAAAAATGAAATAATAGTAATACATAACAACCAATATACAGGCACAACAGTCAGCAAAAGAACACTGCCTTCAAGAAGAGACGATACCTATCTCTGGTGATAAGGGTCAGAACAATGGCCACTATGGGGGCTGTGGTGCTTATCCAAGGGAGGCCAGAGGGAATATTCTGGGGAGCTAGAAATCTATATCTTTTTTGGGGTGGTACTGGGAATCAAACTCAGGACCTTGTGCTTGCCAGAGGCCCTGTGCCACTAAGCTATATCCCTGGCCCAATGGCTAGTGGCTACCCAAGAGTAAGCATAGGTAAAAATTAACTGCACTTTACAATTAAGATTGGGGCAAAGTGTGGTGGCTCAAGCCTGTAATCCCAGCACCAGGAGAATCACAAGTTTGAGCCCAGCCTGGGCAACTGAGTGAGACACTGTCTCCAAAATAAAAATAAATAAATAAAAATAAATAAAGCAAGTACTGGGGATGTAGTTCAGTACAAAGCCCCAATTCCCAGTGCCACAACTACAACCACAACAAAAAAGAAAGATACCAGCCCTTTATTGTCTATTTACTATACATCAATAACAAGTAAATAAAACAATGCATCTATTAGAGTACCTGGAACCTACTGTACCTGTAGATGCTTAATTTTTAAAATGTATTTATTTTTTATTTTTTTTTCCCCGTACCAGAAATCGAACTCATGACCTCGCGCTTGCCAGACAGGCGCTGTGCTGCTGAGGTAAATCCCCAGCCCCCTAAAATGTATTTTTTGACCTTTAAAAAAAACCTTACATCAGAATCCAGGTTAGGTAGAAAATATTAACCAATTTTTCAAATGACCCAGATTCTTACACTATGGCTAAAATTACATAACTGCAAACTGCATTTCAGAAGGTGTTCTTGTTCTGACTATCATCTGAGTCTGCAATCCTGCTGGTGCTGCGTTTCAAACCAGGCACTGCAATTTTCTAGCTTAACACAAAGATGCGAGACAATTTTTAAATGCTTGAAAAACACTGAATTTCACGGTGCATAGACATCTGTGGATATAAGGGTACCCAGGCACGAGGGTTCCAGGGACACCCCTGGGGGTGATCTTCAGCCCTTATAGGGATTTACAGGCTGAGATGGGCCAGTGCCTCTTGCTCCAGAAGTGGGCAGGTGTTGGTACGTATGTAAATTGTCTTGGCAACGAAAAGAATCACTAGGAAGTTTTGTTAAAGTGTGACATTTTCCTGAGGTTTTAGCCCACATGAAAAAGTCATGACACTATTCCTAGTGACTTTCCGGAGAGTAACTGACAACTCAGCAACTAGGGATGTAGTGCCAAAGGAGTGACATAATTAATGACTCTCTGGGGGTGGAAAAGGTAAGCGTGTTTGAAGAATGTGCCCTCCTGACTATAAACATAATTACATGATGATCTCTGCATATACTATGCCCCGTTGCTAGCAATATCAGAGCAACAGTTTTACAAGGAATTGAAAGAGGATGGCAGGGTTGTTACCAATCAGAAAGAAAATGGAAAATAAAACCTACAGCTAAGGTAAATACAAAAGACTACTTTTAGAAATCACTTAAAGTAGTGCTATTAAAGAATCATTAAGAAATGGGCACTTTGGCTAGGAAGCTGATTTCCTCCGTGTTCCTCTCAGCACCTTCTCAGGATATATATACGTCAGGGCACTTTTGTTGCTGTGAGAATACATGTTAAAGCAGAAAATTCTACTGAGAAAACTGGGAGGAATTTAGAGTCCTGAGAAGACGGAATTGAAGCCACGTACCAGTATCAGGGTTAGAAACTGCCACATGTACCTGGGCCTTCAGATGTCAAAGCGGGGAAAGATTCAAAGCCCTGAACCTACGGCATCCCCCTTGGCCTAATCTGGGGCAACAGTTGCCTCATCCGCAGTTACTTTCTTTGCCATCAATGAGCCAAGTGGCACTTTCTGCCACCTCTGTGTGCTCTCGCTTTTGTTAAAAATGCCTTCTTTGGGGCTGTAGATATAGCTCAGTAGCAGAGCGTGTGCTTAGCATATGCGAGGCCCTGGGTTCAACCCCCATCATCCCTTACCCCTCAAATGGCTATGTTCCTAGGGAGCTCACTGATCAAAGCATCCTCAGCCAATTCCATGCAATAAATAACTGACTAAAAAAAGTTATATTGTGGTTATACTCCTCTGCCAGGCCACTGTATATTCCTATGGTATCTCACTAAGCCCAAGAGGTTGAATTGCAAACTTTAGGGCTGGGGATTTAGCTCAGGGGTACAGCACCTGCTTGGCAAGCGCAAGGTCCTGAGTTCGATTCCTGGTACTGGAAGAAAAACAAAAACAAAACAAATTGCAAACTTTATTATGGAGCACCTTCTTAAAAACTGCTTTATGTTTCATTTTAAGTGTGACAAACATACCCGTCTCCTTCAGCATCCAGGGCAGCAGCCAGCTCTGTGAAGAGGAGCCCGGTGAGGAAGTGTTGCTGGCGATACTCCGGAGTCAGATCGAACATGCTGGCAATCTTCTGGTCCTGGAAGCTGGAGCAGGAGCTGGAGTTCTACAGAAATGCGAGTAGCGATTTCATAAGGACCAAACACTGGGATTGAAAGACCATGGCTAGTCTGTGAAGCACTGTGAAGCTAGTACCATGAAGCCTTTACTCTGACCAGGCATTGTGAACACTACCCAGCGGATAGGCCCTGCCAGTGTCCCAGCTCGCAGGCAAGGAAACCAAGACAGAGGGGTTACTTGCAGTTCCTGTTCCCACAGAAGGAGGACCGCCAATTAGGAGAAATGAAAATAAAGCACTCGCCTCCCCACCTGAAGTAAAAATTGAAGATTAAAATACTGCTAAAATGAGGACAGGGAAATGAGACGCGCATCGAAGCCTGTGGCTGGTGCTAGGTTACTCAGAAAGACTCTTCTTTTTTGGTACTGGGAACTGAACTCATGACCTTGTGCTTGCCAGGCAGGCCCTGTGCCACTGAGCTATATCCCCGGCCCCTACTCAGCAAGATTTCTGAAGATGGCTGGACACTTGGCCTGAATTTTAGGGGGCACAGAACCAGAAGTGGTGCCAGGCAGGAAAGTGTCAGATTGAGCAGAGCTTGTCCTCTGTTCTTATCCTGGGAGTACATGTCATACCTCACTAAGGACATCTAAAGTGTCTCGGTAAATCCTCCACACCCTGGTGAGCCCGGCCCTTGGGTTTGCCAACTCTCAGGAGCAGTCAGAGGAGGGGTGTGGGGAGAGGACAAGGGAGCCCGTTATCCCAGAGCAGTCTGAAGACAGCCTGCAGAGTAGGCCGCTGCAGAAAGCTTACACATTTGGAATTTCTGCTTATAAAATTATGTATCCCAGGGCACATTAAGATAGGCATGTAGCTAACATCTGGACCATGCCATCACACACATATATACACACACACACACACACACAATTTCTTAGGCTGGTCTTGAATTCCTGGACTCATGTGACCTTTTTGCCTTAGCCTTTTTTTTTTTTCCTTCTAGTGGTACTAGAGATTGAACCTTGGGCTGTCTCACTGATCACCAGCCCTTTCTTATGTTTATTTATTTATTTTTTTAAAATATTGAGACAGCATCTAGCTATGTTGCTAAATTGCCTGGGATAAGCTTAAACTTTCAGTCCTTCTGCCTGGAATTCCCAGAATGCTGGGATTATAGCTGTGTGCCACCACACCCAGCTTATTTTTTATAAGACAGGGTCTCTCTAGATGTCTAAGGGCAAGCTTGAACTTTCTTATTTCAGTCTCCTGAGCCACTGGGATGCACCACTGCTCCCAGCTTATTTTTTGTTAATTTGTTTAATTAATAAGATAAGCTTTCCACCTTGTGCTAGTATCAAGGAATATGCACAGAAATAGAGCTCAATACTGAGAAATCTTGCTTTCTGCTCTGAGCTCCTGATTCGATTGCTACCATGGAACACGATTATACAATAGCACTTCCTTACAGTTTTGCTAGAGGACACTAGTCCCTCGAGAAATTTAAGAGGAAAGGGGTTTCCATAGTCAGATCACTTTTGGAATAACTGCTGAGCTCATACACTTTCTCCCATCTTCTCTGCTATCCTGTGTATGTTAAAAGTTTGTGGATTGCTTACGGCAAAGAAACCTGGTTAAAGCAGGGGTTCCAAAACTTGCTTGACTCTGGAATTCTGTATTTGCATAATATAAAATTGGTTAATGTCAGACAAAGGAAGATTGGTATTTTCTGTGAGTTTCTTCATTTTCATAGTGATTATAGATACCTTGTCATACTTGGCTTCATCACGGACCGCCCCTCCAGACAGAAACCAAATGACTTAGCCTTTAATTATTAAGATAATAATTGGGGCTGGGGATTTAGCTCAGCAGCAAAAGCGCCTGCCTGGCAAGCGCAAGGTCGTGAGTTCGATTCCCGGTACCGGAGAAAAACCAAAAAAAAA
>NW_004955434.1:4914955-4994880 GCF_000276665.1 Chinchilla lanigera | reverse complement strand
AAAAAAAAAAAAAAAAAAAAAAAAAAAAAAAAAAAAAAAAGATAATAATTAAGATAATAAAATGTTAAGATAATACAATGTCAGAATAGCCTACTTGTCCTATCTGGATCAGTTGATCTTGTCTGAATAGCTTGCTTTTTCTTTTAATTCATAAGACCAACATTTATAGCAAATACACGATTAAGATAAGCAAATGCAATTGCTTGAATAAATTCCTCAGCTAGCTGATTACCTGGGACGATAGGGAGGGAGAAGGAGATGCTGGCGCAGTATCAGCATTCATAAAGAAGAGGTTCAGGTTGAGGTAATGCTCATGGCTACAGAGGATTCTCAGGAACTCTAGCCTCATGGAAATGAGCGTTGGGATGTTATTGAGCTTGGCTGACAGCTGCAAAGAAAAGTGAAAAGTGTTTGTCAAAAGGTAAGTGGAGTTGAGGTTGACAGATATAAAAATATCCTTTCTCCCCAAATGAAGACAATCAATTTAATACAATTAATTGGATAGGGCAGCAGAGGGCAAATTCTGCATTACAGGGAGACCCAACGTTTCCACTCATTCCTGTTTGCTTTCACGATTCCACCCTAAGAGCTGTCCAAAATGAAGATCCTTGCCCTGGTCTCCACTTTGTCAAATCTGTAATGCCACAGTGAGCCTGGGCTGAACAGAAGCTTGAGGTACAGCGGGAGTGTAACGTAATATAATTAATTTTACAAAAATCCCACTGTGCTTGAGAAGCCACATGAAAGGCGCTGACCTCACAAAGGGTCACATAAAACTAATGGATTATGACTGGATGACTTCAACACCCCATTGAGAAGTTATCAAACCAGTTCCCTAGAGGAAGGCAGTGAACTGGAGAGGAAAGTACACACTAGCCTGCAAAAAGGTCAACGAGTTTGCTCTAAGTGGAAGAGAAAGGAAGAAAGGAGAAGGGAGAAAGCTAGAAGAGGTTTTTGGGCAAATCTTTGTTTAAAAAACAAACTTTAGCCAGGTGTTGTGGTGCATGCCTACAGCCCAGCACTCGGGGAGGCTGAGGCAGGAGGAGCCCAAGTTCAAACCAGCCTAGGCAACTTAATGACTTAGTGAAACCTTGTCTTGAAAAACAAAACAAACCCTGACACAATCAATGAAAGGCTGCCAGTGGTGACAGGCTAGAAGATTCTTTCCTCCCCTCAGGTGGGAGGTACAGTGAGAGGAGCCAGGCTCAGAGGCAATTCCTTTAGGCAAAGTAGGGGAAGGTGAGGCCATGGGCCTCCCTCCCACCAAGATTTCATACTAAGCACCCTCCCGCAGTTTCTGAACTATATCCTGTACATGTTCAGCCCTCTCAGAAGTCATTGTGTTGTGGGGCATTTTGCTTATGGAATAAATCCACTTCAACAAATGCCAACATGTATACAAAGTAGAACACATGTCCCCTGCACAGACAGCCACTGGGACCCATGCACTTTCCAAGGGCACTGCTGGCCGTCTTTGAACATCTGGGAACGCCAGCAAGAAGAACTGATGAGGACGCGATCACGTGCTTCTCTCTGAGGGTCGCTCGCAGAGTTGTTGGACCGAGGCTGTTCTCAGAATGTGAAAGCACAAAATGTTTGTGTGAAAGGAGGCCCTGCTGTGGGTATCTCCCAAGCCCTCTGAGACATTAAAGACAGAAATTTCAAAAACTGAGTGATGAATAGAAAGGAGGAACAAGGTACAGTGCCGGAAACATCCTCCCCAAAGGTCAGGACCATGGTGCAGCCCCAGCAGCTGTCCTCCAGAGAGAGGTGTTAATTTAACTTAACTGTAAGACTCACAGAATGACTGATGAAGTAGATCTGTTGTTAATGACTATTAAGAAAAGGCTAAGGTTAAAGCTACTACCACTAAGTCTTTAAATGGTAGAAGCAGGACAGTAGTTTGAGTCAGGTATGCAGAATGATAAAATCAGAGGACTTTGGATGAATGTCACTTGCCTCAGGGATGAAGTTAATCCCACAAATGAAGCCACCCCGGCCTGGGATCAGTGACCTTTCTAAACTAGAGTACCTCACCGGTATTAAGCAATAACCTTGATGTCACCAGCAGACACAAAGCACACATCTGGGTGTCAAAGCCTGGATAAGTCTAACCCCGTCTTGTTTTTTATGCAGAGAAGGAAACCCGATCCTGGGAGGCTGATGCCCCCAGCACAGAGGAAAATGGCATCACTGGGTGAGGACATAGGTCTCTAGGCCCGTGGTCTGGGGGTCTTTGGAAGCTGAGGCAGGACAGAGGAAGAAAAAAAGAGTAGGCAGCTAACATAAAAGGAAAGAATTTAAAAGAGAGTGAGCAAGAAAAAAATGACAGTGAAAGAAAAAATTAAAATGTGCGTTTTGCAGAGCAGGTGGTTTGCTTATTTCCCTTTTGAAATGAAAACTGCCCACAGCGTGGGGGTCTGTAGTGATGTTCCAGGATCTCTTTCCCAAACAGCCAATGTTTTGGAAACAGACGAACTTGTATTTGAGATTCACCCAGGGACCTGGAATCCTAAACTGAAAGGAGGGCAGAGAGGAGTGAGGGATCTGCTCGGAGGGATCTGCTCGGAAGGATCTGGGAACAGAAGATCCTGCACAGGATGGAGCACCTCTGGAACCGCCTTAGGGTTCTCTTTTATTATTCTGCTCTTTACGAGGGTAGCCTCTAGGGAAGGGTGTGGTGTAAATGAGTCAAGGACAGCCTCCGTTATCACTGCAGACTCACACCCACCCCGTTAGTTCACACAAAACTTCAATCTCTGCACATTCAATTACTTGAAATTAGTTCAGATCAGCAGATTTTTAGCACCGGAGCACCTGACTGCTTTGCAGGTCTCATGAAATTTCAGTGGACAGTGGTTTCCTGTTGGTAAGAAAGGACATTTAGTTTTAAATTTGCCTTCAAACTGTGCTGCAGTGTGTTGCAGAACACCATCAAGACATGCAACCTTCTCTAGTCCCTCTCCCCTGGGGGTACCCTGCTGCTCCGGACAGTGGCTCCTCACCCAGAAGCCACCGGACAGTGTTCTGCTGAGAAAAAGGCCCAGGATCTGCTATTGTGCCAGTGAACAAGGAAGCAAGCACACTGTGAGGGTGAGCAGCAAGTCAGAGTAAAGGAACCCCAGAAACAGGTCCCAGGAACACTCACCTGGTTGCAATAATGTTTGATGAGGTTAAACACAAAGCCACGGTCCATGAGTGACAGAAGGTCATACAAGAAGAAAGCCAGGCTGATGTTGATCTTTTCTGCTTGTTCATTTTCCTTAAAAACAAACATACAAATTGCTGTGTGTGAGCCTTGGACATGAACTCCCAGGTCCCATGGTGGGAACACTGGGAGAGGCAGGTCCTATTTTATCAGCCACTGTCCCTCTGGGTGAAGCAGTTTAAGTCTGAAAACTGTAGCAAATATAATTTCGTGCTTACCTTACACCTTGAGTGTCACACTGAGTCAGGTAATTCCTTATACACTGTGAGTATTCAGGTATACTTTGTTCTGGTCACTTTTTTTTCTTAGTATGGATACAATTGAGCTCATCTTCTATGTAAAAAGTTGGGTTCTGATTTGTTTTCCTTTGTTTTGGGGAACAAAGTAACTTGAAATGTATTTTCTGTCTTCAGTAAGACAGATTTTTTTTCTAAATTTAGATTAATTGATTTATTGATTGATTGTGATACTGAGGAGTGAACTCAGGGCCTTTTCATTGAGTGACATCCTCAGTCCTTTAAAAAATGGTTTCCAGAAAGATTTTTGAGCTGTCGGGCATGGTGGTGCATGTTTGTAATCCCAGCACTTGGGAGGCTGAGGCAGGAGGATTGCCACGGGTTCAAGGCCAGCCTAAACTACATAGTGAGACCCGGTCTCAAAAAGCTAAAAAATAAATAAAAGCCATTGTTTAAAAAAAATTTTTTTTGAGACAAGGTCTTGGTTAAGTTGCTAGGTTTCCCAGGCTGCATTTGAATTTGCTAGCCTTGTGCCTCAGCCTCCCAAAGTGCTGGGATTACAGGGATAACCACCATACACAGCTCAGACTTAAGGATTATTGCATAAACTCCATATAGGATCAAAGAATCAGTCTTTACCTAAGGAATTTTCTCCCCTCAGTTAAGCAGCACTTCTAGCCTAAGAAGCACCTGACTCAGATTCAGCAGTGTGCATTTTTACATGAAATGGAACCAGAGTTTTTTTCTTTAATTTTATTAATTCTCATTGCTCATATTCATGAGGGATTTTATAGTACTTCAGAGCCATCAGAGATTCACCTTCTCATGTGTGAGTTCTTCATTCTCAGAATAACAAATCAGTGTCCACTGACATGACTGAGAACATAATTTAAAACTATGCTCCTCTTGGTCTGAAGCACAATTTGCAAATTCAGGCCAAGCTGACCAGTGGGGGATGGATGGAGACGCGATCGAGCGTTTCCACAGCACCTCTGAGAAGTCCTGGAGCCTATGCATGTCCACCTGGGTGCTCCCTGGGCTAGTTCCCCTCACTGTGTGAACGTCTGTGCGGGGAACCTCCAGGCTGGCTTTTCTGCAAGCTGTGTGGCTTTTGAAAAAATTATTAGCCTTACTTATTTTCATACCTGCCAATATGAAGACAACACTGGTGTTCTAACCAAGTCTGCCATGAGAAAGAAGCAAATAGGAATCTCCTGGGCACTTGGTACTATACTAATTCTTAATAAGGACAGAGATGCACATAATAAACCTTGCTCCCTAAAGTATTAGACTTATCTCTACATTTTAAAATTTTATTTCCCTTTATATATTTTAAACTTTTCTTAAGAAACGATTTCAAACTTACAGAAAAGGTACAAGGATAGTTCCAAGAACTCCTGTGTATCCTTTAACAAGATGCATCCATATTTTGCTACCTCACTGTTATTATCATTCCCTCTCTCTATGCATACAAACTCTTTTCTGAAGCATTTGAAAGTAGGCTGCAAATATGGTACCTATTTACTTCACAATACTTCAGGATGTGTTTCCTAAGAACAGAGTATCTTTTCTCATATTGTCATTGATGTAACAACTTAGATGATCATATGGCAATTTCTTTTAAGTCTTCTGAGCATATTTTGTGCTTTTTAAAAATTAATGTATGTTTGCAATATACAGTAGTTGGTTTTTTGGTTTTTTTTTGCAATTTCTTTATGGCAACTCCCCAGCCCCCAGAGTTCAGTCCAGTATACCATATTGCTTTTGTTTGTTTATTATTTAGTTATTTTTGGGTACCAGGAATCGAACTCAGGCAGGTGCTGTGCCACTGAGCTATGTACCCGGCCGCCACATTGATGTTAATGATTATATATGGTTATATTTTAAGTACTATTTTTAAGTGATGCTTGTTTTTCTCTGCTTATGAAAGTAACATGTTCAAAGTAAACAGTCTAGAAATTTAAGAGTAAGAGACACAGTTACCTTCTGAGGTTTCACTAACAGGGCTGCAATCTCCGAGGTGACCACATTGACAATGGTAGTTATGTCATCTTTGAAGCGGTCAGAAAAACGGGTCCTCCGGAAACTGTCCGATTTGTCCAGGTTATGCACATACTGGGCCATGCTTTTCACCTACAGCCGGGTGGGAGAGACGTCAGCACAGAGACTGGCGACCTGATTGCACAATGTGTAAAACAGGGGTCGACCTGAGGAAAAGCTCTTTCACAGCGGACTTTCTGACACTATCCGTGCTGGTGGTGCCCAAGCTGGCTGTAGGACTAGAAAATGCCTGAGGCCCACAGATGGTTGCCATGGCGGCAGGAGGTGGGAAGGGTGTCCTCTTCCTGACCCCAAGTCTAGGGGCTCCCTTGTTGGGGCCAACAAAGCCAGGAGCTTGATTCTTTAGCCCCAGTGTCAGTGGACTCCCCTTTCCTCAGTGGCCTCCATCAGGAAGCAGAGGCGACCACGGAGCCAGCACTGTGTCACAGCAATGACGCAGGACACACGGGAGAATGCTTCTGAGACTGTCTGGAGTGGGACCTGAAATCTTTCCTGCTCCTGAAACTACAGGAAGGAGACCAGGAATGCTCTTCCTATTTCAGGTTTCAAGCTGAAACACAGAACATAGTTTTTTCAGAAGCAGTTCATAGGTTATTTTTGCTTCTGTAAATTTAAGCTGTAGCATGGGCTGAGCAAGATTTTGTTGGCTAGCTGGAAAGTGATCCACTATTTAGGATACCGCCCCTAGCAGAAACTGTATTTTAACTTCTGTCAGCCTAATTTGCAGATTGATCCACCATGTATGCATGTATGTGTGTATATATATGTATGCATCTATCTATCATCTAGCTAGCTAGCTAGCTATTATCTAGCTATCTATCTTTCCATCTAATGAATCATGTAACACCAGCTCAATGCCTACCACAATTTAAACGACAGACCACACTTATGTTTTGGACTTCTTCTGAGGCCAGGGGATTCATGACCCCATACGATTCACTTCTGCATCATCAGAGGTTGAGTGTTATCCTGGTTGGAAGCTGCTGAGAGCTATCAGAAACAGTCTGGTGGAGAAGACAACATTCCTGCGGCTGCGTGCCTGCCCTCTGAGCTCATCCTTATGAACTCGTCCAGGCTAGTCAGTCATCAAGAAGAGAAATAGCCCTGGAAGTCGACTCACCCACATCTGCCCCCAGGTCAGGGCTGGACAGCTGTGTGGAAACTGACTTCCACTCTGGAAAATTATCTGGGAGAATTTTTATGCACTAACAGCAGATTTCTATTTTGAATGCAGGACTGGCAAATTTTTTTTTTTTTTTTTTTTGCAATGACAGGAAGAGAAAGCAAATAAGAGAAAAACAAGAGGTAGTCTTTAAGTGTTCTGTGTTTTGTGTTTTGAGAAAATGCCAGCTTGGGGAAGACTGAGGAACAGAAAATCTAGTGTAAGAACCATGGTTTCTCCTTGCCCCAGGGTCCTATCTGCTTTAGGACACAGGACAGGTACACAGCCCAGGGAGCCACACACATTTGGAGGAAGGATCTCAATGAGCGATGGGAACCAGACGCCATGTTCTTGTTCTTTTGTTTGGTAAAAGCATCTTTCTCCCTATGCTCCTCACCGATGGACCTAAGAAGACAAGGCCTCTTTGTTCTGGCAACCTCAACCCTTATTCTGTGTTTCCTAACCCACCCTGGGTTTTTACAACTCACTGCTGCATTTGGCTTCTGCCTGCAGAGTCTGGCCATCCTACAAGCAAATAAATAATTCTCACAATACCGTACTTCCAACTCATGGCCTCGTTCCAGACCATCTGCAACCTGCCAGCTACTGCGTCCCTGGTCTCCAGAGAAGAACGCTCAGCAGAAATGCAAGTGGATGCCTGCCCCATTATTCGCACGATGGGGTGACACAGGACAGTCTTTTCTCCCATACTGGCTTTTATGCCCCATTCAAAGGAGGGATACATTTCAAGAACCCCTTAGAGCAGAACTCCATGTCCCGAGTGAGTGAACTAGGTCACCCATTTACCTCGGAGTCTCCGAAATCTGGCTTGGTGTTATCCTGAAGCACAGGGGCTTATTCATCAGCAAGTGTGAAACTCACCCAAGGGTTGTGCCTAAGAGCTCTGCTGACAAAGTCCTGGTTCATTAGCACCTGGCCATAAGCACAACTGAAGGGTGTTAAACTGCCCAGGTTGTTGGCTAAGCACAAGGAGGCTGTTGTTTGTCTTCAAGCTTCTGTGGGGAGGCCCGTTTTCATTTTTAAATAGCTTCCTGGGCATCAGTCCGGGTGGCTATGTAACACTGCATGGCGGGCTGAGCATTCTGATGATGTCTGAGATCAGTTTCCTCACACAGCCCTCGCTGGGGCACATCGTTTCCATTCGCCTCTACCACAGTCCCTGGACGGATTTCCTACCTTCTCTGTCCTCCGCTGCGGTGTCTCTGCACAGACCACTGGGCCCCGCCCCCCTCTGGTTTCTGCGGGGAGTTGGCCAGCGGGTGGGAAACAGAGAGGTCTGGGCATTTAGTCACTCGTCCGGCTGTTGCCTCTGCCACAGTGCGGTTCTAGCAATGCTTTTCTGAGGCTCCTGCTCTTGTCACAGGGTTCTTTTTCTCCCCTCCAGCCTCCTCCAGGTCCCCACTGTACTACTCTCTCCCCTCAGTTCTTTAAAGCTCACAGGGCTAAAAGCTTCTGGCAGCTGCTACATGTTGGGTGCCTCACTAATCCTTGTTGGCCCCTGTCACCTTGCATACACCTGGGCAGGAACCTCCTGGCAAGTGCTTTTCACTTAACCCCATGAGCAGCGCTAATCCTGTCCTGTAGGACTCCGACGGTGAGGTGACAGCCTGCAGAGCCCTACTGACTTGGTTGATCTGCGTGTTGACCCACCCCATCGAAGTGCTTAGGTTAGCAGCTTTCTTCCCAGCTTTGGGTCACCCACTTGACCCAAAGTGCTCCCGGGAGGTGAGGAAGGTTAGTTTTTTCTTTCTCTTTGGGCCAGCAAGTCCTAGTGAATATAATGTGTAAGATCAAAAGCAACTTTCACCTTTTCCATGGTCTGAGCTTCCTGCAGTTAGGGACAGTGAAGCAGCACTGTGGAAGCCTTTGGCAGCGTGGGAGACCTTCCTCATGGCTACCACCCTTCTTCCAACCCAGTCTGTAAGATGGAAATCATAGAAACTCCTGTCTTGAGGTTATGCAAGGATTAAATGCTTTAAAATGCTCAAAGCCGGGCTTGGTACATACACAGTAGGATGTTCGATACACTTTGGGTGTTATTGTTTTCCCTTCCTCGGGGATGCCAGCTGTTACCGGGATTATACAAAGGACGGAGCCATGGTTACACCTGCTGAGAACGCAAACCTGCCTTCAGCACAGCTCTGGGCTGCCATGAGGAACCACCAGGGCTGAGGAGCACGGAGTTCATGTGATTGGGAACGACAATGGTAGCCTGCATAAAGCTAATTTCGTAATTCTTTTGTTTTTTTCCAGTACCGGGAATCAAACTCACAACCTCGCGCTTGCCAGGCAAGCTCTGTGCTGCTGAGCTAAATCCCCAGCCCCCATTAATTCCTTTCTTTCTTTCCTTCTTTTTTTTTTTTTTTTTTTTTTGAGATAGGATCTCATGATATAGTCCAGGCTGGCTTTGAACTCACTGTGTAGCCCAGGTTAGCCTTGAGCTTGCAGTGATCCTTGCCTCAGTCTCCTGAGTCCCTGGATTACAGGCATGTGCCACCATGTCTGGAGCTAAAGTTAATCTCTGACTGCAAGGACTTTGTATGTTGTCAATACTATAAGCTGAGAAAATGTTTTACAACTTTGAGCTTCCCAAAAAGGCAAAATGGTGAAGGAAAAGAAGCTGGTCTGGGAGTTAGAGAAGCTCTGGCCTTTACTGGCCGAGTAGGCTGATAAATCCCTCCCTAACCTTGGTGTGTGTGCTACAGGGATAACCATTATCTCTGACAGGACATTGCGAGACTTCAAGGATGTATTTATGATCCCCTAGAGCTGCCACTGGGACCCTCACATAGCAGGGTTTGAGAACCGCCGTCTAAGGGATTTGGTTAACCAATTGAACAATGACAGCACAGTACTTAGAGGATTTAAGTATTAAGATTTAAGAGTGATTATGTGAAATATGTGCAGGTTTATGAACGAATAATATAAAACTTCTTTGAACTGAAACACTTTTCCTTTGGGACTTTCTTCTAGGAGATCCTACAAGATCAAATTTAGTTTTTGCTCTTAATTTTTAATCTGCAATTTTGATGGCTGAACTCAGGATTACTGTGTTTGTCTGAATTATTTATAGATGGCTCCTGACACAGCAAATCTTCCTTATGGAGAAGCTTGATGGTGAGTGGGATGGGTAAACAGAAGTAAGACACACAGCATACGGAGCACTGGTTCTAATACTTCTCATGCCTCAAGAACAAAGAGAGGATTAGGTGTTATAACCAGTCCATTTCCTACCACAGCAGAGGGCGCGTGTCTCACTACCACGCTTCTATTTAAAAAAATAAAAGGGAATAATAAAGTGGAAGACACACCACATACAGTGGTGACATTTAAACTGAAACCAAAGAGAACACACCGAGTGTGTTTGGGGGAGGAGTGAATGGTAGGAAGTAGGGAGGGAACCCATGAAGGGCTTTGAGGCCGAACAAGAGCTTGGTACCTCTACAGAACTAAAAGGGGAACAATATGGCCGAATGAGGAAGGAATATGGCATGAGATGCAGTGACAGAAGGAGGTAAGGAAGGGAATCATACAAAGGCTTTTAGCCATGATTAAAAAAAAGTTCACTCCTAGTACACTGAAAACTGTTGAAGAGTTTGAAATAAAAGAGTGACGTTAGCTGTGTACTATTGGCTGTTCTGTGCAGGACACATGGGTTGCCGTCAAAACTGGACACAGGAGAGAGAAAGGAAGTTATTGCAAGTGGTGTATAAGCGATGGTGATGGCTTGGCCAGGTGGGAACATGATAAGATGTGATAGCTTGGAAGTAGATTTTCAAGGTACGCTCAGTGGGATTTGGTGGGAGATGGATGGAGGGCTCAGGGAGATCTCAAGGAATAATCCCAGATTTGTAACAGGAACAACTCAGCGGTCAAGGTGTTAATTCCTGATATGGGACACGTCAGTGCCTTTCTACCATGGCTTTTCTTGTCTTACTGATACAGATACTCAAGAATCTTACCAGAAGCTCAAAGAAGAACCAGGCATACTTGAAGACGGATTCTCTCACCATCCCAGTGCTGACCACCATCTGCAGGGCAAGCTCTTCGTGGAAATGCTGAGCAACAACCACAAAACCAGGTGAGAACAAGGCCAGGAGGCACCAACATTTCTTTTCTTTTCCCCAAAGTTAACAGTTAGCTCCTGAAGCATGTGTCCTGGCTCGTACATGGGGGATAGCAAAGTCGGTGCTGAAATACTGAAGCTGGAGGACATTTAGGTGGGCAGGGGACGGCTGGTGTTGGTACTGTGCTGGAGAGCTAGGTTTGAAGCAGTTGACTCAGCATGAGAAAACTGTACTTAGGGGACAGCAGCAGTCAGAACAAGTGGTGCCTCTAACAGGCATGCTAGGCAGCGGCCACATAGTCTGACTGTGTGCAAGCTCTTCTCATTGCCCTCCATTTTCCCATCCATAAAATTGGTTGGTCAGTCACAGTGGTTCTCAAATTTGAATGTTATCAGAGCCGCCAGGAGGGCCTGGTGAAACACACCTGCAGGGGCTGAGCCTCTGCACTTCCACCATTTGTACTTCTGCGGGAGCTGATGCCGCTAGTCCAGTGTCACACTTTGAAGGCCACTGTCTAAAAGGTATTTAAACTCGCCTTTGGTCGCGACAGTTGTTTGTGTAATCTCACGCTGGCCGCATGTGGAAAATGTGACTGGTTGGGTTGTGAGTGTAACCTCTGCATGAACGGGCTTAGTGGTATCGGCCTGGATTTACAACTTCTAAATTTCTGTGTCCCAGGGTCAGGTGCTTGGAAAATCCCTAAGCTCCACTTTATATTTCTACTTCTTTTCAAGTCACTTTGAAGAGCAGATAGCACATGTAGCAGATAGTGAATTTTACCTTTACTGTCTTCCCCATCTTTCAGTTTCTCTCTAATTGTTAATGGTTTTGACAATAGTTTTGATGGAGAAGTTCAAGGCCAGGACTAAGGGCTACCAACTCATCTCAGTCTCCTGATAGTGTCTTAGTCCCCAAATGAAAAGTGTTGCATCTTGGGGACCCCCTCGGTCCTGGGCAAGCTAGCAGGACTGGTCATACTAACTAAAGGCAAACATTTTGTCTGGGAATTTTCTGTGGCTGTCATTCTCCTACCCTATAAAACCTAGAATAAATGCAGATAAACTTATTCTTTATTGTTCAGTGATTATGACCATCATTACGTGGAGGCGAAGCTTTTAAGTGAACCTGAAGCAAAAATTAATTGTAGATTAATAGACTGTTCTTGACAATCCTTTGAGTTACCAGTGAATGCAGTATATATGCAGCTCGATTTACTACTTCTTATGGATGTTAAAGTTCAATCATTCCTGCTTCCAAGGGATGATCAAAAAATAGAGTAAATGTTTAAATTAAAAAATAATTATTATAATAAAAGATGTGTTGCTATTATCTCCCCTCAAAATACCCTCCTTTACTTCAAATACAGTTATTCCACCATTCTTGCCGCTTTCTGAAGCAGCTCTGGAAGTCCTCTCATGAGTGTCTTTAGTTGCACTATTGTGGTTATCTTAGGTGTTCTGAATTGATTCAAAACATTTACCTTTCATGGTAAACTAAACTAAAAGGAGAAAAAAGGAAAAGCTCTGTCAGATGTCTGGGTATTTGCAGCTACTTACATCACAGCTGGGTTAGCTCATCTGTCAGATTCACTGCATTTTGTTAAGTAGGCCAGACTAATAACCTTATTATAACATGTCAACATGCTTGTCTCCTGCTGTGTCTTATGTGAGGTTCTGCCGGCTGGGGTTGAATTTTAATTTAGGAGGTAATCAAGATGACACAGCCAGAGACCACTCTAAGGACAGAGAACAAACAAACTCCTGGGCCCTTTAACCCATTACTCATTAGAGCATACTTTGTGTTTTCCTCTAAGATAGACAAGGACTTAAAAGTGGTTTAAACAAAAATTATTTTGGTTAAAAACTGTGGCTTTTTACTTGGGCCTACAAATGCCCAACAGGAAACTATAAGTAGAACAAACTTGCCTTTCATTTTGTAAAACTCTGGGTCAACTCCTTCTCAGCTCGGCACACGGGCATGCTAGTCATGTAGGGTGTGTTTGTCTAGAAGCTGGTGAATCAACTTTATTAGCCCTACACTTACCCAGCCTACCTCACTGCCCTTCAAGACTGAGAACGCTCACATCCAGAAGTCTCCATTGCCCCAGACTTATGGTCACCTGAGAGTGTCCCTCAAGTCATGAGGACTCTACCTGAGCTATGAAACTAGGACAGAAAAAAAAATGACTGAGTAGATGCCAGCCACCCCCCAAGCACACCGTTACACTTGTCTTTCTGCTTCACTAGTGTGCCAGCCTGACCCTCTCTGTCAGAATGTTCCCCCTCCAGCTACTCAAGCTGCAGTCCTTACTTTCTCTTCCTAATTAAAGCTTTTGCCTGTAAACTCACACTGTTATTTTAGGTTTAATTTCCATCATCACTAATGCAAGGTCCCGCTGTAGCTGCTGAGACACTGTGTGCATGATATAACCTGGCTGCACCTCCATCTTCCCCTGGTAGGAAAGGCGTGCTGCGCCCACTTCAGCGGCGGCCTCTGGAAATAGGTCAGTTTGACTGCCAGAGTCTTGTGGCAGGAAGAGATTAGACAAGGATAAGCTGCTTCTTAAAGTAATTTATGCTGCTTACTGGGCAGCATTATTACAAGAACACCTTGCTCCAGAGGTTATATAAAATAGCCAAGCAGCAAAACAGTGTTTGCTGAGCTATAAAGCAAACACTCCGGCTAACCTTACCCCTGAAATTAAATGATTCTCTCCTGGTCATTTCAGGTCAAAATGAGGCAGTTGCAAAACCAAACAGGACATGCCTAAAGGAAGTCAGACTGCAGGCAAATAATGGTTTTTAAGAAGGAAAGTGATACCTGTAACCAGTTACTACAAGGGGACTGTGGCAGCTTAATGCTAAGGGTAAGTGAGAAATTAGTTTTTAGCCAGACAACATCTTCTTTCAGTTTTCCTTTTCTAGTTAACTCCTGCTGCTTCTCTCCAACATATGATGCCTTGGTTACTGCCAAGCCTGCAGCCCAGGCCCGGGCAATGCTCCCTGCACTCCACGTTCCCGCCTCCAGCCCACAGGAAGCTGTGCGCAGATTCATCCCCTACTTGCCTGTTCAATGAATATTTCCCTGTGGTGCTAACTGTTGCAAATGGCTTCCATGTTATTTAGTAGGTAGCAAAACCTTCAGCAGCTACCACAATAAGACGCGGGGGCGCCTGGCAGAAGGGAAAGCTGGGCAGACAGCTGGCTTGACAGACAGCTCTTGTCCTGCTGCCCCTTACTCTCAGCTTGTCTTACTGTCCTGTAACTGGGCTGTGATAATGATTAGGGGATTTTGTTGGCTAAAGAAATTACACACCTTACAAAGTTTCTGAACCCAGAGGTAGAGCTGATTGTACAGAACTATGAGGAAAAATTTAATATTATTTTATATAGCACTGACACAACTGATACCTAATTACTGCCACTTACTTTTGTCAAAGAAGAACTGGCCTCAGCTCAACTTAAACTAAAAGAAAAGCTAGTGTAGCGCTTGTCAAAGTGTTAGCTCCAGGCGCTAACACTGGAGCAGAATAAAATGGGAGCTTATTAGCAATATAAATTCTTGAGCCCCTCCTCAGATCTACTGCATCAGAAACTCTGAAATTAGGGTCCAGCAATCAGCTTTAAGAATCCTTCATGGGGGACAACTAGACGGTCAAAAATGGGGGCTAAAGCGCAGGGCTATGAATATGTGTATGTGTGTGTTACTTGGGCAGGAAAAAGATAGAAAGAGCTTGGATAGTATCTATTTTCACTCCTCATGCAAGCGCACAGGCAACTCCTTTCTTGTCATGGGATTATCTGTACCTTTTTGCTGGCTGGTCTCGGGGCCGCACTTGAACCTGGAGCATCGTTACTGCCGGGGCAATAGTAAGACATCCGGCTGCAGTTGCGATCAACAGCCTGAAACATACAAGCCGGGACTTAACACTCAGCTGATAATGATACCCTGAAAGCTGAAAATCATCACTTCACAATATACTTTTATTATATGTCTTATTTTTTTCTGGTTGCAAAGGTAAAAAATAACTGCCACAAAGAAATATAAAACAAAGAAGGTAAATTCACACATGAATTTCACTTGCTCCTGAAATAATCACCATTAATAGTTTGATATGTAACAACCTATAGTTAAACACCAGTTAAGAATGAGGCCCTGAATAATCCCTTCAACGTTCTTAAATCTGGACTTTACTGAAGGAGCAGTTAAAAAAAGGTGGACACAGCGCCTCTCTGTGGTTTAGTCTGGTATTGTACTCAGTCTCAACGTGAACAAGTTGTGGGGAACCACTTCTGAAAGGAAAGGGCATGCTCTTTTCTTTTGGTTGGACAAAATTTTCTCTCCTTCCTACAAAATAACTAGAAAAATGTTAAACCAGTCCACAAAGACAGTTAATATTCTCATTTTCAGGAAAGGAAACTACAACGGTCAAGGCTGTAATAGCCACAGATCCCTTGTTCTTTAGGCAATCGGAACAAGGGTATTGCTTAAAGAAACTTGAAATATGAAGCTGAAGCACTGTGTGCGGCAAATATCTAACAACCCTGTCTGCCCGGGGAGGGGCCTCGCGCGTGACATTTGTCAATTCTGCGCTGAAAATCCTTTCATCAGGGCTGAGTTCGATTTTTTACCATAATGTCATGGCAATACAGGCCACACCATTATATTGTATTTCTACCACACAGATATAATATACACCAATAAACTCGAGAACACAGGTAATAACAAACTATAGTAAAACAATTATGAGGGATGAGTTGTGAAAACTATTTTTTCAAAGTAAACTTTTAATACTGGAATGGTTATTTATAGTTATTCTTACTGGATTTACAGACAAGACACAGAAGCAGTAGCTCTATCCACTTTGCCCTGCTTCCTGTAATATTAACACCTTATATCGTACGGCACATTTGCCAAATGAGGATGTTAACGTTGGGAGATTACAATGAGCTCAATTACAGATTTTACTTGGATAGCATCACTTTTTCTATTAATAACCTATTTTTGTTCCAGGATATAATCCAGGATACCACACTGTACTGACTTCTGTTCCTTTTGATACAAATTATTTAAATGTAAGTTTATATAATTTAATTTCTAATAATGTCTGTTTCACAACTGGCACAGAAATTCCTGAAAACTTATCGATCACCTCTCAGAAACTGGTCTGAGGTAGCTCCAGCACGTGCTGGTTGATGTTTTTTTTTTTTTTTTTTTTTTTTTTTTTTTTTTTATTTTTTTGGTTTTTCTCTGGTACCGGGAACCGAACTCACGACCTTGCACTTGCCAGGCAGGCGCTTTTGCCGCTGAGCTAAATTCCCAGCCCCCTGGTTGATGTTGTAAATGAAAAGGATAGAATATCAACAATTTCATATAGTTCAACCTATAGTCCATCAAAATTTCCAGGAGTGGATCGCATACCTTTAACAACCCATAGATAGTTCTTAGGGTCACCCAGCAGTCAGAACCTATGTAGTGAGGAAGACAGAGGCCCAGGCAGGTAAATGACCTGCCCAGGGCCACGCTGCTAGGTAGTCTCAGCACCCAGAGCCCAACTTAGCTCTTTCCTCCTTGTATCACAAGGTCTCACATCGGTGGAATTTGTAAGGGGAACTATGCCTAAACCTAGAGACTTTGAGTCTTACTAATCAGGGGACAAGGCCACAGATAACTGGGGGGGGAGATTCAAGTTTTGAGGACATGGGAGCTTTGCGAATGTACTAAAAACCACTTGAAGGAGTAAATTTTATGAAATATGAATTATACTATAACTTCAAAAAATTCCAAGTAAGAATCATCCTACAATGTGTTTGACTGTTACTCCCCAAAACTATCCAGGTCATGAAAACAAGGAAAGTCAAGAAACTGATACCTGCAGATGAGCCTCAGGAGACATAACTACAAGATGCCATGTGCTACCCTGGATGGGATCCCCGAACAGAAAGAAGACATTAAGGAAAAATCCCCGGACACTTACTGAGAAAATATGAATACAGTTTGAACTTAGGTTAATATTTGTTCATTAATTGTGATAGGTGTACCATTCTAATGTAAAACATTAGCAACAGGGAAACTGTATGGAGTATATAAAAATGTTATGGACTATACTTGCAATAATTATATCAACATAAAACTGTGCTAAAAATGAAAGTTTATCGCGAAAAAATGAAGACAAATGGCCTAAAGTGACATTTATCAAAAGAACAGCCAACAAGTACTATATGTGGGAAAATGCTTAACATCACTATTCAGCATGGAAATTGAAATGAAAACCGCCATGAGATAACATCTCACCTCAGTTAGAAGGGCTAGTATCAAAAAGACAAAAAGTTATGAACAAAAAGTTACTATCAAAAAGACAAAAAAGTTATTCATAACAAAAAGTTATGAACATTGGTGAGGATTTGGAGAAAGGGGAATTCTCACAAACTGTTATGAGAATGTAAATGAATATTGCTATTATGAAAAACAGAATGGAGGGTCCTCATGGAATTTGCAGTGAAGTTGCCATCTGACCCAGCAATCCCACTATTGGGTATACACCCCAAGGAAGTGAAACCGACATAGGAAATAGACATCTGCACTCCCATATTTCCTGTAGCACTGTTCATAACACGAAGACGTGGAGTTGACCTACGTGTCTACAGACATATGAATGGATGGATAAAGAAGACACAAAAACACAGTACACATACACACTGGAATACTATTCACCCATTTATAGAATAAGATACTGTCATTTGTAGCAAGACAGGTGGAACTGGACATTATGTGAAGTGAAACAAGCCAGGTGCAGACATGCAAATGCTACATATTCTCACCTACATGTGGAGGCTAAAAGGGTGACCGCAAAAAGTAGAGAACAGAGTAGCCATTGCCAGATCCAAGGAAGGGTGAATATATATGTGTGTGTGTGTGTGTGTGGGAGACAGGATTGTTCATGTGTACATGAATACACAGGTAGGAGGAATAACTTCTCATGTTCTTTAGCACAGAATGATAGTTATGACTATGAATAACTAATAGAATATTTCAAAATAGCTAGTAGAGAAGATTTTCAATATTTTTTATTTTAAAGCAAAAATAATAATCATAAACCAGAGTTTCAAAACAGGCTAGTAGGAGGGTAACAATAATTAACACATTGTGCATTGTTATCTCCATAGTAGTTATACAGAGTACAAGGTACAGGCATGAAATATTGTCCAAACAATATTAGCACAAGCCTTTCTTTTCAATGAACTAAGAGAAACTAGCTCTATAACTATCTTAAATATCTTGTATATATATATATATACTTTTTTTTTCCTTTTCCCTTCCTTCCTTTTCCCTTTCCCCCATCATAGTTTCTCTTTTCTTTTGAGCAGTTTCTTCATTTTGGATCTTATTTATTCTTTCAGTTTCTCACACCAGGGAGACAATATGAGGTTTATATGTGTGAGCCTGATTTATTTCACTTATAAGTATATGGTCTCAAGTTGCATCCATTTACCTGTAAGAGTATCGAGTTTATCCTTCTAAATGGCTGAGTAGTACTCCATTATATAAAAAAACCACATCTTTTTTCAGTTGATGGGCATTTGGGTTGTTCCCAAAATCTAGCTATTACAAATTGTGTTGCTATAAACATAGGCATGCGTATATTGCCGTGGTATGAAGATTCTGAATATTACCAACACAAAGAAATGATATATCTGAGGTGACAGACAAGCCAACTACCTTGATTCCCTGATCTTATCATTATACATTGTATAGAGGTATTGAACTGTCAGACTGTCCTCCCTAAGTGTGTATAATTACTATGTGTCAAATAAAAGGGAAAATATATTTAAAAGGAAAAAAATATGAAGGTAAGGCAACAGGCAAATCACTGATCCTCTTACATTCTCAGTTTTAAATTGTTTACAAAATGTGCCTTTGGGGGCTGGGGATTTAGTTCAGCGGCAAAAGCGCCTGCCTGGCAAGCGCAAGGTCGTGAGTTCGGTTCCCGGTACCGGAGAAAAACCAAAAAAAAAAAATAAAATAAAATAAAATAAAATAAAAAAAAAAAAACAAAATGTGCCTTTGTTCGTTAGGAATATTATATGGAATAATCAATCAGAGGTGTTAATGAATGTAAAAGGTAGATGCTAAAAAACCATCAGGAAAAGGGAAAGCCAACCACTTTTCCTTGAGTATTCATTGTACAGTATTCGTTGACTCCTTGAGTATCAATGTACAGGATTCATTGACTCCTGTGGCTCAACCGGCTACGCAGCAACAATCTCCTCTCCGGGTTAAGGAAGTCTGAGCAGGACCCTAAGTGCCAGCCCTTCCACCGCATCTCTCAGACCGGCCCCCACCAGTCCAAAGAAAGGAACGTTGCTCTTTTGAGCTGAGTCTTGAGCATCTGACAGACACTATGGGCGGCGGCAGTAGTCACTTTTGTGTTGTGTTTTCAAGTTCTATTTTAAAAAAATTATAAAAGCCTTTATAATCTGCAGTTGGGAGAAACAAGTTCTGTGTTTTATTGTGATTATAGCAAACGACACTATAGCGACTATTTCAAAATAACTAGCAAGAAGAGAGGATTTTGAGTACTCTTATTACAAAGGAGTGATACACGTACAAGGCGATGGATGTACTAAATATATTTTTTTGGTGGTACTGGGGATTGAGTGCAGATTTTGCACAGAGCTATATCCCCAGGCCTGTTTTTCTTTTTTTTTTGAGATAGAATCTCGCTAATTTGCCCAGGCTGGGCTGGAACTTGTGATCCTCCTGCCTCAGCCTCCCAGAGTGCTGTAATTACAAGCATGAGTGGCCACACCCAGCTAATATCCTGATTTAATCATCACACAATGTATGCATGGACCAAATCATCACACCGTACCGTATTATGAATACTTTTTACATGTCAACTCAAAATAAAAACACAATTAAAAATGTGCCTCACTGCCAGGATTTGACATGTTCCCTACCTTTGAAGACATGATGTTTCTAACTTCTTCATCGGTGGCAGAGTGTGTCCCCATGAGGTCTGGGTTACTGCTGCTTATCACCCGGGCCTGCAGCAGCTTGGAACTCACAGCAGCAGCAGATGTGCGTCCATACGTGTGATAGCCGGGGCTAGGCAGGGAGGCAGAGCCACCTACATCCCACCAGGCAGAGACAAGTCAACAGAGAGGACCAGAGTCATGTACAGAGCTTGGAAAAGGAAAAGGAGGGGCAGGGGGTAGAGTGAAAGCCTATCAGGCGAGCTTTATTTATTTATTTTTGAGACAGGGTCTCACTATGTAGTTCAGGCTGGGCTTGAATTCACTATGTAGCCCAGACTGACTTCGAACTCATGGCAATCCTCCTGTCTGAGCCTGCTGAGTGCTGGGATTACAGGTAAGCACCACCACGCTTTGTTGAGGTGAGCTCTTGGCATGACAGTCTCATCAAAAGCGTCAGGTGGGCAGAGCGGCAGTGTCTTGGGAACACAGACAGAGCACGAGATGGTAGGGGTGGTAAGACCTGGGTGAACCGGAGACATGTACCTTAGCTCCAGCCTACTATTGCCCTGGAGGAACAGAACTCAGGGTTGCCATGGCTTCTAAATTCTAAAGCAAAACTAATTATGGGGATATTTTTAGTAGATCAGCATTTAAATAATCATAACTTTGTAAGTCATGGAGAAAGGTTTCTGAGATTGGAAATCCATGGAGTTGCTGGGCAGATATGGTGGCACACACCTATAATTCTACTACTCTGGGAGGCTGAGGTAGGACAATCACAAGTTTCAGCCCAGGCTGGACAACTTAGTGACTAAGCAAGACCTGGTCTTAAAATTTAAAAAAAATCCATAAACCCACGTAGTCATTTGAATCTTATGAGAACAAGCATTTACAATCAATGTAAGGATGTGCTTCATCTTTCAGTCTTTATGTATTTCCCAAAAGAGTCTATGCCAGGTTTTTAAAACCCCGCTGAAGTGACAAATTCATGAGAGGGGCCGGGGATTTAGCTCAGCGGCACAGCGCCTGCCTGGCAAGCACAAGGTTGTGAGTTTGATTCCTGGTACCAGAAAAAAAACAAAACAAACAAACAAGGAATTCACAGGAAACAGGCTACCCAGACTAATAAGGTGCCAAGTCTATTCGGGTGCGGAATTTTGTGGTCTCATTGATGCTACTTTTTAGAGCACACTGACCACAAGTTCCGTCTGGTTCATTATTACCTAACATAAATGATTAAGAGTAATAATAAAATAGACTGTAACTGTTTTAAAAGTATAGTTGGGGGAAATGAGAAAGGTGATTACCACTGATCGATAAGGAAAGGCTTCGGAGTTAACTGCTCTCGGTGCCTATGGATACACCTTCCTTCTCATTACTGTCCCCAGATGCTAGGCATTGGTCCGCACTTCTCCATATTTTGAAAAGAGATTCTCGGCTTAATCATAAATTGGCAACGGAATAATACCTCGCCGAGGTATTGATCAAATCGACAACAAAATAAGTGCTTAGAGCATAAAAAGAGGAAAGAGGAAGAAGAAAATCTAGAAAATCTCAGCACGCGTGTAAATGCTGCATTCTGAATAGTTCAAGGGAGCCTTCAAGGGCCCCGCTGGATCTCGCATTTCATGGGGGGCGGGCACGGGGTCGGCGCTACCTGACTTGGGTGCGCCCCCGTGCGGCTCCGGCAGGCGGAAAGCGTAGTGCACATAGGAGGCCAGCAAGCAGTTCCTCCCGTGCTGGTCCTTGCTCAGGTCCTTGCTATTGTGCAGGCTGCTGGCGATGGCTGCCACAGACTCGAAGGCAAACTGGGAGAAGTTGGCTGAGGAACCAAGAGAAACACGAACCTTAGGTGAACGCTGTCCCAGCTGCTGACGATGGGCCTGGACCGGTGACCACCCAGCCCAGTGGGCCTGGGGGATCCCGGGGCAGGGGAGGGTGAGCCAGCTCCAGCAGGTCTGCTCTGCCTACCATGGACCGCTGACCTTCCTCCACCTGACCCCGCAATGGGTTTCCATGACCAAGACATGCCGGCCGTCTTCCCTGTCTACACCCTGCTGTAACCGGGCCCACGCTGGGGTCTGCAGGCTGACACCATCAGTATCACGAGGAGCCTGTAGAAATGTGGATTCACAGGCGCCGCCCCAGAAGGGCTGAGTCACAACCTGTATTTCAACAAGACGTGCCTGGGGTTTGAGGTCACGCTACCATTTGAGATGAGCTGCGGCACAGCTCAGATTCTTTACAGATTAATCTAAAATGACTGTGTACCATGTCATTCTCCATGGTGACCCCGTACAAACAACCGGTGCACTGTTCGGACCTCCTTATTCCGGGGAGCCAAGCCCTAACCCTCTCCTCTCCTTCCAGTGAGTCAACCATCACTGCCCATCCCACTGCCTGTCTGCACTTTCCTTCCCCTGAGACTTTGCTCATGCTGTCGTCCTCATGTGGACAGCCTTTCTTGCTTTTGGTCACAAAACCAGCACAAGCCCTAACTCCTCCATAAAGCCTCCGGCACAGGGCTTAAGGGAAGCTGAATTACAGATTTACTGAAGCAACAGAGCAAGAGCAGCTTCCTTCATTTAGGTACTCAACATTTTCCGACGGTTGTTCCCTTTCAAGCAGCTGTTCCTGGTGGTAAACCCAATCTCTCTGTGAACCTTTCTCCGGCCAGGCACATTTCTCATACTTTCTTGTTCCCACTGTGCCTCTTTATAGTGTCAGAGTAGGTTCTGAACAAATGCTTGAAGACCAAGTACTTCTGCTTTGATGGGCAAAAAATGTCTTGGAAAATAAATCCACCAATTACCAGGTATTATGGCCTATATCTGGATGTCCCCCAAAGCCTCATGCAGTCATAGGCAGGGCTCCTGGGAGGTGACTGGGTCATAGGTATGTGACACTTATCACTGGACCAGTCCACTGATGGGCTTGTAGTTGGGTGTGATGTTCGGAGGTAAAGGCTGGTGGGAGGACGTGGGTCTCTGCGCATGTGGCCTGGAAGGTTAATATCCCTCCTCCTCCCTTGATCCCTCTCTGCTTTGTGCCTGCCATGTCATGAACTGTTTCTCTTCTGTGATGCCACTCTGCATGCTGCCTTGCCTTGGAGCCAGCTTACTATGAACTAAGTCCTCTACAAACTGTGAACCAAAGTAAACCTTTCCTCATCTAACTGTGGGAGTTAGGAATTTTGTCCCAGGAATGAGAAAGTAACTAAGATACCAGAAATGGAATTTGAAAGATTGTTTGTGGTCATTCAGTAGTTTATAAAAAAAAGGCAATACTATTGAGAATCCCATTTTAAATGTTTCTTTTTTTTCCCTTTCTTTTTAGATGTATATTAATTCTTCAAAAAACAGTAATGGACTTGGCCTCTTTTGAGTTCACATTATCAGTACAAAGAAAGATCATATCACCCCTGGATTTCTGGAAAGCCGGCTTCATTAAGCAGGGCATTGTCTGCCTGCCCTGCCTCACCCCACCTCCTCCCAGCCCTGCAGGCCCTCACCTGTCTGGCCAGCGATGACCATGGATTTCACAGACAGCTGGAAGAGCTTGTCCAGCACCAGGTGCAGGAAGAGCACAAGAGGCTCCAGGCGGGAGGAGTTCAGGCAGATGAGGCTGAGCTTTAGCTCATGCTCCAGCATATTCTCAGGGACCTTCTGGTCCAGTACCCGGATGGGGAAGGTCACCCGGCTCTCCAGGGAGTGGCAGAGGGTGAAGAACTTTTCCAGGTGGCTGTCCTGGGGAGGCAAAAGCCAGGAGACCCTCATGGAGTCTTACCCCACCAATGTGCACCCACGGATTCATAAAGACAATCAAACAGCTGTATATGGGTACAGCCTCTTAGCCTGGGGTTCAGGTCAGTTCTAAGTCATGGATGACTGAGGTATTAAACTTCTTTGTAGAAATCAGTGCACAAAATAGAACTTTTCAATAATTATTTACTATAGAAAAATTAATTTAGCCCTTGACACAGTCTATAGCATAGCAGGGAAACAGTGGCCAGAAAGAGTTTAAGCAGATGCATAACACAGTGGCAAAAAAAAGTGGGAATACAGATTTTTAAAAAATGTTGATAAACTGGCAGAAGAACAGAGAGAAACAAGATAACAGCCGAAAAGTGCTTCAGATCAAGTTTTCCTGCAAGGTTCTCAAGCAACAAAGCAGTAGCAGGATCCTTCATTTAGGTACTCAACATCTTCCTAAGGCCTTTGTGTTTCAAGGACAAATGAAACCTGAACAGGCTGAGAAATCCCCGAACCTTTCCATAGGTACAGACTTGCACTGATCCTTCATTAGCCTGTCCTTGGAAGGCTTCTCTGCTGCACTTCCACCTTCATTATTGACTGGCCTTGACGTTCCTTACCTGGGTGTGAACGGAGGAAACGGCTTGCACTTCTATATTAAATACTCCTTTATGTCCTTCAGCCCACTTAATGGGAGGAATCTGTAAAGGGACTTTCTATGTTAAAGAGAAACAAAATACAGATTAACAATCCGATCCCCTTTTCTGATTATTAAACACTGGTGCAAAGCAACTTGGCTTTAAATGTGAGGGTCTTAAAAAAGAAAACTACTCCCAAAACTACTACAAGCAGACTCAGAATCAGGAGCCTTAGATTCAACTTTAGTTTGCACTAAGCTGGTTACTTTCACTCTGACAAGTCAACCACCTTCGCTGAGAACTCAGCGTTCTCCTGCTGCAAGGAGAGGGCAGAACTGAGTCATCCGTCTCTCAGCTCCCACCCAGATCTTTGATTCTAGGAAATGAAACGCAGAAGTGCTTTTGAGGGCTTCTCTGAGGTTTTGGGCAGCCAAATCACGAAGAGCAACTAGGCAATGTCTGTGAACACCCTCAGTGGACCCTTAGAAGGCTTTAAGGAGAACTGTTTTCATTTGAGGCCAGGCATGAACCTGTGGCCTGCTGCAAAAGATGCTTCTCTCTCTAGGGGAGAAAAAGGGAAAAGAAAACAGCTGGCAGGGAGGGCAGATCGAAAGAGTAGGGAAGAAAAACTCACTGTAAAGTTGGCTCTCAATTCAAATTCTTGGAAAAATTTTCAACTTAAAAACCAAAAGGGGGAAGAGAAAAGGAGCACCTACAGATGAGCAGATCTCAAGACATATCAACCACAGCAACGTGGTGCCCCACCTGGAGGCCAATTCAAAGAAACAAGTCCAAACAAAGATGACCTTCACGGGGTCATTGGAAATTTGATTATGGACTGGATACTTCGTAATGTCAAGGGGTTGTAGTTCATTTTAAAGGCCTGAAAATATATCATGATGTTTATAAACAGACCTCTTATTTTCAAGATACATCCTAAAATATTTATAAATGAAACAACATGATGTGTAGTATTTGCTTTAAAACAATACTCATTGATGGGAATCTAAGAAGCACGAGGGCAGGAGCTGGTATGGGCAGGATGGGCAGCCCACATGGCTATTGTTCTGTTCTTTTCTTTTCCTATCTATCTATCTATCTAGCTATCACCTATCTAATTTCTTTCTCTCTCTCTTCCCTCTCCCTCTCCCTTCTTTCTTTTTCTTTTCTCTCCTCTCCTCTCCTCTCTTCTTTTTTCTTTTCTTGGTACTGGGGATTGATCCCACAGCCTTTGCACTGAGCTACATCTCTAGTCCCTTTAAAATATATATATTTTTTTAAAGATTTGAGACATGGTCTCACTAAATTGCTCAGATTGGGCTCAGACTTGTGATCCTCCTGCCTCACCCTCCCAGAGTGCATATGTCACCCACCCAGCTTGGGGCCATCTTTGAATAGGTGTACTATAAAGCAGACTGTGTGGGTAACAGGAAGTGCAGGACATGGGAAGCGGGCTGGCGGTTGGCAGTGGGATCACTAGAGGAATAAAAACTCCAACATCTACCTGGGCTGCGACCCACAGGAGAAATGGATGGGCTCTGGCCTAGCAACCTTTTCCAAGGACCCTTGCTGGAAGCAGCCATTTATCACAAGTGGGCTCAGCTCGTCTCCTCTAATATAATACCCTGTGACTTCTGTGGGAGAAAATGCAGCGTGGGTACACATTGCCTTTACTGAACATTCTGCCATCTAAACGAACGTGGTTTTCTTCACAGCCATTTTCCCCACCCTATCAGATGCACTCTCAGAACATGGTTTGTGAAGAGATGACCACTCCGGAAAACACAGTGAAAACACATGGCCACATGTAAGGGAATGGGAAGTGGGTTTGGGAAGGTGACCCAAGGCCACATTCTGGGCAGGAAGCAGCCAAGGGCCGGCCTGCAGTCACCTCAGCAGAGTGCATGGAGTAGTTGAACGGCAGCTTTTCCAAGGCAACTGGGAGACAGTAGGATCCGGTTTGAAGACGTTCATTTAAGAGAATTGGCAGCCACTGAAACAGATGATGCAAAGAAGAAAATGCTATTTATTACCACATATAATTCTAGCAATTTATCTTGCTCACAATAATCAAATGCAAGTAAACAATGATTAGGTATTGACCAGATCTCTTTTTGGCAAGAATTTCTGCCCAGTTCTTTGCATGTTAAATTCCCTGAGTCCTCAAGGTAGTAATATCAATGATTTATTGTTTTCAGTGCTGAAGTAGTAGCATTTTTCTTAGAGCTAGTGTTTGTCTGTGTCTGAATATCATGTTCATTTTAATTTTATATTTTTTAAAGGAAGAACTTTTTTCCCTTGAGGGATAAAGAGGTAGTTGTTCCACCTGTGAAGCACATATGTGAAATTTGGAAACAATACTGTTTTTTGTTTTTTTTTTTTTTGGTTTTTCTCCGGTACCGGGAACCGAACTCACGACCTTGCGCATGCCAGGCAGGCGCTTTTGCCGCTGAGCTAAATCCCCAGCCCTACAATACTGTTTTTTAAGTGAATGAGTATTCTTTCAGTATCTATCACCCAGTAGCCCCTCACTTGTGAAATTTGTCATTTGCTAAATTCTGCTCTTTGCTATAATCTGGGTTAGTACATTTTGCTACTTCTAACAGGAAAAAAAGCTAGTAAGGAGCATATAGTTGTTTATCTCGGCAGGGACCTTAGCTGCATGAGCGATTGCAGTGTGAATCAACCCGCAAGTTACAAACAACTCACTGAATATCCCAGGAGACTTTCTACAGAGGCTCCTTGCTTCGGTTGACAGCTGATATGATAGAAGGTGAATAGGAGGTGATGATGTACTGTGAGCTTAGCAGGGAGCTTAATTTTCACTTCTTCATAAAAGTCAGGAGACCTGTTTTGAAAGCACATTATACACAAATAACTTTTAGCAAGAAGGATGACTTCTCTGACTGCCAATTGCAATGCCACAAACTCTGCTCCTGAGTCTGCCTGTGTGATACTAAGCTTTTCATTTTATATCACTCTGCTCCTACCCAGAAGCCCCTGAGACCAAGCTTATGTTATTGGATAAACTTCACTTACATAAAACTGCTCACAAACTAAAAGCTTCCTCAGAGAAAAAAAAAAATTCTGGAACAAAGTGGAAAGACCCAACAACTTAATCTGAGAAGGTGAAGAGGATCAGAGTCCAGCTTTGACTTCTTTTCCCACCTCTACCCCAAGGACAAAGCCTAGCCTAGGGCTGCACTCATCAAAAGACTTGAGAAACAAATGGAAAATATAGGAAGTAAAAGGGCCAGGCTTTAGAGAATCACCCGGTCCCATCTGCTCTGCACAATACCTCACTTAATACTCACACCACATGTGGCTGGTTTTAATGAAGTACCTGAATGGGCCCAGGTAATCAGGCCCAGATCAAACCCAATGCCATCTGACACTGTACAGATGTCCCTGCCCTGTGAAATGTGAATAATGCTTTTGCTTTCGTCAACTTAAAGAGCTAGCGGGGCAGGTGAGGAGCAGTATACAGAAACAAGGGAATGCCTAGGAGAGCTGAGCTCTGCTGCTGGTCCCCTCTGGTATCTCAACGAGAGTTAGGAAATTTATTGCCTTATTTAACACTACAATGTACAGTCTCTCTGCATCATTAGTATTAGACTTGAAGGTTCTGAAGATATTTTTTCTCCCAGACTTAATTAATGCCAAAAAAGTGCCTCTCTAGCATTGAATTAAGGAACTGGCATAAGTTTCTACTGTCCCTTAGCCTCTGGATTACAAAACCCAATGAGAAAAGTCACTTGGGGAATTCAGAAAAACTTGAAATAATGTCAGCATATGTCCAGAAACTCTGAAATATACTTACTTATTATGGTATGTAATGGCTGTGTACACTTCCTGTACAAATTCAGGCCCAGTGGATTTTCCAAAGATGACCTATTCAACAATGCAGAAAGGAATTAACAGGGATTCTTTAGTAAACCAAATCAACTATCATCAGGACAACAGGATGCCCTGGTCTCATAGAACTGTATTTTAGAGATGAAGAGTGCTAGGTTCTAAAACTGGCCCAACCATGTAGCAGGAGAACTGGTTACAGAGAATAAACTGAGGCTCCGAGGTGCTATATTAGTTATCACGGGCCACATAAAACCAGGGCTGTCTTCATACAGTCTCACTGGCGAGAGGTCTACATAAGCAGAAGGTCACATAGCTTTGCCCTCGATGAGAGCTCCTTGGTTTTAGATTTCATCCACATGAACTGGTAAGGGAACTGCAGCCCACCCTGGGTTGAGGGAAATACTAGCTCCTTTTTTACCGGCATTGCGTCGCCATTATCTTCCCCACACATGAACTGGATTTTTATTGTGATGTTACGGGCAGATGTTAGTTTGTTAGCAAAGTTCAGCCTCTGTGGGTAGACATAGAGAAGATTTCTGGAAAAGAAAAGAAAAAAGACCAATGAACAAGATCCAGAGTTTACTGTATTTTAACCAACTTCTTTAGCGGATGCCCAGGCCTATGCTCATGGGCTGATTATCCAAAGGAGTTTTTCCCTTAAGAAGTGAGTTATTGCTGGAGGAGTGAGAGGGTTACTGTTGGTTCAACCTCCTTAGCTACAGTCATCTGATGAAAAACTCAGTGCTTTCCTCTGTTTGATACATAGAAAGATGTGTCTTCTGTCACTTGGTCAGTCTTAATGCCTTGGGCTGTAGAAATGTTCACAGAGGTAACTGTATATCTGAAGCATAGCAAAATAGGTTCAGCTCACTGCAAACTAAATTCATAGCCATAGAGGAAGACCTAACTCCATGGCCATAAATGGAGGCCTAACTTCAATCCTTCACTTTGTCTTTTTGCTTTCTAATCTTTCTATGGTAATTTCAATTTTTTATTGGCATGATGCTCTGTATTAGGTTAGGTTTCTCTTCTTATGGAAGAGGGCCGTTCAAACCTCAAAGCCCAGCTGCTATATAAAGATAATAATGACAACAATGTGAATAACACATTCATTCATTTAATAACTACAGAACAAACATGAGGCTAAGGATAATTTGTGTAGACTTTATTTGTATTTGCATTATAGTTAGAATATTCCACTAAAATATAAGCTCTATGAGGACAGGATTTTTTTTTGGTGGGGGTGTTTCCAGTACCAGGAATCGAACTCACGACCTCGCGCTTGCCAGGCAGGTGCTGTGCTGCTGAGCTAAATCCCCAGCCCCGAGGACAGGGATTTTTATCTGATGCTTTCTGATTCACTGATATACTTTTAGCATGCAACATAGTTGAATAAAATATTATATTTTTTGATGAAATGTATCCTTAATTTTGAGACACAACGATACTAATATTTATATAGAACTTATAAGTCAGATAATGTTTCAGATATTTCTTATCTATTAATTTAAAGAATTCTCATAATTGTCATATAGGTGGGTAGTGTTATCATCATCAGCAGCCCCATGTTATCCCCATATCACAAAAGAGAGGAAAAAATGAGACACAGAAATGTCAAATAACATGCACCAAACCATACAGCTAGAAAATAGGAGAGTTGTGATTTGAATCTAGGTGGTTCAGCTCCTCTGCTGTTAACTGCTGTGCTATATTCCCACAGTAAAATTGCTACTAAAATGATCAGAACGGCTTTCCAATACTGTTATTCTGACATCTCTTGAGGACAAGCTTACATTAATTTTCTGGGTCTCACTAACATTTGAGTATACCAGTGGTATACCTAAGACTGATTCAATTAGTGTCGTGCTCTTTGGGAAAATGTCTGTTTTACTCTTGGTCCATATTTTAGCTCAGACACAATCTTGCCTTGAGTGCTTCCAAGGTACCAAACCACCTTTGTGTGGACTGGAGACCAGGAGAAAAGTGAACAAGCAGGAAGATCAGGTTGGTAGACATTGCCTCAGTGAATGCAGGTAATCAGGATTTTTTTCAAGGGTTTTCATATTAATGAACACCAGCATTTCTTAACCTAGCTGCCTTCCACCTTTTTGGACTGGGGAACCATTTGGAGCAGGGGACTGTCCTGTGTACTGCAAGACTTTCTACAGAATCCCTGGAATCACCGCATTAGACCAGGGCCTCCCCTACTCATTATCAAATCTCCCCTGGGGGTCAAAGTTGCCCAGATTTGAGAACCACCAACCCATCCGTGTAAGTTTGCACAGTGTAGATCTATACAACTGTACCAACAGGTTGCACACCTTTAATACATATAGTTAAATAAAATTATCAGTGCCACCCATTCAATGTAAAGTATATTCCACTGGGAAAGAATGAAGTCTGTACTCAAATATGAAGCAGAAGATAAAGATTTAAGTGTATTTAACCAACAAAATCTGGGATATTCAGAGAGCATAAAACTGAAAGAAAAAGATGAGCAGGACAAGCCCAAACGCTGGGCTGTTTCTCATGGACCACGCAGACTGCTTCCAAAGAAATCCTTCAGTACCAGCTGAATAGACAGAGGAACAGAGAAAGCCATGTTCCGAAGCTACTGTGCCAGGAAGGCCACTGTGGTGTCCCCGGGAACCAGAGCGATGCCCCAGTTTGTGCTCAGAATCTCTCTTCTGGTCTGCGAAGAGGTCGTAGGGGGACTTTTTACCATTTAGAAATGGGGCAAACTTTAAAGTAAGCAGATATTAAAGAAGCTCGAAATGGGAACCAGGCTAATTTTTTTCTTTTTGTATTTTATTGTTTAGCTTTACTTTCAAAGTGAGTTAGAAAGTTTTCATTGTGTAGTCTATTTCATGGGCAACTCAATCACTGTTAAAAGCAAAGACACTTATTTCCCTGAGTATTATAAAAACCTCCTTTAGTCTCATACCAGGCATTAAGATAAGGCTGATTCCATTAGCCTCATGGTCACTAAATGCCCCATCCCAAAGCCGCATTTCCCAGTTTGTTCCATGAGCACTCCCCTCTCCCCTGCGCCTCAGTGCTCTACAAAGTGTTAAGAAGGGGGTGAGGAGAGAGGGTGGGTGGTCGAACGGTACTGGGACTATGAAGAACACCCAGGAATCCAAGTGTGGTGCCGTACACCTGGAGTCCCAGCTACTGGAAAGCTAAGGCAGGAGGATTGTAAATGCAAGGCCACTCTGGGCAATTTAGTGAGACCTCCATCTCAAAATTTAAAATCTGAAAAGGAGGGTGGGGAGGAGACACGGCTCAGTGGTAGAGTGCTTGTCTAGCACATGAAGGCCTGGTTCAATTTGCTGTTGGGAGAGACTGGGACAAACCAGGATAACAGGCAACGGTGCCCTGTGAATGCTGTGGAAGGAAGGACTCTGTTCTTTGCCCTAAATGTTCAACCTCAAGATTCAACTCATTTGCTTATCTGTTAATGTGTATTTTGGAGTACTGCTAAATGAATGAATGAACGTACAGGAGCTGTTAATTTGCAAGAGCAAATTCAAAGGTGATGGGGGCAAATACACAGCATTCCTACTTCCTATTTACCCCAGCCTCTCTACACCGCGGGATTCGCTGGAGGCAGAATGGGGGCGACAGTGTAGGAACAGATGTGAATGATTCTATCCTGTGGCCCTCTAGGCCCCTCTGGCTTTGTACAGTGGTATCATGACCCCGACACGGTGGCGACCAGTGCACTTTCCCCTTGATCTGTTTCCAGCTCTTCCTAGCTGTGCCTTGTCCTCTTCTTGTTGAGCTCTTTTACAAGGGTCATTACCGTGTGCATAAACCCCTTTCTACACTCAAATCAAAAGAAGAAAATATGAGGCAACCACTTCACCAAAAGGCAGTGAATTTAATTTAGATGAGCAGAGTACTCAAGGAGCCTCAAATATCAGTGAACTGGAGACGCCTGCCAAGAAAAGCGGACGGTAGGCCAGGACACTGCGATAGGACCAGCATAGAGCTCTGGGGGTGCTCAAGGGGGAGATGCCTACCACAAGCTCCAACATCTTAAAATAAGAAAACTAAGGCCCTGAGAGGGACAGTGCCAGCTCCCTCTATGAGCTGGCCACAGAGAGGCAGACAGTCCAGGCTATGCCACCAAGCTGTCTCTGAGGGGCCCTTGAAATCTTGCTCTGTCAATCTGAAGCAGCTCAAGCCTGCTGCAGGCAGATATAACGGGACCAGAGTTGCTATGAGGAGTGGACATGGGTATAGCAATGGGTGACAAAGACAGTTCACATTGTATATGTGGGGTGCAGATGCCTGTCTGCTTATTGCACGCTCTTGTCCATTTCCACTGTCACCTCTTAGATAAGACAGCTGATGCTTACTGACTGGTAGGAATACGATGTGTTGGCTATGGAGGCCGCAGAGCTGGGATGTAAATTAATTTTTTGCTTCTTTCAGTTTTGGGCCCTGGGCAAGTTATTTAGCCTTTCCAAAGCTCCAACAGGACTAATAATTGCACCAACCTACAGGACCATGGTAAGAATTAATGAGTGAGGACTTATCAAACCACAGCCATTATGATGATTATGTGCTTCATGCAGCTAATCAGAGCGTCAGATATGCACTCCACGAGGCAGTCCCTACCTCTCCAGGCCACCCCACCTTCGCTTTGTACCTGGATCACTGCAGGGCTCTCTCACCTGACCGTGACTTGGACCCTTGCCCCTAATCTATTTCCTGCACACTGGTGAGGAGGATCTTTCACAAATGTAAAATAGGCTATGTCAGGTAGTACCAAGGTTTTCCCAACATTTTAATCAGAAGTCCTACCTGATGGGCTAGTGCAAATTTCTTTGACCTTGTCTCTCACCTTCTCATGTTCCCATACTGGCCTTTTCTCAGGGCTGTTCGTCACTCTCAGGCTTCCCCTGCCACCCTGGGTAACTGGTCCTCTCTCACACACATGCGCACAAGTCTCTCATGATGATGTGATTATCACATATATGTATGATCTTGAAAGGAATATATATTTATGAAAATATTGTGTTCCCAGTTTTTTCAATTTTGAATAACTGAAAAGTATAAAGAAGAAAATAGCAGCCACCACATTACCTCTGGTACCGAGGAAAATCATTATCAAAACTTTGGCATATTTCTGTTTAGTTTTTTCACTCCGTACATCAGTATGTTTTTCAAGAAAATAAAACTGTATACACAAAACTTTATCTTGTTTTTGAGCTACTTAATATCGCTCAATTGTGACCATTTCCCAAATGTAACTAAATATTCTTAATAAACCTGATTTTTAATGGCTACGTGATGCTGTTATGAATGTACCGTAATTTATACTAGTCTCCAAAAATAACATTTAGGTTCTTTTTTGCCCAATTAAAAAGCCACGATGAGCAATTTATGGCTTTATATACTTTGAGAAGAACCTTTTTAAGCTCTGCATTGCTCAGTTTCTTTATCTTTGAATTAATTGGAAAGATCCCAATCTCTCTCTCTAATGCTGAGCTTGCAAGAATAATGAGCCAAAGTTTGTAAGATTGCTTTGAAGTAACTGGAAGAAAGGAGCCCTATAACTCACAACAGTATTGGCCCTGCCCACCTGGATAATCAGGTTCGCTGTCCCCACACTTATCTTGGGCCTCAATACGGCGGGGGGGGGGGACCACGACCTCGTCCTACACCTCCACAGCAGTGAGCAGCAGTTTTGAACGCTGCTTCTGAAGGTGACGTGCACCTTGGCTCCAACATCTCCAGCACAGGTAGACAGTGTTCTGCCCACGCTGTGTCAGGGTCTGCTGAGAATGCAGCTGGAAGAAAACTTGGGAAAATCTGGTTCCACATCCTCTTAGCAGGCTAGGAAACTGACCCCCAAAAAGTTAAATGACTGCCTAAAATTTTTTTGAGAAGATATTTTTCACGAAGATCATCATATTCCTTATTGACAGAATGTTAAGTGATAAATTTTGTTAAATTGGCATGTTTTTAAAGACATGAATGTAAGAGAACAATATCTTCTCTTGGGAGGGCAGATCTGGCTCCGTGGTCCATAACCCACAAAACCTGACTTATAGAAGAGCAATTATTAACAAATTGATAAACAGGCTCATATGTTTCCTCTGTGATAAAGTAAGTGACTTGTATTAGCCAGAGAAAAATCTTAAGAATTATATTATCCAAGGATTTCTGGGAGGCCAGTCCATGCCCTAAATAGGAATCATTTATTATGGCAAAGTTTTTTTTTTTACATTTCTATAGTAATTATAGAACTAGTATATGTGCAGGGCATTTAGGATAATCTTATCTTCCCCCAAGTGTGGTTAAATATGTCTTTTATTCAGTTACATGTATCATAATACAGAGGAGTCATCACAACTTCCATTCAGAAAGCCTTCTGATGGCCCCCTTTGATTAGCTGTTTTTGAAACTCCAAATTCTTCTACTGTTTTAGCAACAAGCCCTCAAGTGACTGACTTTACTTGGTTCACTGCTGTGCTGGGGCTCAAACCAGGGTCTCGCACATGCTAGGCAGAAACTCTACCACTGACCCACACCCCCAGCTCTCAACTGATTTTAAACTGCGGTAATGGAGCAGCTCCAGGGGGATAGCATGAAATTTCATTATTCTAGATCAAACTGGGGACCAAACATCACTGATCTTACCTTCTAGAGACCTTCTTCTATTTCCTTTGCTCAGAACAGGTAACCTAAAGGGACCCTGAAATCATTCAAAGTCACAATGCCAACAGCATCAGCTTGCTTCTTCTAAGTTTACCCTATTCTTTACCCAGTGCAAAGAAACAAAGATAAAAACCTGTCTCTGTTCCTCATTCCCAAGATGACACTCATGTGCTCTACAGGTCCTCTACAGCATGGAGTTAAGCTGAAGCAACAAGTGCACTACTGGATACTGTGAATGTCTTTGTGGCTGAGCCTCTAACACCAGCCAGCCAGGAGGAGACACAAGAGCAGAGTGACTTGAGGGCAGAGCTGAGCAGACTGACACAGGGAACAAAGGCTTCCAGCAGCTGGGGCTGCGCTCAGAATCGGCTGGGTGCAGGGAGAAGGTACAGGGAGAGATGTAAGGAGAAGCTGAAGTCGCTGGAGTAGGAGCCGGAGGATGCTGAGCTCAGGACAGGTGGGCTGCTCGCAACCAAGGCAACGGACGACATAATGAGTCAGTAGTGACTGATCACGTGAGATGACCATTATTTCTTCAGAATGGAAAATAAACCACAGAGGGTGAGATTCATGAAGTTGGGAGTTATTTCTCCTGTGAAAAAGCCTTGTGAATAAGAGTGGAGGTGCAAATTAGCCCATCATCAGGTAAATGTTCATGTATCATCCATTCCTGGTAATGGTGACAGAGCCATGTTTTGAAGAAAAAATATTTGCAACACCTGCATGGTATATACATGGAGGACCGATCAGCCATAGCATGAAGCCAAAACCCTAGGCTTTTGCACTTAGAATATTTAACCTACAGGGCCCCAGAAATCCCAAAGAGAGCCAACTGTAGTTGTTCAAGAATCAAATACCTCGAGTACTCCCTTTTGTGTGTGTGCATAGTGCTTTGAAAGTAGGACAGACGTGAGTTAAATGGCTTAAATGTGTGGCTTGTACTCCATATGTGGTATTCAGTGAAAACTCAGAAAGTAAACATTTACCTCTGACACACAGTAAATATGCAAAAATTGAATATGCATGAAAGGTAAGGGCTAGCCCGGTGTGGTGGCGCACGCCTGTAATCCCAGCACTCAGGAGGCTGAGGCAGGAGGATAGTTATGAGTTCGACACCAGCCTGGGCTACAAAGTGAGCTCAAGGCCAGCCTGAACTGCATAGAGAGACCCTGTCTGAAAAAGACAAAAAAAGGGTTGGGAATATAGCTCAGCAGCACAAGCGCCTGCCTGGCAAGAACAAGGCCCTAAGTTCGATTTCTGGTACTAAAAAAAAAAAAAAAAAAGTAAGAGCTAGAAGATGTAGGGTAACAAATAATTAGGTTTGATTTTGAAATGGAAGTGGTATCAATTTCAGTTTCTTTCTGTTATTTTAATGTATAATTTGCAGCATAATACTACCAACTACAAACTTTAAATAAAGACAGAAAAACTGCTGATTTGATGGCCTGTCTTTAGAGTATCAATATGTAGCAATTTCATCTGTTTTTATACCACAGAAGATGAGTTTGTATAAAGATCCGTATGTGGTGGCCCTTGCCAAGTATGACAATGGGTGGGAAGATCCTTTAAAGAACTATCAAAGCTCCACAAATAGATGGTGAACAAACCAACTTCCTCATCTCCACGAAAAAAGTTGGGGTCAAGTCTCCAATACAATGCAAGGATACCTGAGAAGTGCTCTGTAAGCTACAAAACACACAGATTCTGATGATCTAATCAAGATTGTGTGAAAGAGCTCAGTAGCTTTCAAAACGTGGTTCTAATATTCTGTAAGATTGTGAGATTGTAATAAATTTTAGCTGGAGAACTGATCAAACCTGCTGGATTTCTCCCTCCATCTCTCAGTGTCTCTCTGTGTCAGTCTGTGCTTTCTCTGCCTTAAACATGGTGTCTTTCTGCATCTCTCCCAGTCCTCTCCAGTCTCTGTGTCTTTTTTTTTTTGGTTTTTCTCCGGTACCAGGAACCGAACTCACGACCTTGAGCTTGCCAGGCAGGCGCTTCTGCCACTGAGCTAAATCCCCAGCCCCTCTGTGTCTTTTTTTATTACTGCCCCCTCAACCCCCTCGCAGGCTCTCAGTCTCTCAGAAAATGGTGAAGTGCTCCTTTGAAGGGAGCATCCACTCCTTCAGCTGAAATCCACTTCTTAATCAGTTAGCAAGTATTTGAGGATTTCTCTCTCAGACCATGGACACTGTAACTCTTAGGGTCATAAACAGGCCCAGGATCAATGAACATCTTAGGATTCCACAGAAATCATTAGCTCCAAATAGGAAAGGTAAAATCTCAACACAAAAATTAATTTTTAACTAAATACTTATTTCATTTGTCCACTAGTCAATGGCAGCACTACTGAATTTAATTTGGAGGCCCCCCCAAAAAAATCCTACTTGATAGACTTATAAAAGTATATGTAAAGTTCTATGTGATAAAGGAGAAAATAGGTACATCTTAATATGTTTTAAATAACATGTGCTCAAAGTGCCTTCAACTTGGGAGGCTTTTAAAAGCCTTGAATATGGATATTGAAAATGGAAAGAGTAAAGTACTAGAAGAATTAGTTTTTCTATTGTGTTGGTTTTCTTATAGCTTGAGAAATCCATGTTGGTTTAATAGCAAACAGCTAGCAATGGGCCTGATTAAAGTAGATGGACTGGTACGTCAGCGCCTGACTCTTCTGGTACAACAGCCCTCTGCACAGAAAGTTCTCTGCTCTTCTCAACTCCCAAATTTTGGCGATGTCAAAGTAATTCCTTTTTCTTTACATATGTTTTAACTCTCCCTCTCTACCCCTCTCCACCCCCTTTACAAAAACATCTGGAGAACTGACGCACTCTCCGCTGAGTGGAAATGCATGAACAAGATGCTGTCCCTGGAAAACTACAGAAAAAGGTCTGTGGCCCTGACTCTCTTCAGCAATTTATTGTCAAGAAATGCATTCTATCACAGCAAACCTGAAATACCTGCTCCTATCATCTTTCCTTCTTTTTGTTTTTATGAACTGGGAATCAAACTCAGGACCTTGCGTTTGCCAGGCTGGCGCTTTGCCGCTGAGCTATATTCCCAGCCCAACGTGCTCGTATCATAAGACCTTATGGGTGCCCGGGGTCTTTCACTGCAACATTCAAGAGGTCGCAAATCTAGATACTTTCCTTCAAGATACTTAAGCAAGGCAAAGAGCTGAGGAGGTGATTTTAATTTACCATTCAAGACTGACTGCCAGGAAAATCTATTTGAGATGTAACAATAAAAATACAAACATTATTTCGTTCTTTTTTTTGGTATTTTTCCAGTACCAGGAATCAAACTCACAACCTCATGCTTGCCAGGTAGGCGCTGGGCTGCTGAGCTAAATCCCCAGCCCTTATTTCATTCAGCACTATAGTAAGCACTATAGGCCTCAACCAGCAGATGAGGAAACAGAGGCAGAGAAAAGACACACAGCTGTACAACAGCCAGCAGATGTGCAGTGCAGTTCGGACCCACGTGCTTTCGGCCAGACCCACTGCTATCTCTAAGAACAACAGTCAACAGCATCTCTGGTCAACAACGAGACTCACCAGAAATTTATCACAATGTGGTCTGATTGTTTTTTTTTATTTTGGTTTTGGTTTTTCTCCAGGAATCGAACTCATGACCTCACGCTTGCCAGGCAAGCACTGTGCCACTGAGCTAAATCCCCAGCCCCTGCGGTCTGATATTTACATGGCCTAAAGGATGCACAACCTTTACAAACGAACTGTAAGACTTTTAAAAAAACTACTTGAAGTCCATAGTGCTAAGAGGAGTGAGGACTGTTCCCAGCAATAGAACTTTTGATGTTTTTAACACATCAAGAGCAAATTAAAGTGAGAAATCTCAGAGATCGATATTTTACCCTTCCTGGAGTTACCCAGGAAACTTGCAAGCCTAATGTGACTCCATTCTTTTTTATTTATTTTTTTATTTTAAAGAGACCAAAAAAACCCCAATAAAAATGATACAGGATTTCAAAACAAGATGATAGGAAATTAACAAAGGTTATTATATTGCATATCGTCACCAAAGTAGTTGCTCAGTCAGAAGCCTGTTTTGTTAACAAGTGCTTTCAAGTGAGTCGCAACTCTCCAATTCAAAATGTGATCCAGAAAAAGAAACTAACAAAAACAAAACAAAACGAAAAACAAAATGTGGTCCAGGGAGGAGCAGGGAAAACAACCAACAGCAGCTTCCCTGTCTCCGGACAGCACCACAGACCCCGCTAGGTCAGGACCTGCCTGCCGGACTCAAATGCATGTTCAAGTGGGAGTAGCACTGATCCAAGAGACCTGGTCTGCTTTAATCTGGCAGAGCTGACTTTTATAGTTCACTGAGAGTCCCCCCACCTTTTTTTTGAGGGGGGCCTAACTACAGGAAGCTCAAAATCAGATTTGCAGGGGACTTTGTGATGAAGAATCAAAGCCCTTAAGATATATTTTATGCATTAACTTACCCAGGTTTAGACTGATTTCCCTCTCCTTTTCTCTGCATCCAGAAAATTTGCACCTTATTATACAATCTCTATACGCTGCTTCAGCCATTTTTTTTTTAAATGGAAGGTTCATAAATAACTGCATAAAAATAAGACATCTGCCATGTCCTGTTTTGTCATTCTGTGGCCATGATCCCGTATCATTATTTGTGTTTATTTCTGTTTCCATTGTTTTAGACTAGATCAAAGTGCAAACTAACAAAGGAAACAGTGAAAGAGGAAAGAAAATGTCTGATGTGTGAAGTAAAAGGTCCATCTTCAGAGTTGAGAAAACCTGCTCCAGGGCCCTAGGGAGAGCCCTCCCATGCTGCCACTGGCCCAGGCAATGGGACGAGGCTAACAGGAGGCTCTGGGGCACTGTTTCAAGCAGACCTTGCCTCTGAGTAAGTAACCTTCCTACTCCAGGGCTGGCTGCAGGGTTTTCTATCAATGCCCAGTGTGCTCTGCTCTACTCCACCCACGAGAGGCAAACACAATTACGGTGTCAGAGAGTGTTACCAAATTAGGAAAATGACAACAAATGACCTGACATTCTCTTTCAACAATCTTGTTTAAAAAAAAAGCAGCATTCAAAACCAGAAATCAAAGTATAGAAAATGAAATAAAATAACAACTACCCCCAATATCTCTTATTATACCACTTTTAAATTTTTTTGGGGGGGGAATACATATTTCTCAATTGATGAACTACAATTTGAATATTAGATGTGATTTTATATAAAGCAATTGTTATTACTGGTAATAATTTGTCCTTTATTTGCAGTGCTAGGGATTGAACCCAATAACTGTCTTTGAACATGAATTCGTTAAATGCAGCTGTATTTGTACAGCAAGATTTCTATGACATCAATCCCTACCCTAAGTAAAATACCCGCCCCCTTCTGAGATGGGTAAAAATGCCTTTGAGTAAGAGATTAGAAAACTCACATTCCTTCTGCTAAATAAAGCAGAACCTCAGATCAGATTTCCATTGAAAAGAATCACAAATATCAAGCATTTGAAACCTACTGCAAAAATCTGTTTTCAGAAACAAAAAGAAATCCCTCTTTAACCCTGTGTGAAAATATTTTTTAAACCATACTTGTGGAACTAACTGAAATTTTAACAACTAAGGTCTTTATGTCAGCAAAGAAGTTGAGGGCTGGGCCCATGAGAAGGTTTATTTATTCTTCACCCTCATCTCAGTGTGAATAGCAGTAATCTACTCAGCATCTTTCCTTGCACTCAGGAGTTGGAATGGCAGAACAAGATGGGTAATTACCAGGAGGCACAGGTCCGGGCAAGCTGCTTCGGGGGTCAAGGAAAGTGAAGAAGCAAGACAAAGTAGAAAGGTACCTAAACCAACATTTAAAAAAATTCTAACATTTTTTCCTTAAACTTAGTCAAAACATTCAATGCCAAAGCAACCTCTCCCAACTCCCATGGAACCTATAATGTGCAGTTTAAAGAGAGTAAGTGATTTGGCTATTCTTTATCTTACTTATTTTGTGATTCCCATATAAGTCAAGCTTAGGAAGCTGCTCAATAGTTGGAGCCCCAGCTGGATTATTAGAATAACATTTCAGTCATTTTAGATACTTAGGAAACACTAAACAGGGAAGGACTGGAATTACTACAGCAATATACATTTCCAATACTTTGTGAAATCCTACATTTCCACAGTGTGATAGTTACTGGATCGTGTCCATTTAAATAAGGAACGCCCAACTAAATTGGATCAGCAAGGTTCTGGATGGGGCTGAAGGAATCTACTGAAGACAGAAGACCCAGCCTAGGGCAATGAGTTCCCTGACTGGAACGGAGAAGAAGGAAGCCTTGTTTCTGCTTCATCTCCTGGCTTCCAGTGCAGACTCCTCAGCCTCCAGCACAGATCCTTCGGCCTCCTGACACGGACTCACTAGGGACACTACAGTGAGCGCCATGCCTTGACCTTCAACTGGATCCTTCAGATGTCCAGTGCACGGACAGACCTTTTGCACTCTTCCACACCTGACTCTATGGGTGGCTACTGTAAGCCAATCTTGAAAATTCTTATGTACTTGGATATCTTGCATTTAATCTGTTTCTCTAGTGAACATAAGACTGACTTATACAGCTAGTTTCTATTTTGTTCACAATACTACATATAGACTTGATATATGCACTGGATCTGCAGATGGTATCTTAGTTACTTTACTCTTGTTCCTGGGACAAAACACCTGATGCTCAGAATTAAGGAAGGAAAAGGTTTACTTAGCTCACAGTTTGTGGAGGTTTCAGTCCACATTTGGCTGGCTCCAAGGCAAGGTGGCTCATGCAGAGAGCAACAGTTCATGGTGGTGGAGTAATAAAGGGAGGAGCATGAGAGTAAGCGTCTTCTCCTCCCTTATATTGTATGCAGGCTGCCCTCGGGGGCGGGTGTAGCACTTACACCCATAATCCCAACACTGGACCAAGAATCAATCACAAACTCTTGAAGCCCACCCCATGACTGCATGAGCTTTAGGGGAACATCCAGACAAACAATAACAGACACCCAGGGAGTATGTGATGGGGCATCAAGGAAGTGTTAGAGTGGGCCAGGTGCTGGGTACTGGACAAGAAAAGAAACGACTCATTCCTGTAGTATAGTATATGTGGCTTAGGTTTTCCCCACTAACTTGCATCCAAGAAAATGTGGGAAATCTGCTTTAATGTAGCTAAAACAAACTAAAATAACCACCCCTCCCATAGCCTTTTTTTTTGGAGTGTGTATTGGCCTGGGATTCTAGGAAGGAACTTGTCTCACTTTTGAGGATCTGTCAAAAATTATTTTTTTCCCTTTTACTAGGAAGTGATGCATTGCAGATATCCTGGAAATATAGTAGCCACAGAGAAAGTTTTTCTTGACATTTGCGGAACTAATGTACCCTCCCTTCCTACCCTTACCCTTCGCATGCCTTTGCACTCACACACTTGGAGCTCTCCAATTTGTATAGCTTGGTTAAGAACTAAGGAAACTGCTCCTAAGAAAACTACCAATGGTTCTTGGCTACTGGTTGTCTTACCCAGTATAATCCTCTCCCCTTGAGTATAGGCTAGCCCTAGGGACTTGCTCCCAATGGGGAAAAAGAGACACAAGTGATGGGCTATGACTTTGAGATTAGGTTACCAAGACACGCTGGCCTCCGCTGTGCTTGTTCTCTCTTGCTCACTTGCTTGCTGGTTCTGATGAAGCTAGCTGCCATGTCGTGAGCTTCTCTATGGAGATCAACATGGCAAGGATCTCAAAGAAATCTCGGTCCAACAACTAACGGGGAGCTCTCAGCCCTGTCACCCAAGAGCAGCTGACAACATGCCTACAATGTGTGAGCTTGGAAGTAGAACATTCTCCAAGGTGAGCTGACAGCAGCCTTGGCTGATGCCTTGATCACCGATTTGTGGGGGTGCTGAGTCTGAGCATGCAGTTAAAGAAAATCTGGACCATCCACATAACCTGTGAACAGTAACCATTGTATTAAGCTGCAAAAATTTTCGTTATGCAGAAACAGATAACTAATACAACTACATATATTTTAAAAGTACATATAAGTATTCTCTGATAGTTAAACCTAAGTGTCCTTGAAAAAAATGGCTTCACCTTGTAAAATTTCTGCCTCATATAGGTTTCAGGGTTATCCTATTAATCTAATGAACACAGTGTACTATCTATGGGAAGACATTCTAAATACAAAAATAGAGAATCTCTCAATGAGTATAAAAACTTCAAATTTCTAGAAGTATAAATATTTTCCCTTGGTTCTAGTTTTTTATTTCATTGACCAAATTAACTATTCCCCTAGAAGAGATGGTGACAGATCACATAAAAATTAAGAAGAATGCTACACAGTACCTACTAAGGTCCTTTCCACTCTCATAAATCACAAAATTTTAAAGAAAGCCTTCCATAAATAAAAACAAAAGAAACATCTCAGTGATATGTGGCTTTGTTCAAGATGTAAAACTGAAGTTTAAAGACAGTGGATACCAAATCTAAAGTGTTGCATTTTTTTGAAAAGGCCACCAGACAGAATTATCACATGAAGGACTATTAAGAACTGACCTGTGTGTCCCTTTAATGGATGCAGGGAACACATTTTTTCCAGGTTTTGCAAACAGTTTCCTAAAACAAGTCTGCCAGGTCACTAAAAACACATACACATATCAGAAAATTTCCAGTGTTTGTTATTGCTAAAGCTAGCTTTTTTTCCCTTTTACTTTAGGGCAGACCTTTTGTTAGTTCCTCAGACATTCAAAGAAACATCAAATAAATAAACCACTACTATTCACTGAGATGCTAGTTTATCATTTCCAATGTTTTAAATATTGCCAAATGCTTTGATTCAGTTTTGGAAAGAAAGTATTAGATTGGGGAAAACAGTATATATGTTAGGAAATTAATGTTTCAGAAGCCTTCATCTGCTTTATAATCTACACAGTTTTGGGCAGATGTGAAAGAGTGGGCTTGTGTGGACTTTAGAGGTGGGAGAACTTTGAAAGACCGCAATGTGGCTGCAGGATAAAATTATACTGGATGTGGTGGTTAAGCTTTATCATGTGGTAGTTAAGCTTCATTTTGTCAACTTGACTGGCTTTGGAGTTGCCTAGGAGATCAGTAAAGCATACTTCTGGGTGTGTCATGGAGACGTGACTTTGACATCTATATCTAGACCAGCATTCATTCCTCTTTGATGTTCTTCCCCTGCTCAGCTTCCGGCCACCATGAACTAAGCATCTTCCTTTGCAATGCCCTTCTACCATGTTTCTGCCTTAGAGCTAGCTGACCATGGACTGGATTCCCTGAAACCATAAGCCAAATTACACCTCTTCTCCTTTAAATTGTGAGTGTTGAACATCGTGTCCTTTTGATGTCCTTTTGTAAATCATGTGGTTGTGAGCGGAGACTGAGGTTTGCCTCCTCACACAAGCAGGCAGGCAGGCAGGCAGCCATCTCCCCTTGTCAGCTTTAGCCCTAAGTATGATGTTTGAAAAAGCACAGACGCCACACATACAGTGGTGAATGCATCCACAACACTTACAGATCTTCACTGGAAGGACACTCTGCTTCCTTTGTCACTGAATGCCAGTGGGTGAGGAAGGAACTGAGGAAAGGTTACCTTACTCCTCACACTCATTCTAGTATGAAAAGTCCACTGGGGCTGTCCCCTTCACAGACCATTCTGAGGGTTAACAGCCATTCTTATAGACTTTACATTTTCCCTGACCTGGACATATAAAGAATCAGCAGTTCTTTGGCTGGCTGGCCTGGGATTCAGCCTCATCATAGAGTTTAATTTAGTTTTAACTCAACTCTGGGAGGTTTATAAGAAGTGTTTCCTTTTACGTCACCTATTGTTTTCTTTCTCTATCTCCAACTCTATCATGGTGGGCATAGGCTCAGTAGTAACTATAATTTTGTAGGAATGTTGAATACACCTTCAAAAACCAATTACCTAAAAACAACAGTTACGCCCTAACTTTAGCTTATTGCCCAAGGCATCCAACCTTGCAGGCAGCCGTCTTCAGAGCTGGGTGTCTGGAGTTACCCAAACTTTGGTCTTACCTACTAGGCCTCAGGCCCATCTTTGGATTTGTATTTAATAATGTTGAATGTTACATCTGCTGCTGCTATCTTTCTCCACTTTCTTTTCCAAACGGTCATGTACCCACCACCCATCAAACAAGCACATGAACCACTTGGAGGTGTTGACATGGGTATGAAACACTCTATTAGGTAAATGCTAGATTTCTAGATAAACCTTGATTCTTCCTGTATTCTTGTTGACTTCAGGGAAAGTTCTTCATGGAAGTCAAAACAATAAATACAGGTTTGTCTGGTACTGGCTATTGGAGAGGGGGCCCGGGAAGACTGTGGCCATGATATCTTTAGCTAGAGAGTATGAAACTGTCCTTGTGTAAGTAGAGCCTGAACAGAAAGTGGAAAACTTCTTGCCCACTGTGGTTTCCTCCCACTCCACTTATCAGTCCTGTTCAATGAATGGTGCTTTGCCTGCAGAGTAGATCCTGTAAATTTACACAGTGGGCTTCATCTGCATAGAATACAACTTGTCAAATAGACTCGGCCTTAAATCTTGGTTGAAGGAAAGAAAAGAACAAAGATAATAAGGTGATTATCAACAACTATGACATGATTTGCTGCCAGGAAGTTGCAATGTCAGCACTGTGACATCTGAAGATCTGTAGGCAATGCCACCTTGATCAGAGAGTGAGAAAGGTGCTCCTGATGGGGGTGTGAGAGAAAGAGCAGGCCTCTTTTCAAGCCATGATTGGCCCTGAAAGTTGTCACCCATTGCCTGTCCTCCTGACCTGCACAAGACCACAGTTCTACTATCAAAAGAAGACTGTAGAAAGATTGCTCTAACCCCCAAATTAAGATCACATCAAAGCTTTCTCAGTAACCAAAGCCTTCCCCAGTCACCCACTTAGAGTTTAACCTCAGGCAGAGATAGACCATGCAAGACAAATACGGGCAGTCACCTGGCCCTACCCAGACCTGGCAGAGGAGATAACCAGCCCATAAGGAATTTTGAGAAGTAGGGACTTGGCTGGCACCCTGGATGGCCACATGGTGTCATCAAACCCTCCCGGAGCAAAACACCAGTGAACTAGGCTCATTATCAACCAAACTCATCCCCTTTTACATGTTAATTCCAAAGAAACCTTCCCTAGCAAGCTCCAGAACATTGTTTTAGGTCCTGGAGGAAGAAACACCATGAGCTTTTGCTACACTCAAGGAGTTTCCAACCAGGATAGGGATCCACAGCGCATGTATATAAACATGAATAATAACCGCAAATTTCACATGTAAGATAGAGTATCTTATATGACCATGTGTACAGTCTCTATTAATCTTTCTCCCAAGCCCCACCCCATGTTACAGATGGAGAGACTGAGGCTTGACCTTCTGTGTCTGGTCCCGTGTCTGTTCTTAGCCTCTGCCCCATGAAGGCTGCTCTTCAGGACCTGTCTAAACCTAACTTTGCTGGTTTCCAAATAACGCTGGAGAGAGACTAGGAGCACATGTGCTGTCATTGTGCGCAGCCACAAAGCAAGGCAGACCTGAGCAGGAGGGCCTCTCCTTCCTGCCCTGTCTCACCAGGGCTGTGACAGGATTACAGCCACGTGGAAGTGTCCCGGACAGTCAGGACCTTGCCAGGCATGTGGGAAAAGCATGCCTCTCCACAGGCATGTGGGAAAAGAATCACAACCGGGAAACCCGCAGGTCAAAGTTGGAAGAGGAGCCCAGGAGGAAGAGCTCCAAGTATGAGATGAGCCAAGCTTGGGCAGCACTGGGTGGTTTCCACAAGGGCAGAGCTGAGGGGCAGGCAAACGCTCACCCTGACAATAAGGCGAGGAAGCTCAGAAGAGCGTGGGGTCAGGGAAGGGACAGGTTAGCTGAATCGAAGGAGAGCTTCCACACCTCTGCTCTGGGCAAAAATCATCTGAGCCTGAGCCAAAGGGACTGAGTCAGAATTTGCCTCTTCTTTATTCACCCCCTCAACAGCTGAACAGCAACTATAGGGTGTGTTTGGGTGTGTGAGCCTGAGGACATTAACTTTTGACACAGCAGAAGTATAAACCCCTTAATGCCACGGAAAAAGCAGTCTGCGTCCTCATCTGTGAAGGGACTGAAGGATTTCAGGGAAGCAGCAGAATGTCTGAGCACTGGGAAGAAAGGAAGGCTGGTCCAGGTCGTCCCTGTGAGGTAAGTGGAGTGACACAAAGGGAACCACTGGTGCAGTTTTCAGACCTTAACTCTAGGAAAAGATGAGAAATAGGCTGAGATTTCCTCACTGCTAAATGTATAATTATTGGCCTGGGCACGAAAATGCCTTCGGAATCAATGAAATGAGTCATTAAGTTGAGCTCCTTTAACTTCGTACTTACTAAATCATAATATTTATATTTCTACAAATAGTTACGTGACTCTCAGTTCATACTTTGGAAGTTTTCAAAGAATATGAAACGAAAGAAGTAGGTATGGCCCATTGTTTGGAAGTTTTTATAAACTTTTTAGTGTTTTACATCAATGGGTAGATTTTTAAACCTTTTTTTAAATTAAAAATATCTAATTAGCTATGTTTTTAAAAAATTACCTTTGCATGGGGTTGGGGTGTGGCTCAGGGTAGAGCACATGTTTAGTACCCACAGGCCCCTAGGTTCAATCCTCAGCACCAAAATTAAAACAAAAATACACAAAAATAACCTGATCACACTGTCAAAACCCAGTCCTCTGGCGGTCTATTTATTTTGTGCTCTGGTGTTTGCGGTTCCCTATCCACTTCCCCCTGGGAAGCCCCGGCGGGCGTGGCACCTCATATTTCCCGGGGACCTCTGCAGCGAGGGGCAGAAGGCAGCCTGTCTTCGCGAGGGACGGGAGGAATTCCGGCGCCTGCTGCCAAGCGGGCCAAACCTCTCGGGGAGGGCGGGGATACTGTCTGTAAATTACTGCACAGGGAAAGACAGAACTGAGAATGCAAAACCAAAAAGTACAGAACACTACCCAGAGCAAAAGAAATACAAGAGAGGAGCGTCCTACAGGATATCCCACCAGAGAGAAGCTGCCTCAAAGCAATGCTTCTAAAATAATAATTTAAGCCAGCTGCGGTGGCAAGCGCCTAAGGTCCCAGCTGAGGAGGCTGAGGCAGGACAATTGCTTGAGCTCTGGAGTTTGAGCCAGCTGGGGCCACTTCAGTGAGGCCTCGTCTCAAAAAAAAAGGTGTTTGGGTTTTTTTTGTTTTTTTTTTTTTCTCATAAAAAAATAACTTCCAAAATGAATGAAAGTATAGAAATCAGAGAAAGAAGGTTTTTGGAATTTGCAGGGGCTCCTTCTCGTCTAGACAGACTGCATCGTCCCCCCCCAGGGCAAGCCTGGGTCTGCCGATTGCATCAGCGCTGCTGCGCTGCGGGGCTGCCACGCCGACTGGAGGGCGGGTTTCTGATGTGACTGTGGGTGCGACCCGGAGAAAATGGGCGCAAAATGAGACTGCCAGGCGCTGTGAGCACGGCATCCCCCTATTTCACCACTGCCTCGCCCATGTCGTGGGGTAAACCCCTCCCGGGCTTTAAGTTTTGCACATGAGGGTTGGAGAGGGTGTAAATGTGCACAGTAAACCACAGGCCCTCTTTCCCTACACACGGGATGCATGTCTTGGTTCTCCTCCCCTACACCTTCCAACAAAAGCATTAGACGTCCTAAGTCGGGACTTACTCATGAAAGAAGGCAGAAGCCAACACGTGAGAATAAAATCCCTTGCAGGAAATGACAACAGCAATATCCCAGTACACTGGGATACTTTTTACCTTTTCTTAGTCTTGTGCTTTATAGGCAAAAGATAAATGTGTGCTCCACTGCAACAAATCACGACTGTTTGCTAAGAAAAAGGATTTCAGAAAGTGAGCGGACTGTGCCCTCCAGTGGTTACATCGTGTACTGCAACCATAGTTTTACAAAAGACCCGCAAATCTTGCTAAATCACTGTAGGTCACTGACTGGCCCCCGAATTTTTTCACTCTTATAAAAGAGTGCTGAGTTTTGGAACAAGGCATCAGGAACGTGTGGATTGGGTCCATTACTTATTACTGAGAGCAAGATGCCACTAGCACTAGGAATTCTTTTTGTGTTTGCATTCCTTGGCTAATTCAAACGATGAGGTTTTGCCAGCGCAGCTACTGCTCTTCTGAACGAAATTGTTTATAAAAGTTTCTATCCCACAGGCAAGTGATTTCTAAGACCAGCCAAACCAAGAGCTGGACCTCTGTCTTGTCTTACGCTGAGCCGTGGGCAGAATGCTTCAAACACTTCTTGAAAGAATGAGAAGCAGTAATCTACCCGGTAAACAGGTGAGCACACCTGTGAAATATATTTGTAACCGATTTCATTGTAACATCATGTGTAGGAGAAAAAGAGCAGCGATGTCTGAAGTGCTTGCCAGCACAGGGCTGGATAAATCATGAATGATCGTATTAAAAGGCTACGCTACGTGCAGCTGCTTAAAAAGGTAGGGATGGTCCACGCATGCGTATTAAAGTGCTCTCCACGAAATGGCTCAGTTAGGAAGTCAAGGTGCGGAGCAGTGTGACGATAATACTACGTTCACATGACGGTGGGGAAAATGCCTGCTCGGATCGGCTTGTATACCTGGAGTCTTATCTGAAAGGATGCATAGGAGACAGAAAAACTGCCGTCGCCAGTGGTCAAGCACGGCCCTGCAGCATGAAATGTGGGCTCTTTCCATTGACTGTGTTGGGCCGGGGATATTGCTCAGCGGCACAGCGCCTGCCCGGCAAGCGCGAGGTTGTGAGTTCGATGACCCTTACCAAACTTCCCTGGTGGTCTAGTGGTTAGGATTCGGCACTCTCCACGGGCCGTATCCACTGTTACTCCTCCAGTATCCATAACAGGGCCTGGCACGTTGCAGGCGCGCAATATTTGAAGAATAAATGAAAGAATAAAAGGAACTCCTTCTCCTTTTTTCTCTCTCAATATCTCTCCCCCGAAGCCCAATGGTTGTTTTTTTTACAAGGCTTACCAGCCACTTGTTCGTGGAACAGAAATTTTTTTATAAACAAACCATTTATACACATATATGAGCTCATTCCAAAGAGGGCAGTGGGAGAGCTGGAATTCAGGAGTGATAGAATTTTTCACCCTATGTGCTTCTGTACTTTTAAACAATCTATTTATTTATTTGTTTGTTTGTTTTTTGAGACAGGGATTCACTAGGTAGCCCACGCTGAGCCTAGAACTCATGGCTATCCTCCTGCCTCAGCCTCCCCAAGTGCTGGGATTACAGGTGTGCACCACCATGCCCTGCTCAAACAATTTAAACCTCTAAACAAACTATCTGTTCCAAAATAAATAAAATTTAAACAACTAGAGAAACAATACAGAATGAGAAGCTATTTTTGATTGTGATGTAAGATATTGTTTGTTTTTGGGGAACATAGAACTGAACCAAGGGCATGACACCTGCTAGGCAAGCACTCTACTGCTGAAATACAGCCTCAGCCATTTTAAATTTTATTATTATTATTATTTTGGTACCAGGAATTGAACTCAGGACCTTGTGCTTGCCAGGCAGACGCTTATGCCACTGAGCTATACCCCCAGCCCTGAAATTTTACTCTGAGACCGTGTCTAACTAAGCTGTCCAAGCTGGGCTCAAACTTGCGATCCTTTTGCCTCAGCCTGTTGAGCGGCCAGGATTACAGGTGGGCATCCACACGCTGGGCTTTAGGTATTGTACTGTGGGTGATTTCCAGAGATAAGGGCCAGACATATCATAACTATCAATCACCCATTAGCTATAATACCAGAGTTCTTATAGCCTTTTTATTGTGCAACAGGATCAGTTGTTTGTGGAACAACCATCCTCACACGCAGAGACAAGCTGTGGTGCGGTAGATTCTTGACAGACAAATCCGCCCTGCCTCATATCCAAGCAAGCGAACGCTGCCGCTGCCTCTCCAAGCAGGCAGAGCAACAGCGCCCGCGCTGCAGAGTTTCCAGAGGCCCGAGTCACCGTGGCCCTCAGGACGGCTCTCCAGTGGAGGAGCTCATCCTCAGGAGCTGCAAGCTTCTCTTTCATGCACACGGGGAAGCTGGGATTCCTAAAAAAGCAGAGCATCTGACCCTCGCACCACCGCAGAGGCCTGAACGGGAACCTCCGTGGTGAGACTGAACGCGGCCCGCACAGCCGCCCTTCCTCCTGCAATTGAGGAGACCCACTCCGGTTACTGAGCTAACTGGGCTTCAACTGGCAATTCATTTCCTTAGACAAAAAAAAGTTCCATTCAGGGATACTCCCATGCCATGGCTCCTCCCTAACACTTTAGCCAGAGTTATTTTAGGTTCATTCCTTTTCTTAAAAATCCTCTTCACTGACTCATAACTGCCTGACGTTCTTGCAAGACCTGTTGCTACGTCCATCCGATGATGTCCAGGCTGACACTCTGCTAGGGTTCCTGCAGATTTCACTGCCATGCTCTAGGCCCCGCCCTCCTAGGCCAGCTCAGACTTCTGGCCTGAGAATGTTTAGCTGAGAAGGAGGAGGCTGGGGAGCGGCTAATTATCCATCAAAGGAATCATGTTCCCACTGATAGGCTTCTCCCGGCAAGCGCGGTCCACAGCGAGTCTGCTAATTGGACAGACGGCCTCAGAGGCTCTCGGGGCTGTGATGAGAGATGCAGACGCACTCGCTGTGGCTTCTTTAATGTAATTGCCGGTGAAAGGGACGGTAAGGCGCTTAACAAGCTCATTACGACCTCAGCGCCTGTGATCTCCCCACAGAGCCAGGGGAAGCCACAGGATAAAATGCCCTCGAAGGCCTCCCTGGGCCTCGGCTGCAGCTCATGCTGTTTTCATTCTGCTCCCACCAGAAAGCAGCTGCTATGTCTACTGCCGGCCGTTGGGTCACACGGAAAACAAGCCAGGAGTCGGTGCAAACGTGTTCCAAGGTAAACAGCTCGTGATTTTCAAGTGTGGACACAGAAGCAGCAATGGACGATCCTTTCTACTGACCTAATTTGTGCAGCTGTTTTGCTCCACCTTCACCGCTGCCATCGTCCTGCTGGTGATTTCTCAGAGCTGCTTACCTCAGTGGGTCTCAGGGGACACTGTGACTCCATCCAACCCGGGGAAGTTCCACTGTGCCTCATAGAGGACCAGAGCCCCAGGCTGGGGCCACTGAGTCATTCTTGGAATCAGCACTTGTGGCTCTAGAAACTGATATCTCTGGTCAGAGCAGGCGTTTGTCTTATGAATGCTCAATGCTCGGGAGTCCTCTGCAGTTATTCCCTAGACTTTTCACTGAAGCAGCCCAGAGGCTGAGGCAGCAGGGGGCAGTGCGCACACAGGCTGCACCTTCGCTAGCAGCCCACGTAGTACAACACAGCAGTGCTGACTGAGGACAGTGGAAGGGGCAGGACAAAGAAAGGAGACACCTCAAGCGGTGAGAGGATGGTGGGGCTGAGGATGCACAAGCAAGTTCAGGCGGTCCCACGCCACTCTCCGCAAGCCTGTGGCAGAAACCACACTAACAGGCAGAGGTAACTCGAGTTCTCCTCCAGGGGTGTTAAACTGAAACCTACCAACATTAGATCCTGCAGTGTGTGACTCTGGCCAACAGCTGGACAGAGGCCAGGCAACATCTGCCACCAGAACTATGCGACAGCTCCCTACACTCAAGGGGGCTCCGCAGCCTGGTAAAAGGGTACTAATTACACACGAAATCCTGGCCTTGTCAGTGGAGGCATTCAGTGTTTGTTGGCTCAATAGGTGTATTCTCCATAAGCCCCTTTGATGAGTCAAGCCGTGTCCCATTCAGGCGCTGAGTCTTTTCCCTAAATTCACCTGCTCTGAAGTCTCACTTTGACGCATCTGACCCCTGTACGTTGATAACACCTGTGACCTGGAAACAGCCGAGTCAACAGTGACGCTTACTCCTCGCACAACCCCTTAGCATGATGACCCAAGTTCTCAGTGAAGTCAAGCTACCACGATACTCTCAGAAGAGAGACTTCAAGCCGCATCTGTCACTGACGCCACAGCGTGGATGTAGAGATCTTTGCCTAAAAGACTTTTACGGGGTGGAGCAAGGAACAGCCATGAGGCTGCAAGCTTTCTGAGGTCTGGGGAGATGGCAAGGAGTGAAAAGAAGGGAAACTGACAGAAGTGGGAAGGCAAGGTCACCCACGGCAAATTTAACTTGGTCAAATTACCAGTCTGATTCGATGCTTCCCTTTCTACTTTGTACACAGGCCTGGAGATGTGGGAAAGGAGAAATTAGTCTAGTCCTGGCTTATAGTCAGGACAACCTAATTAACCACTATGAAGCATGTGAGGGCCGGGGAAGAAATGCTAAAGCTCTGACAGCAGTGTACGGGGTTTAGATGAGATGCTCCCAGAACACTTTGCAGTTTTCACGTAGTAAGATTCTGGACCAAGTTCAGTACATCTCTCTTTCCTTGCACAGATTATAAAATACGGCAGCCAGCGGTGAAGGGGAGGTGCTCGCACAGACGGGAGGGAGGCCTTGCCTATCACTCCCAGGGTAAAGACCTGGCCTTCCAGCAGGCTCCAGTGCAGCTAAAGAAGCCTCTGTGGCCCTGGCCCTGCTCCTCACGGTGCCAGTGGGTCTGGAGGCCTCAGTCTGGACTTGCCCTCCTCTCCCGTGCTCAAAAGCATTCCAGATCCTGCTGCGATGTAATTAAGGGATAATGTCTGCAGCCAGGAGCCAGAGAGTTACAAATGGCTCCCAGGGGTGAACAGATGGGGGGCGGGGCCTAATAACTACAGAATTCATTGGGGCGAGTTTATTCCAATGCCACAAGCCCTGTTTTTCCAGTAATAGGATAAGGTTTCTAAAAAGATACAAACATAGCGTCTTTGAGCAAACATTTCATGCCTTCATCTGCCTCTAGGGCCTGGGGAATTGAGATGACTGCATCCTGGGAATGCCTGTCTTATCTGGGAAGGAAGCAAGGGGCTGGGCTGGCATCTAAGGAATGAGGGTAGAGAATAAAGTCAGGAAGCAGAGGGTAGGGAGAACAGGAGCGTACTAAGTACATACAGAAAGGAAGTGCTCCATTCCTCACAGCAGCGCTTGTGTGACTCACTGTAGTGTTTTTCTCTCACTGAACCATTTACTTCTCCTCTCTGGGTCTCAACCCTGAGCATTTGGGGTGGGGATGTTTGGGTTCGGTGAGCTCCAAAAGTTCTTTGTGTTTCAGTCCCACACACGGCATACTGCAAAGTGTGGATGAAAAATTGGGAAAATGGGGCTATTCTGACATTGCTGGCAAGATAGCAAACTGGTACCATTTTGGAAAAAAACCCCAGCAGTATGACTAAAACTGAAAATGCATATCACTGGCTCAGTAATTTTACCTTTGGACATATTGCTTAGGGAAAATTTCAAACATGCACAAGGACAAGAACTGTCTTGGCATGGTGTTGGTAAGAACCCAAAATTGGAATAAACACACATATTTACAAATAGTGGAAGTGATAAATAAAAATGTCCTCATCACACAAAAGAATACTATACAGCTGGTAAAAGGAAGGGTGTAGCTCTATATAAATCAGTGTTGACACATCTAAAGTACAAGCTGTTAAGGAATTCTACGTGATTAAATTTATGACAGTCTAAAAAGAAAAAAACTAAATACAGTGCATGGAGTCAGTAAAATTCATGACTATTTAGTAATACTCAAAAGAAGGAAAAATTTTAAAAATGCTGTTGCATGAAAAAGTAAGGTACTTGGCACATGGAATATAAGGCCACTGTATAAATTTTAAATGAATATAAAAATAATACTATTGTATCAGTCAGGGTTTACTAGAGAAACAGATATAACACAAGACATATAAATGTATAAGAAATTATAAATTTGGCTTACAATGGTCAGCCACAGAGCTGGATGAGGAAGTGTGCAGAGGATGTCTGCACACTGGAGATTGAAGAGCCCAGCCCCGGGCCTGGAGCTCACTATAGTGTTTGTGTAAGTCTGTATTAGGAGGCTGATGGGTCTGTGACCGAATGTTGAAGACTCTAGGACGAAGGCCAGAGAGCCTACACCAGAAGGCTGGAGTCTCAGGTGGAAGCCGAATAGTCTGCACCAGAAGCCAGGAGGTGACCAAGCTGAAGGCGAAGACTGGAGCTCTTTTGAAGAACCAGCAGCCATTATTTTTAAAATTTTTTTTTATGTAGCTTATCTGTCCTGGGGGAATTAGGGTGGTTTTTTTATACCCACAGCCTCTCTACGTTTTTCTTTTGCACAGGCTCAGGATGAATACAAAGTAAGCACCCTGGCTCCCTGCTGAGTCACTTAGCCAAACCGCTAGACTCCCCAGGTGACACAACGTATCGACCATAACAACTATTTTTACATGAATACAGGTACTCATAGATAATGTACATGTGTATGTGTGTAAAACCATAGAAAACAGAAGAGAGGACGCCTGTGTCCATAACAGTGATGATTAGGAGCAAAGCAGAACTCTGGGCATGAAGAAGGCTTAATGTAATCATATGATTTGATTTTATGTTTCATATAAAAATATAAAAACAACAAAATGTCATTTCTGGATGCTAGATACAGCATTCTTTACTGCATTTCAAAACCACCTTCCCAAAATAAACAGTAAAAGTACCCAAGCAGCAGTGCTTCATGAGACGTATGTGGACAAGAGCTCATAAGGTGCACGGGTGACTCTTGGGAGTGACGGCAATCTAGCTTTTCAGGCCCTCAGCATGGACCTCCTTGCTCTCCAATATGGAGGGACCGACCACATGTTGCTACTTAAGTTTAAATTAACTCAAACAAATTAGATTAAGTTTTCTTTCCTCCATCCCATTGGCTACACTTCCATCACTGACTAGCCAAACGCTGAAATGGCCGATGGCTGCCAGCGGCACACATATAGAGCGTTTCCGCCATTGCTGTAAATTCTCTTGGACAAAGCTTGTGTTGGCCACATAAAACTAGGATGGTTTAGTCATGCTTCTCATTGCCTTATTTAGTCATGCTTCTCACTGCCTTATTTGTCCCTCTGCACAGAAGAAAACCAAGGTCATGACTAGTAAAGTTGTTCCATTTCTGAAGATAATAGGTTCAGTATAATCCTAAATTACACTTATGATTGCAGATTCACCTTCCTATTAATGAGAATGAGCTAAATCCTTACAAAGAGATTCAGCAATCATCAGGAGCCATGTAAACATCATATTTCATTTTCCTCAAAACTTAAGAGAGCAGAAAGGTTGGAGGACAATGAATACATTCTAACAAAGTTTGGAATTTTGAATGGTTTTCCCAAAGCCTGTGTTTCTTACCTGTACACAGTATGAGGGACATATACTTCTCGGATTGGAAATTCCAAAATTTCTTTGTGTGGACGTGACCGGTTTTCAGGAAAGGGTATCACAGGCAACATTTCAGGAGTCAGACAGCCATTGATGACCTCTGGAGCCGGGGAGATCTCTAGTCGCAGCACACCTGAAGAGGGAACACAGGACGGGTTCAGTAAAGAAATTATCATGTGAGGAAGGAATCTAGAAAGATCGCCATACTGTGCTGCTTTTATACAAATAAGGATAAATTGTGCAAGTGTAAGGGGTTTGGAGTTCCCCACTAATTTCCTATAGTTTGAAAAACTAGTGGAAGTGGATCAAAGGATCTTTGTAGTTCCTTCTAGAATTACCACATTACGATATATAGGTAATAACTTCCCTGCACTGCTAGCAGGAAAATGTGGTGGTTTTCAAACTGAGTTCCTTGGCACCCAAGGGTGCTACAGAAGTCTTTAGGGACAGTGTTGCTGAGAACAGGGAAAGGGTCTCCACCCTCCATCACAGCATATCACACACTCTGGTTTCTCTTCAGAGCTTTCAGTTTTTTTCATAGACTCAGGGTTCCACAGAATATTTTATTGGATAAAAGAGACCATTCAGTTCAACAGCAACCTGAGAAACTAGATCTGAAGAACAGTAGTTATAGAACCAATCCTTTAAGAAAAACAAAACAAAACAAAACAAAAAAACCCAGATGTGCCCCAAATGCAAACCGATTCAGATTCTTAACTTTGAACTACAACTTCCACATTGTCCTGGTAGCATTAGACAAAGAATCTATGCAATTACAGGGGGCTTGGGCACAACTCAGGAGGAGAAAGATGAGCTCTCCACACCTGGGATCGCCTTGACTCTTCTCTGCAAGGATGAAGATCTCTTGTAATCGGCTAGAAACTTGAATAAGTCTTCATCACTCAGGCGATCCCCCTCCTGTGAAGAGAACCATACAGGGTTACTGTAGATGCTCCGCTGATTCCTGAACTCACAACCAGGTATTTCTGGGAAGATATTTATCTTTAAGTTTTATCCTAAGAAGTCTTTTGTAGAAATTAGGATTACAGGCAACTTTGAAATCATTTAAGTCAACTGCTGTCACGTGTTCTTCTCAACCAGCTTCTCACGGCCTTGCTGGGGATGGGGCCTCTGCTATATCCTGAAGGAGCCTGATTCTTAGGAATCCAGCTGGAAGCTTCTGCCTGTGACTACAACCGCTGAGGATGCTCTCGCTCCTACTTTGTGCTCTTTACATTTGCCTTGAGTAAGGAGGTAAAGCATAAGTGCTACCTCCACATGCCCATGTGGGGCAGGAACCCTGCCAAAGACAACACACGCATGATCGAATCTTCAACTACTCCATAAGGGAGGCAGATGCACATGTCTTAGTACCAGGGGAAAAAACTCAGGCTTAGCTGAGTCAAGGAGCTTGTCCCCCAAGGTAATGCACTGAACATTCTAGATAGAAACCCTTCCAGTTGCTTTCTATGCCTATCATGCGGCACGGTGCACAGTCCTTCCTGCATTTCGCTTTCTGCAGGTGGTTGGTTGTTTTAATGCCCCCCTGAAGATGCTTGAGCTATGGAAAAATTTTCCAAAAAAGTCAGAGTGAGTGTAAGTTTTAAGAGGAAAATATGAAAAGAATAGAAGTTACCATTTTAGCTTATTTCTAAGGGTACAGCTGAAGTACATTCACATTGTTGTGCAACTAATCTCCAGATTTTTTTCATCTTGTGAAAAACCTTCTCAACCTCTACATCCCTTAACACCTACCCTCTTCCCCCAGCCCTTGGCAATCCCACAGGACACTCTGTCTTTATGCATTTGAAAACTCAAGAAAGTTTAAAAATTTAAACTTGCAAGAGCTCCACCTGGAAGGGTCACCCTCTCTGAGCAAGCAGGAGTCCTGGGAAGGCTGCACAGAGAACAGCGGGCAGAAGGGCAGACAGACGAGGGGACCGGAGGCCAGTAGGGACACAGTGTCTCAGCCAGCTCATGCACAAATTGAGCAATATAGGTTCAAGCAGGACAGTTTGTACTAACAGGGACAAATCTGTTTCTCCATGAACATAGTTGGTACTCACTAAGCACTTAAGCGCTTACAGATCCTAGGTGCCGTGAGGGGAGTGTCCCATGCCTCATGCCTTGGAATCCTCCCAACAGTCCTCAACGCAAGGTGAGCCAGCATACTTGTTTTGTAGATAACAAAAATTTGGTGAGGTTTATTAACTTAATCTCCTAACGCCTCACTATTCCTGTTTTGGGCCCCAGCACCCATGCCAACATGAAGGCACAGCCAACACTCCGGTAACATCTAAAGATACCTACCTGCTTGTAAAAGCTGTTAATGGTCATGCTGGTGGTTTTAAAGTTGGATCCAAGCCCATTTTCTTCCAAGGAGAGAGTTCGTTCAGAGAGCCTTCTGGACTGGGATAGACTCCTTCGCTCACCCCCGGAGTTTCGCCCTTGAGAAAAACAACTGTCATTCTAAAGTGTACCTTTTTGTTTGAATACACAACAGTTATTAACATTGCCGTATTTAAAGCATGTTTAAAGACGCTGAACACGGCCATCTTTGTTTTGAATGCAATGTTTCCTCCATGTGCCCTTGCTTAGTCCTGCTGGGACCAGAGAGCAGAGGCCAGGCTTCCCCGTGGAGATCAGGGTAGGCCAGGTGCCATCCAGCAAGAGTCCAGAAGTGCAGCTGAAGAGGGTCTCCTGATAAGCTTTATTTAGTCAGCACGGAGTTTGCTTTTGCTTCATTTTCACACTTGCATTCCACTGGGGAGAGACATGTACTTGATATCCCTGAAGGCATTTGTGACTGTGACCCAGCAAATGAGGGTCAGCCTGTGTGCGCTGTGGCTCTGGCCTGCCTCCGCTCTTGCCTGTGGACCAGGAAACAGAGCTGAGCTTCTGCCAGGGCTGAGCCCGTAACGGGAATGAGACAGGGCCAAGACTTGGACTGTGCATAGCTGTTTCTGGTCCGTGTGGCTTTTATAATGAAAATCTCAGGGTTTCCAAGGTGAATAGTCAAACTACTTAAAACTCTAACAGTTCCAACTCCTACCTTTGAATATTTTCTTATCCTTAATTCTTACTCTGGTGCTGAATTGAAACTCTTTGCAACCACGACCTACCTCAACTTGCTATACTATCTCAGCATAACATACTGCACCTCTGGTTACACTTCAGGGTTCAGATTCTGAGGTCAGGTTAATTCATCCTTGACCTAGAGATTACAGAGGTCTCAGCAAATCCTATGTCTGGATTACCGACGTTAAGGAGCAGTTTAAACTCCACACAGAACATGTGCAGATAAGGCTGACTATACAGAGAAGTTGGCATTAGAAAAATTGTGGTGTGAAGATCAAAAAAGTAATAAAGGGGAGTTCGTTATCAACAAATCAGAAACAATCCAGGAGTTCTGACTGGTAATTATGTTGTAAGTCCAGAAGAGCAGCAGCACTAACAGAGACCCTTCCTCCCTTCCTGTGGAAAACTAACAGTTCACACATAGCAGAGGTAAGGAATGCATGAGAAATGTGAAGGTTGACTTAAATATCTGCTGAATACAATGGCATTTAGGGAAACATAACCCTGCCACAGGTGGTAAGATGGGGGCCTACTTAAAAACTGTGAAACACCTGCACCGTTCCACACCTGCCCTGTAGGAAATTAATGGTTCGGACCAAGAAGGGAGGTGATGGAAAGGAAGACACATGCAAAATAAATTGGAGCAGTAACTAGATGTTCTTTTGGCACCCATGTTTTCATGGTGCTTGGCAAAATAGACTCTAAGAGACTGAAAATTTTGCTGGGAAATCTAAGTTTTGCTTCCCAAATCCTTTGTGTCTGGGTTGTTCTTATGATTAAGAGCCAAACATGGTAGCTTTGCTTAGCCAACTATAGATGGTTACTACATTTTCTTGTTATTTTCAAGACGTCTATTTTTTGAGAACAAGAAGCTACTGAAAATTAACTTTCTGAAGAGATAAAACAGCTACAAAATTCCAGGCAAAGTTCTTAACATAAGGTCATATCTAAGCTCCATTAATGTTCATGGTGATTGTTTGGGGGAATCACTGTTTAATCAAACATGCAAGTCAGTCATTCTGTTTATCTCCTTCCTCTTTGTCACCCTTACCCCTTCCTGTACTCCTGAGCCCCTATTACTAAGCAGTTGACGTCAGGGCTTGTACACTGGGGAATAGCCCCTTCCCACTGCAGATGAAAATCTTACCAAGTGTGGGCTCCACATCAGTTACCTCCCTGTCAAGGGTGGAGACGTTGAAGAAGCTTGCTAAGCTGATGGGAGCCCAGGCAAAAGGCATCCGGTATTTCCCCAAACGCTGACAGAAGGATTCAGCTTGAAGTTTTAGTTTTTCAATCTTTTCTTTATTCTAGAGGAAAAATGGAAGAGATGAGGTGAAACAAGAAATATGACATTCACACCAAGTTATCTGTATCTGATGTGGATCCAACAGTCATCTCTAAACCCCCAACTCTACTGATTAAGAAGTGAATCAGCAGAAAAATGGCTCAACTTGTGCCAGAAATCCTAGACAGTAAGGAAATAAACATTATAAAAGGAATGTTTTAACAAAAGGCTACAAGTGAACTGAACATTCTGCTAAAAAAAGAAATGTCAAAGTTTTTATACCAGCTAACCTACAAGTGCTTCTTTCAGGTATGTACATGACTTGGACTCTCATGAGAGAAACTTGGGATGAAAAGTTTAATACATCATCTACCAAGATTCCAAGAGAATGTGTTTAACAAAGTTGCTCTGGAAAACTCAAGACATAAACAAAACCAAAATTCCAAACAAAACCAAAACAAAACAAACTACCAAGGCCCCTAACAACTTCCCAAGTGTTCTAAGTTCAGACTAAGTGATAGATTTAAAACTCTTGAGTTCCATCAATTTTATTTGAAATTTATGAGGCCAATTAGGGAAGCCTTATTCCAGAAAGGTTATGTTTTAAAAACTACACCAGGAAACTTTGCAAATTGGTGCTGAGAAAAGATGTCTTTTTCATGGCTTAGGACTTACGATATGCTAATTAATTTATGACACACATTATGATGTTAATAGTGGGGAGGACAGTGCCCTGTGCTGTTAGGAAGGCAGGGAGAGCACTGGCCCCGCGGGGCTTCGTGGGATCTCTGTAGCCTTCCTAATCGTTGTTTCAAGTCCTAGAACAAAGACAACAGGACCTGGCTTTGTCCCAGCCAAATTTTGTACTCAGTCACTGGTGCATAGCATCACTTATGAATGCAAGGATTTATTTCTCTAAAAGATGACTACTAATAACTAGTCTTTCTTCTTTTGCTTAAATACAGTTTATTAGTGTTATTGTGGTCTAACCCTCATTAACTATTTGTGAAACATTTCTGAGAATATCTGCTTATTCAAGATGTCACCATGTAGCAATACTCAAGTTGTCATACCTTTCCGCCGTCACCTTCTTTGTAGACTATGTAGGGTTCTGCACAGTCTGCGATCTCTCCCTGCTGAAGGACTTTTTCAATCTATCCACAAAAAATAATATTAAAGTGAGTGAGTTATATCCACATAATGGAATCTATACAACCCTCAAAATCATGCTTAGGAACAGTATTTGGGGGCGTAGGATATTCATAATATATATTTTCTAATTAAAAAAAAATAATGTGAACAGTACCATATAATTTTACGAAAAGAATTGTAAAGGCATATTAAAAGGATGATAGTAGATACACAGCAAATGTTAACAATAGTTATCTTTGTGTGGTGGGGTTATGTGATTTTTATTTTCTTCCCATTGCTGATATGTAGTTTCTATTTTTAAACAATAAACATGTATTATGTCCATAATAAAAATGCAATAAAAGTTATTTTATAAAACAAGACCCATGAGATATATGTGGGAAGTAAAAAGCTCATTTCGTTTAGCAGTGCTTACAAAGTAAAAAAGAGATATGGTCTCTATAAAAGCTGGGGTTAGGGACTAAAACCTTGCACAAAATGAATAAATGAACAGAATAAATTCTCTGTAATTGTGTCCTGTATTTCCTATTAGGGCTGCTTCTCCGAATTTAGCAACTTGGAAAGAAACTCAAGAGCACTGAGACGTGCAGCTCTCGATTTGCTAAGTGCTTGTGAGACGGCTGAGGGCTGCTACATCGAGCATCTCTTCCCATTTTGCTTCTGGTAAAGGAGCTGGCTGGTCGCAGGCCATAAATCTGGGCACCATCATTAAGACAGAGAAAAGGAGATATTTGAAATTCCCTAATTCTCAGCTAATTCTCTCCCTAATTCTCAGAGAATTTAACACTAAAGAAAGAAGCCCCTCTTTATCAAGTGTGCCTGCCCGGATGTGCTAGATAGGCTTAAAATTTAGATGCTGACAAGAAAAACAAGCAGACTCAGTCCCGTCAGCCTGTGTCGTCTGTTCAGATGATGCTTGAATTGAGACAGTGTGTTCCGTAGACACTTATCCTTGAGAGCTTGTGCGGAGGTCTTAGGAGAGAGTGCAGCCACTTGTACACCTCTGGCTGAGGAAATGGCCCTCCTCTATCGGGGAAGGAAGGTCATCCTCTTCAACCAAATGCACAGCTTTAGGTGGGATGCTATGGCACGGTAAGGGTGGAAGGGGACACCTGCCAAGCCAGCCAGATTAACCAAATCAACCCTGGCAATCAAAGGGTTGACAGATGTCATGGCCAGATCACTCTCACATCCATAGACACATATTCTATTAAGACTCTAGTTATCAGGTAGGCCCCCAGGTATTTAAGCCAGAATACCCTATTGGTAGAGGGGTATTTATTTATTTATTTATTTTTGGTTTTTCTCCGGTACCGGGAACCGAACTCACGACCTTGCACTTGCCAGGCAGGCGCTTTTGCCGCTGAGCTAAATCCCCAGCCCCGGTAGAGGGGTATTTAATGGGTTAAAGGACGTGGCATAGCACTGTTCAATGGACACCTGATTCGGGGAAGATTTCAAGCAGGAAGTCTCTCTTCTCATCAAAGGAACTTAAAACCTCAGGCTGGTCCCACTAGAAGATGCACCACATTGAATATGCAGCAGCATCGTACTTGAGCTTAGAAACTATTGTCAGTCAGTATTTGTCCTCATAACTCATTTAAAAACATTCATTGACTATCTTCTATATGACAGCAGCAGAGGAGTTTAGGTGGTATACACAATATGCACCCTGTTCTCCTGATGTGTATTGTCAGGAGCTCACAGAATGAATTGGAATGAAACTATTTTTTCCAATGAACTCAGTGGATAAAGCCATGGTCTTTCAAATGGGTTGTGTTCATTGGTCATTCAAGAGATGCAAATTAGGACAACACTGAGATTTCATCTCACCCCAGAAAGAATGGCTATCATCAAGAAATCAGCCAATAATAAATTCTGGAGGTGCTGTGAGGGAAAAGAAACCCTTCTCCACTGTTGGTGGGAGTGTAGACTGGTGAAACCACTGTGGAAATCAGTGTGAAGATGCCTCAAAAAACTAGGATTGGAGGTCCCACTCAACTCAGCTATTCCCCTTCTGGGTATCTTCTCAGAAGAATTGAAAACAACATACCATAGTGATATATGTACACCAGTGCTTACAGCAGCACAATTTGTAATAGCTAAAACCTAGAAATAACCTATCAACTGAGGAATAGATAAAAAAAAGATGTGGTCTTTTTGTACAATGGAGTATTACTTAGCCATAAAGAAGGATAAAAGTCATAGGTAAATGGATGCAAGTTGAGAAACATATTCACTAGTGAAATAAATCAGACTCACACATGTAAACATTGTATTGTCTCTCTGGTGTGAGAAACTGAAAGAATAAATAAGGTCTAAAATGTACAATAGATATTCTGAAATGGGAAGAAATGGTTAAAAAGAAAAAGAAATTAGGATGGGGAAAGGGGGAAGGAAGGGAAAAAGGAAAAATGCAAGTTAGTTGTATTATTAGTGTCTCTTAGTTCATAGAAAAGGAAGGCTTGTGCTAATATGGACTGGAGAATTCTTTTGCCCATATCTTGTACTCTGAGTACCTACTTTAAGGATAATAATATGCAATGTATTAACTATTGTTATTCTTCTAACATCTTGCTATGAAATTTGTCTTACATTTTTTCCATAAAAAAAGTAAAATGAATTCTGAACAGAGATTAAGAACTTCTTAAGTAGAACTTTGAAGCAATGGACAGGAATGTCATGGCCTTACTGCAAACTCACAGGGGAAGAATCCTCAGAATCTGGAAGCGGGACTATGTCCAGATTTGATTGGACCAGGACCTCCTGTCCACCCCACCCCTGCAGTGGGCCAGGATGACTCCATGTGCTGCCTGAGGAAGAGCTGGAGGCGGTGCGAGCCACCGGTCCCTCACGACTGATGCGCAATGGTGGGTGTAATGAAATGCACAAGTTGTCACTAGGACTTTTCAGGTGACGAGGCTGCCTTCTATCCTATTCAAGAGGGTCTGGCCCAGAGCCTGCTTGTCTATTCTTAAACAGTCTTTTAAAAGCCTGAGGTTTACTCAGGCATTCCTCACTTGTGAAAGAAATCCTTTTATCTACATCACACAATCTTGAATTAAACTTTGAAGCCTTCATCAAGTGATTTTTTTATACGCAATATATGAACGAAGTGAATGTGGTTCTACCCAAATACAGTTAAGATCTTGGTGTTCAGCCTGTGAATAAACAAGGATAAAGAAGGAAGCCTGTCTTTATCAAATGACATATGCCTGGGTGTGCCGAAGGTCACACCACCATTTACTACCTATTTAGGGGGAAGCAGCAACAATGTTGACCTTAGAGCTAAGATAAACAAAAAGAAGGCAAACAAGGGATTGCCTTGCTGTGCAGATTTAAATTTCTTAATTGCATCCAGACAATTTACAGTAAGCTTGCTATTGCCAAGGAGTGCATTTAAATTTGAGGACGTAGTCAGTGCTTATTAACCATCAGGTCAGCACTATTATTTGGCAGAGCACTACAGATTAATCAAAATAAGGTCACTCGCTGAGAACAGAGTTTGAAATAAATTTAGCTTCACAGAACTAGTGTTGGTTTCCCAGGCCAAGAGAGATTGTGAACTTAACTACAGGGCAACCAGAGTAGGATTTAAGCTAGCTTTCCTATATGTTGTTATGGTTTGTGTCCTCATGTCCCCCCAAATCCTCACGCAGTCATGGGGTGTGCTTCTAGATATTTGATTTATCCATAGTCCAATGCTGTGATTATGGGTGTGAGTGCTACACCTGCCCTGGGGCAGGCAGTTTGCATACAATGTAAGGGACAGAAAGAGGCTGCTTGCCACCACTCCTCCCTTTTGCTCTTGTTGCTTTTGCTGTCTTCCACCACCATGAACAGTTGCCCTCTGCCATGTGCTACTCTACCTTAGAGACAGCCGGACTGAAACCTCCACAGACTGTGAGCTAAATAAACCTTTCCTTCCTTCCTTAATTTTGGGCATTGGGTATTTTGTCTCAGCAACAAGAGAAAAGTAACTAAGACATATGTCTAAGTAATACCACACTTAATATTACCACATTAAAGTTTGACAAGAGGAGATGTATACTTTTAGCAACAGATTTTTCACTATACTTTCCATAAGGTTAAACAATTTACCTTTAAGCTATAGTAGTCCCTCACAATCTTTCCAAAATGGTGTAAAAGAAGCAACCTGCAAATTACCTGAATTCTTTGGTATCTCTATGCTGCTACATGAGCTCACAGGAGAATCAATAGGATTTAGGACACAAGACACTGAGCTAACTAAGCTTGTTCCAGACACAAGGCTGGGGGTGCATGAAATCAGACACCTGAATTTGTTTTAAAATTTTGGTGTAGACAGTCAATAAGACCAATTATTTGGCTTGAGGTCAGTGAAGTACCCACTATTTGGTATTAAATTTAACCAATCATCTAGGTGTATAGAGGAAGGCTCTTTTTCTTACATATGCAGAGTCCGTGTACACTGAAAGTGTCTCCTACTTACAAGGGCCTCACTGATTTTGACTCTCACTAGACACAGTCTATGAGGTGGTGATAGAAAGGGAAGTGAATCTTGGAAAGTGAAGCTCACATCTTCAACTGACAGAGCCAGGACTTGGGAACATTTAACTGAAGGTCATTAGAAAAATACAAACATCGTTAGGAAACACTACAGAGATACTTTGTTCTTTTTCTCCACAGCAGCCTCCTGGAGCTGGATAGCTGAGGACATTCTCCTCAGTTGGGAGGAAGGGCCAGGTTTCATTCGGTAGCCATGACTACCCCCTGAGGTCAGGGATCATTCCCTACGCAGATGAGGTCCTAAAGTCTCAGAAAGGTTAGGCATTAGCCATTCAGAAAGCTACTCAGTGCAAAGCCAGGATTTAAACCAGAATGTCAGATTCCAAAACCCCTAGTGTTTCTGGTAAGTAACGGGTAAGTTGGGAAAGTAACCACTCAGATCTCACAGATGACACATTCTGCCCTGTCTTTCACCTCCCACAGGTGCTGAGAGGACTACAACGAAGACATCACAATGTGCAGACCAGACTGTGCTGCCGCACCTTGACCACCAGGTAGATGTCTGAGGACGGGTAGGTGACCGAGAAGATGGCAGATCTTGACTGACTTGATAGGTCCACAGAAGGCGTGTGAGCTCGCAGAAATCCTTTGAACTGGTCAGAATTCAGGTCACAGTAAAAATTTTCTGAGATCTGTAAATAAGCATAAAATGGAAAAATAAGTTAGACTTGGTACATTCCTGGTTTAAATATGTTAAAACAGATGAAAAAGCCACAAAATAATTTCACTAAAAAGAGAAAACATAACCATGAATGTGGTATTAAGACCAGGGGCCAATGGAAAATCTAAATAGCACTTTTTTAAAACAATTTTTACATATTCTAGAGCCATCTGAAAGCGATTCCTAGAAACATTTAAATTTTTATTAACCCACCCATATTTCCTGAGTATTTGTGGTGTGGTAAGTACTATCCTAAAGAAGAGCAGGACATGGCCTCTGCCCTCATCTAGTTTGCAATTAAGAATGAGGAAAAGGCCAATATATCACTACCTATAGTAAGGCAAAATAAAAGTCACCAGACTCATATAAAGTGTGGTGGAGGTTCCGGGAAGGTGAGAGACCACATGCAGGTGCACATCCAGATGGGGAGATCAGAAAGGATTTTCACAGGAGAAGCTTTAGAGACAGAGGCAGTAGGGAAAGATTCTGGCAGGCAGAGCGGGGTGGTGAAGTACACCGGGGAGAGCACAGCACCATCAGAGTCTCAGACACCGGGAGACCTGAAGTGAGCTTAGTGAACACTGAAGAGCCCACGCTGACTCCACATATACTCTAGAAGGAAAGATGGTGGATGACAGCCATACTAAGGACAGCCTGGCACAGAAGCTAAAGAGTCTGCTCGTGTTCTACATGGTGAGGATCCATTAAGAATTCTGAGCTACGAAGATATAGGGGTAGGCAGAGAGTTCATGAACAAAAACCAAATTGCACGTGAAACACTTGAAAGAATCAACAACTGGGATCTCATCTTACTGAAAAGTTTCTGCACATCTAAAGAAATCACCAGCAAAGTAAAAAGAAAACCCACAAACTTGGAAAAATTTTAGCTGATTGTCCCTCAGACAAAAGCCTTCTATCTAGAACATATAAAGAATTAAAAAATTTCAGCCCCTCCAAATTCAAAGACCCAATCCAAAAATGGGCAGCGGAGATGAATACACACTTCTCAGACAAGGAGATACAAATGGCAAATAAATATATGAGAAAATGTTCAACATCATTAGTCATTCGAGAAATGCAAATTAAAACAACACTGAGATTCCACCTAACCCCAGTAAGAATGGCTAGCATTAAGAAACCAACCAATAACAAATGCTGGTGAGGCTGTGGAGAAATAGGAACACTTCTCCACTGCTGGTGGGAATGCAGACTGGTGAAACCACTGTGGAAATCAGTTTGGAGATTCCTCCGAAAACTAGGCCTAGAGGTCCCATTCAATCCAGCTATCCCCCTGCTTGGTATTTTCCCAGAAGATCTAAAAACATCATATCACAGTGATGTATGTGCACCCATGTTCATAGCAGCACAATTTGTAATTGCTAAAATGTGGAAGCAACCCAAATGTCCATCCACTGAGGATTGGATAAGAAAATTGTGGTACTTTTATATAATGGAATATTACTCAGCTGTAAAGAAAGAAACTCGAGGCTTTTATAGGCAAATGGTCACAACTAGAGACCATACTCATAAGTGAAATAAATCAAACATACATGTGCAAGCACCGCATTGTTTTTCTAGTGTAAAGCCTGAAAGAGTTAATTTAATCTAGGAGATATGATAGACATTGAGAATTGATAGGAAAGCACTCATAGGTAAAGGATAACTGGGATATGGGAAAAGAGAAGGGAAAGAAGGAAAAAGTTTGTATATATGTATATGCAGGATAGTTAACACGGGTGTTCTACTGTCCTGTATTTCCTTGCTGAAAGAAACTGTCAGTGAGGCATTGGTTGATTAGCTTTGTATGTCTATATGTGTTTTCATGAGAAACTACACTGAAGATATCAATATGTAATACAATAAGCATTGTTAATTCCCTACCACTCTGTTTGTAACTCTGTAATGTCTGTACTGATCCTTTGCTATTTTGTAAAATGTTGTCGGTCTGTATTTTCCTCCTTTTATTTCTAAAATTAAAAAAAAAAAAAGAATTCTGAGCTAGGGGCTGGGGATTTAGCTCAGTGGCTTAGCGCCTGCCTGGCAAGTGCGAGGTTATGAGTTCGATTCCTGGTACCAGAAAAAAAACAAAAAACAAACAAACAAAAAAAGAATTATGAGCTAGAGCAGAACAGGACATGATCAGCAGTGCTCCCTGACTTTCTTTTTTATACTGGGAATCAAACTCAGGATCTTGTGCTTTTCTTTTCTTTTCTTTTTTATACTGGGAATCAAACTCAGGATCTTGTGCTTGCTAGGCAGGTGCTTGTGCCACTGAGCTATATCCCTGGCCCTCCCTGACTTTCTAATTCAGGTGACTTAAGGCTGCTATCGGGGTCCTTCCTTACTCACCAAGAACATTTTACAGAGAAACATCTGCCCAAACCAAGACTCCATATACCATACCCCATATCATGTGACTAGGCTCTCCCCAGTGAACTGTGAGCGGAAGTGGCATGTCCAAACCCCAGGCCACTCCCTGCCCACACTGTGCCTGATTCAGGGCAGCAGTGGCAATGATGAGAGTGATGTGGGGAAAGTACATCAAAAATACCAAGCGTATTTATGTAAAGAAAAAACTGTATTACAGTAAAAACCACATCCCCATTAACCCCCTCTCCAATACTCCCTCTTACTTCAAACACACCCCACTGTTCTGGCCACTTTCTGAAGCAGTTCACAGTTTATGTTTATGGCAATTTCTGACAAACAGAAACACTGTGTGTCCTCATCCACTTCATTCGCTGGATCTGGCCCTGTGGTGACTTCTGGTTCTTTCTCAAAGTCAAGATGACTGTGAAATATAAATATTTTAAACTGATTCAGGACACTGAGGCAGCCATGACAGTGCAGCTAAAGAAATTCACAAAGGAGTGTGAAGGACCACCGGGACGGCTGTCCTTGAAAGAAGACCATTTGTCTCCATATTGGCTAAACCTTGCCTTAATTGTGTGGATTGATGTGTACAGAGCTGGCTAGGATAACACTCTGCCTGCTTAATTGGCTTTAAGCAATGCAAATGGGTCTAGCTGAGGTGCTGATGTGTAGCAATGGGACAGGTCAGTGATGCCCACCTACCGCTCCCTACTACTAAGCGTGAGCTAGGCCCAGAGATGCTACCTTGTTGCTGTTGGCTGGGATTGAGCCTCAGAAAGAGGCTGTGAAGTCCCAGGGCAGGAAGGCCAGTCATCAAAGCTGAGGCAACCGACCCAAAACACAAGATACTTCCTCAAACTGTGTTCTGCAGATTCCTCCAGTGTAGAGGTCACTTGTTAGTAGAATCCAGTACTCTTTCTGCTGACCTCTCTGCATATTGCAGAGGTGCCATTGTGCCTCCAACCTAGCCCAGCTCACAGTACTCATGTACTCCCACCATTCTCACTGTCACTCAATCCCGAGCCACTGCCCTCTTCACAAATTAATAGAACCCGGATTCAGCCCCAGGTCATGCCCTTGTTCTGGTCAGCCATTGTTCCGAATGGACTTAGGACTGGTTGGCTCCCCACAATGGCAGATATGTGTTTGTCTCTTTATTCTCACTGTGGGCTGCACTGGAAGTGGCAGACTGGAATTTACTTAGTAGAATTCCAGTAACTTTTCCCTGGGATTACAAATATGAACTCCTCCAGACTGAGATGAGGACAAGAGCAGGCTCTCTATAAAAGAGTACTTCCAGACTTGTTTCAGAAAGTGGCACAAATGATGGGATAAGTGTGTAGAAAACAAGGGCGTACATTCTAAGGTGATTAATGGCAATGTATCTTTGTAATAAATTTTTATTTTTATTTTTATTTTTTTTATGGTTTTTCTCCAGTACCAGGAATCGAACTCATGACCTTGCGCTTGCCAGGCAGGCGCTGTGGCGCTGAGCTAAATCCCCAGCCCCTATAATAAATTTTTAAAAATGAAACATTCAAAACCACTTTGAAGATACCAATATGTAATACAACAAGCACTGTTAATTCCCTACCACTTTGTTTGTAATTCTGTACTGTCTGTACTGTTCCTTTGCTATTTTGTAAAATGTTGTCTGTCTGTTAATATTTTCCTTTTATTTTTAAAATAAAAACAAAAACAAAAAAAAATAAAAATGAAACATTCACTATAGTTTTTGGTCCCTCCACATACTGAAGGAAGAGGAGGCACTGCTGTCCTGGGTTTCTGAGTGACTGAGCAGGACGAAGGCATTTCCGGCCTTCCACTCACTGCTCCACACACTTTGGACTGTTAAGAAACAAAACAGCATTTGCTTAGCATGTATGAGATGTTGTGCAAATTCCCAGCACTGCAAACAACAACAAAAGACAGAAACTTCTTGTCCCTTTAGTCAGTGGTTTTCACAATATGGTCCCCTGGCCACAACATCATCAAGAATTCTAATAGAAATACAAAGTTTTGAGCTCCACTCTCAGACTCACCAGAAATGCTGGGACAGGATCCATTATCTATGTCTGACTAAGTCTTCCAGATGATTCTGGTACACATCCCTCAAATAGCATAAATTACTAATACTCCCAAATCATTTCTTCACAACTCACAAAGGCAATGCAACTAGATCCACCCAAGGTCATTTCCTTTCAAATGTGATATATGTATATACTGTTCTGTATAGAAGTAATATTTAAAAGCATGAACCCAAAGAGTCATGAATACTATGCCTGCTTCAAGGATGGCTTTTTTTTTTTTTTTTTTTCTCCGGTACCGGGAACCGAACTCATGACCTTGTGCTTGCCAGGCAGGAGCTTTGCCGCTGAGCTAAATTCCAGGCCCTTATTTTTTGTTTTCTTACCTTTTTCCTTTCTTTAACATCATAGAGAGCAATGCTGGCAAACAGAGGCTCAATTTCAATCTCAAACCTGTCAAAGAAAGAAAGAGAAAGAAGGTCAGTCTGGTTTTAAATTAGATAATTTTGTTTTGTTTTGTTTTGTTTGGTTTTTCTCCAGTACCGGGAACCGAACTCACGACCTTGCGCTTGCCAGGCAGGTGCTTTTGCTGCTGAGCTAAATCCCCAGCCCCTAAATTAGATAATTTTGAATTTTCTGAAGCTTCTTGGATGTATAAACTAGTTAAAAATATAAATAGTTTCCTAAGAGTTGCAGTTGGATATTAATGAAGAAATATGAAAGATACATAGAAAATTTCTGATAATATGAGCACACAGAGGGTCGCATTCCCCTCAAATGCTTGTTGGTGGCACTACAAGAAAAATTGGCACAATTGAGTGGACCTTTGGTCTGATCTAAAATAGCACTTCTTATAGCTGCCATATTTTAAGGAAGTCTCTTAGCTTGTTTATAGTTTACTTTTAGGACAGAAAATTCTTTACTCAATTTTAAGGAATTGGGCATTTGAGATAATACAAAAGAAATGTTCAATTACTTTTTCTTAGCATTATAGCGGGACAGTGAGAAGACGGGGTCATGACGTAGATGAATGCCTGGCCCTTCCTACACTCTGCTGCTGGGGAACTGTTGAGTTTATGTAAGAGGAAGGGGCTGAGCAGAGAACATAAATACTGAGGAGTCGGGACCTCATGAGAGCTAGAGAGAGGAGCCCCTTATATTGACCCTGACTGCTGATTCCTCTTAAGATGGTGGGTATAAAGAAAACTTATTCCCAAAGCATAAACCTACCACATGCTGTAAGTATACACGCAACACAGATAAGCATCTTCCACGTTTCTCAGCTTAACAACCAGGACCTGGCCCACCGAGAGCACCAACAAAGAGGCCTGGACCACCGTTACCTCACAAGCCATCTGAATCGGGCCAAATTTGATGTTGAGGCAGGTGTGAAAGAATGGTTGTTCCACTGGGTAGTTTTGTCTCAAAAGAGGACTTCTAAGAAGACTAGTTGGGTAGGATGTATGCACAGACAAAAGGGTTAAATGGTCAGATGACATCTTTAGCAATGAGACAGCCTGGAGTAACAGCCGACCCACAGGCTCTGAGGCAGACAGACATGGGCTCCGTTTCCTCTCCCATCACCTATCCATTCTGGGATTCTAATCAGGTCCCTTACCTTTTTCCCAGTTCTACTTTTTAAAATCTGGAAAATGAGGGCAGGACACTTGTCATTCCCATTTTCCACAGTTGTAAGAATTGTGGAAGATAATGTATGTGAATGTAATTTGAAAACAATATTGAGAAACAGCATTTTTCACCACAGTCAAATGGTGGGACAGGTGAATGCATAAACAAAATGGAATGCTGGCATATTATTCACTTAAAAAGGAAGATTACTTTTACACATGTGGGTCCAATTTATTTCACTTATGAGTATGGTCTCTAGTTGCATCCATTTACCTATAAAAGCCTCGAGTTTATCTTTTTTTATAGCTGAGTAATACTCCACTGTATAGAAATACCACATCTTTTTTATCCATTCCTCAGTGGATGGGCATTTGGGTTGTTTCCAAGATTTAGCTATGACAAACAGTGCTGCTATAAACATGGGTGCACATATATAGCTGTGGTATGACATTTTCAATTCTTCTGGAAAAATACCCAGAAGGGGAATAGCTGGGTTAAGTGGGACTTCCAATCCCACTTTTGTGAGGAATCTCCACACTGATTTTCACAGTGGTTTCACCAACTGACACTTCCACCAGCAGTGGAGTAGGGTTCTTTTTTCCCCACAGCCTCTCCAGAATTTGTCATTGGTTGATTTCATGATGATAGCCATTCTTTCTGGGGTGAGATGAAATCTCAGTGTTGTTTTAATTTGCATATCTTGAATGACTAATGATGTTGAACACTTTTTCATATATTTATTTGCCATTAGTATTTCTTCATCTGAGAAGTGTATGTTCATCTCAGATGCCCATTTTTGGACTGGGTCTTTGAATTTTGGGGGTCTGATTTTTAAAAATTCTTTATATCTTCTACATAGGAGTCCTTTGTCTGACGGGAATTTGGATAAAATTTTTTCCCAATTTGTGAGTTTTCTTTTTACTTTCCTGGTGATTTCTTTTGATGTGCAGAAACTTTTCAAAAAGATAAGATCCCAGTTGTTGATTCCTTAAAGTATTTCCCAGGCAGTAAACATCAAATTGTCTCCCTGGTGTAAGAACATGAAAGAGTAAATAAAACTCAAAATGTACAATAGATAATAAGAAAGGGAAAGAAATTGCTCAAAGGAAGGAACAAATGGGATGAGGGAAAGAAGAAAAAGAAGTACTAAGGTTTTATATATATTTATATATGGACCGGTGGCATAAAGGTACTGCTGGTGCCTGATGGTTTGTTGAAGGGAACAGTTAATGATTAAAAGTTTTTTTTAAAGTTTTTTTTATATTTTGACCAATTTTGAACTTCTTTTTTTTTTTTTTTTTGGTTTTTCTCCAGTACCAGGAACCGAACTCACGACCTTGAACTTGCCAGGCAGGCGCTTTTGCCGCTGAGCTAAATCCCCAGCCCCTAGACCAATTTTGAATGCTTATATCTGGTAATCTGAGCAACTTACATGACGACAACAGTTTGCAGTATAACAACCACTGGTAAATTCTTACAATCCTGTCTAGTGAAACTATGTATTGTCTCTAATGTTCTTTTAAATTATTATTTTCTTATTCCCTTTAATGATTTGATCAATCTTCTATTCTCACATCTGGTAATCTGAGCAACTTCATTGAAGATAACAGTATGTAATATAACAACCACTGTTAATCCCTATCATTTGGTTTGAAACCCCTTATCATTTCTAATGTCCTTGCATTGTTTTGTTTGTATTTTGCTATTGTTCTTTTATTTGTACTATTTTCTTTAAAATAAAGAAAATTTTAAAAAAGGAAGATTAGTCTGATACACAACATGGACACTATACTAAGTTAAATAAGCTAGTCATCAAAGGACAAACGGTGTACAATTCCACTTACGTGACATACCTAGTACAGTCAAACTCAGAAAGCAGAATGGTGGTTGCCAGGGGCTTGATGGAGGAGAGGGGAATTACTCTGGATTTGGGAAGATGAAAATTTTCTGGAGATGGACAGCGGCAATGGTTGCACAGCAGTCTAAATGTACTGAATGCTACTGAGCTGCATATCAAAAACGGTTACAACACTAGATTTTCTATTATATCATCTGCCCATAAAAACCATTTGAGAATTTCATGATAATTCTTTCTCTTGTTAGATAATACACATTACTTGGGGGCTTTACTCCATCAAGGGTCACCTGTGAATGCCTGGCACAATTTGTATATAATTGTGTGACACTTAGGTAAGTCCTGAGTGCTAAGTTCTCTGGGCTCAGAAAAAGAGAATTAACATTTATTAAATATGTATAATTATGGTATGATAAGTACTGTATACATATCAATTCTTTACTCTTTATAACAACAGTAACAATGCAGATATCATCCCCATTTTATCCACAAAGAAACTAAAGTTTAGAGAAATAAAGTAATTTGACAAAGGCCCTAAAGTTAGGAAGTGACACCGCTAGGCTGTGGAACTAGCTCTTTCTGATCACAGAACATAGGATTTCTCCCAGTATTTTCCATGTGGGCTTTTGGTCCCACCCGAAAGCTACTGAGTCAGAATCTTGGAGACATGGTGATAGGAGGCCTCCAAAATTCTGCATTTGCAATCAACTCTCTGGGAAAATTTAATACACACTTGGTCCCACCACCAAGAAGACTCCTCAGAGTGGAGGTTATTTTGCACAAGATGACATTAAATTTTAAAAGAAAAAACTCGCCAGCATAAAATACAAATAGAAAAAACTTTGTTGTCACTCTTTTTTTTTTCTGGCTACTACAAACATTTGCAGAATTGGCACCGGCTTAATTCTTTCAGTATCACGGAGGCTTTATCTGTTTCTCAATAGCAAAATAAAGACAGTTATAGATCCCAGTAACCTTTCAGAAATTCCCTAGATGTTGAAAGCTATAGTACCATAAATAGAGTTTTGCATATCAATGCCAATGGGAAAATGTGTCTTTAATATTATGACTAAATTTTTACTACTCATATTTTTGCATTAAAGTTTTATCTGTAAAAATTTCTTTCTTTCTCTTTTGAGATAAGGTCTCACTGCATAGTTTGGGCCAGGCTTGAACTGACTACTATGTAGTCCATGCTGGCCTTGAACTAAAGGCAATCTTCTTACCTCAGTCTTCCAAGTGCTAGGATTCCAGGTGAGTGCCACCACCCCTGGCTATTTCTTTTAAACAGTTTATTCAAGGTAGTTATACCAAAAAACCATCTCTTTGGTCTGTCTCTCTGCTCACAGATCCATATAGGACACAGATAAACTATTTAAGTCACTTGGGCAGGCCAAGGGCACTGGACAAACACACCAATTCTACTTAATTTCTGCTTCCGTAGCTGGGGAAACCTCACTAGAAACTACTCCCAATAATTTTAGTTAAGAGAAATCCAAGTGACTGGATTTGTTTTTTTAATAACTCATGCCTCTCAGTGGGCCATGTTTTTCCACCTGTGAGAACAGCTGTCATTTATTTATTGGAAAGGTCTAGAAAGCTTGGTGACAAACATCCACAGGGAATAATTCTCCCATTACAAATGGCACAGGCACTGCATCTGAAAGCGACCCGTGAAGCATCCTGTGGGGGTGACTGAGGGCTGCGGACAATAGGGCATGCTTCCGGAACAATGCGGAGCACAGCCACTTCCAGCCATTCCTCCTGCTGACAGCTGGCTGGCCAGGGCTAGAGTCTGTCCGTTTCTATTGCTTGGTGCAGAGCTGGTGTGCAGGCTGGTCATTTCTGTGTGCATGATGAAAAGCCCTTGCATCCACCAGCAGAAGTGGCTGGAAGGAGAGGGGTGCAGCATACAGGCAGCCCCCATGACTGTGAGTCACGGGCTCACCTTCTAAGGGGTGGCCACACAGACCAGGCCGTCCAGCCATGCGGTCCAACAAGTCAGGACTCTGGTCCTAGAATAAGGACTCCAAAGCCCAGAGAACTTCCCAGGGCTGAAAACTTTCTGACAGCATATGAAAAAATGCTATGCTTATGTACTGTTGCCAATATAGAACATTTACAACTTTTTACCCAGATGGTACTGGGGATCAAATCCAGGGCCTCTACCACTTAGCTACATCCTCATCCCAGAACTTACAAATTTAATATTTTTAAAAGGATACGTGATCTGACGAAATGGCAGAAGTAACTGTGTAAATCAGTAGTTTGCAAAGAAGTGGCTATGCCAGCACTCTAGGTGTTGCACAGGACAACCCACTGGAGTGGATTTATGTGTGTTTCATATGCAGATCCAGTACTTCAGTGTGCAAGACAAAATGAACACACACATCTAGGGCACATATGACCCCTTTAAAAAAATAGAAGTATCATAGTAACGTTTAGAGATAACTATTTTAAAATAGATGTGGGAAATAATTGTCCAACAAACTGAGACCTCACTGGACCCCTTTTTTGTTTGAAATGTATGGTGTTTTAAAAAAATGAAAAACTATTTAAGAAAGTAGGAACTTATACAGAAAAAATCTGCATTTATAGTTTTGCCTGAAAAAAAGGTAAGACAACTGACAAGAAATGGGCCTACTTACCTGGCAAGGGTTGGTGAAAGCCAGCAGTAAGTGTACCAGTTGTGTGTTACAGTCCTCAGCCCTCCCTCTTGTCCCTGGCACTGAGACTGGGTTTCGTTTGCACCTGTCATTGCGCTTCCACAGTGTCTAACAAACAAGTCTCTGGAAAACGGTAGGCTCTAATTTGCAGGATTTGCTAATTTCTGTGTTGTAAACACTTCCACTATGACCAATTTCAAGCTACCAATGTCATTTTACTGAATGAGGAACTGAAAAGAGATGCCTACACTCAGCTCCTATGGGCTAGTCCAAGCTGATTCCAGCACACCACTGATGTCACTCTTATTTTTCTCACTATAGGCCATTTCACTCAGTCACCTTACATGCCTAACCTTAGTAGATACCTGTGTTTGCCTTTGCTGATATAAAAGAATGACTGTCAAAGGCTTAGTAGGAGCTAACTCCAAGCTCTGCTCTTCCCACTACTCCACAGCTCCCCATTGTTAGAAGTGTGTTGGGAAATCCTGCCTGATTCATGCTGTGATGATATAGCAGTTTGTATCTACAAAGCAAAACAAACACCAGTACATCGGTTGTCTTTGCTGATACTTACTTCAGGGTCAGCAACTTGACCAATATTCTATTACCCAGATGTTCCTTGGGACATTCTGGTACTGGACGTATTTCCACGGCATCCTCCTGTTATTAATCACACAGTAAAGAAATCATTAATGCATTTCCATGAGGATTTTCAGTCAGAGTAAACCCAGGGTAGGAGAGGCTACCATTCTTGCCAACTTGCATTTGCTTTATTTTTAACAGCAGAATAGCACTCTGCCTTTATAGGAGGATTTGTCATTCTACTCTCAGTGTCAGCATTTACAGCAAACGTTTTCTTCTTTCAGAAAGCCAAGCATGTAAGACAAAGAGACTAAGGGAGGAAGGAAGGAAATGCTAACATGGATATAGCTTAGTGACATCCACCAGATGGCATTGAAAAAGTATTATACCTATTGTTGGCTTATTTTTCCCTTTGCCTGCCCTAAATACACATGCAAAAGTGTTTTTCCTGCCAAAGGTTTTAACTAGTAAATACATGAGTTTCAGACTTGAGATATGAGTCAGAATAGTTCACGTAATGGTGCAGACCATCAATCCTAAACAGAGTCTCTTTCTCAGTTCAGTGACTCCTTAAACAGATGATAGAGATTTGGAACTGAATTTACAGGCTGTACATAGACATACGTAGGTAGAACTTGCTAAGGTCCTGAGTATAAGGCTTAGTTATGATAAGTTAACAGGTATTTCTGCCTTTCTTACCACAGAGAGGCTGAGGACATAAGAGAACTATCAAGTCCCTAGTGTAACTGATATTTAACTCTGAACTATATCACAATACCTTACTTATACTCCTGTATGCAGACAAACAGTGAAAGTTCTTGAAAAACTTTGGTTTGCATGCTGGCAAGAGGCTATCTAACACCTGTAATATGGTCTGCCACTCAGGATTTAAAGAACAGAATCAACTGAATTGTCTTTTCCTGAACTATAAATGTTGGAAACTTTCCACAAAATATGACCAGAGCAAACATATCCTTTTCACAAATACAAGTCAAGTCACCTTCCTGGTAAATCGATATCCAGCAGAGGGGAATGATCAAAGTGGTAAACTCACTCCTGCTCACCCCATGTTCCCCTCACCCTCCATTCCTGTGGGTGGAATTGTTTCATAAGAAGCCCAGTTCTGAAGCCTACACTGAGCTGGACTCCCTCAGGGCAAACTGGAACTTTTAGAACCATCAGAATAGACTCGTCTAAAGAGAAAATCCTTCTGCTTGAAAAACAACCTCAAGGTAAAGACGTTTCTAGGTTTCTAAGACAACCTTTGACTTGAATTCTAACTTTTGGAATCCTTTTTAAAATGTTTTTCATTCGGGCAATTTTAAACATAAAAGTAGAGGTACCAAGATGATGAACCACTGCTTACCCTTACCTAACTTCAATAATTTTAACGAGGTCTACATACATAGTATTTGGATGGTGTATTTTGTAAGTCTCTTATATGTAAATTTCTTGAGGCTTCACAGCTATCTCAAAAAGGAGCTAAATCCCAAAAAAGCAGAAAGAGGAAATGGAAAGCTTTGATATGATGGGTTTTCATCATCCTAGGAAATATACAAGTATATAAATGATGGGAGGGAGGAAGAGAGGGAGAGAGAGAAAGTATGGGAGAGATGTTATTCTTTTGTCTACTGGTCAACAGACCGTGTGGCCAACTCCACATTCGCTACCCTTGGTTCCACTATGTGAGCCCCTGAGTACCCTCCCTCTCCCTTTTTTCCAAATCGGTTTTTAGTTGGGTTCTGTTACTTGTACCAAAAGGCCCTCAGCAAACTCTTTTTGTGATGTGAAGCACAGTGGCGTCTTTCTTAGGGACCAACCCATACAATGCCTTGTGCAGCATCAGCATGAATCAGGGAGAGAACTCACTTGGTGGAAGCTGGGTTTTACTCTGGCCTCTCTAGAGAACTCAGTTATGGTTTAGATATAATAGCTCTCCCGGGGCCCCAAGAAGAACTCGACAACTGCATTCATCTGCTACCACTGTTAAAAGCCAGGCCACCTCAAGAGGAACTGCCCTAAGAGG
>NW_004955434.1:4901268-4913343 GCF_000276665.1 Chinchilla lanigera | reverse complement strand
TTTTTCTCCGGTACCGGGAACCGAACTCACGACCTTGCGCTTGCCAGGCAGGCGCTTTTGCCGCTGAGCTAAATCCCCAGCCCAGTCACTTGTAGATGTATAAGCCAACATGAAATTTCCAGTTAATGGGTTAGCATCCCTGTATTATCATTCAATTTACATGCTGAATCTTGACCAAGCCATTTAACCTCTCTGATTCTTATTTTATAATCTGAAAAAGAGATATTATTTCTATTTAATATATTTATTTACTTCTAAAAATTGACAATTGTGTATTTTATGTGTTACAATGTGCTATTTTGATTTATACATACATTGTAGGAAGACTACAATACGATAATTACATATCCATTATCTTTTTGACTTTTTGTTTTTGATGGTGGTAAGCATAATAAAAATCTATCCTTTTAGAAATTGTAAAAGATGCAATGCATTATTATTAACTATGGGCACCGTGCAGTACAATAAATTGCTAAAACTTAGTCCTCTAGTCTAATGAAACTTTGTGTCTTATGATCAACATCTTTCTCCCTCAACTCCAATGATTTTGGCTACTACCTTTCCACTTTCTATTTCTATGAAATACTTTTTTAGAGTCCCCATATAAGTGAGATACTCATTTTTAATTTAATTTTTTTGAGTTAGCATCTCACTATATTGTCCAGGTTGGCCTTGAACTCCTGGACTCAACTGATCCTCTTGCCTTGGCCTCCTAAGTGGCTAGGACTACAGGTGCTTGGCATTGCACCTGGCTTAATTTATTTTTAATCTGCTTCATTCAGAAAATGATTTGAAGCTGTGACAAAACTGCAAATAAAAGAAGAAGATGAAAAAACCAATGCAATTGGAAAATAAGGATAAGCCAAGAAAAGGAAGGCAGAGTAACTTCAGGGCACCAATAAGCAGGCTGCCATGTTTAATAGAGGTGAGCAAAAATGCAACACTAGGTAAGGAAACCAGGAGAACTGATGACAAGATGTATACAGTCTGCAAGCCTATGGCCATCTCAGTGGAAGCACAACTGTTAAAGGTCTTTGGGACACTTTTTCTCAGCTCCCATTTGACCCACGGGCAGGGTGATGAGCAGGCCAATGTTCTCTACCGTATTTATTCCTATAGTGCACCTGATGTCACAGCTCATGACTGTTTTCCTCTATCGTCCTCTTTGCTGATAGGGATGAGCACATCCTCGGGCAAGTCAGCAAGTGCAATTCCCAAGGGTGGAGGTTACACCGGGGTGAAAATCAGGCTCTCAGACTATCCTGCTTCATCTGAGGACCAAATCTCAACTATTTAGAGCAGTAGAGATATGGCATATATTTTATGCAAAATTTCAAAAAAAATTTTTTTTTGTAACTAGACTTTTAATAAAATTTGGGGAATAGAGATACAGCAGTAATTTGTTCTGGCAAGATCCAGAAGGGTCTTACATGAAGAAGGGAAGGCTTAGCACCTTGTATAAAGTATGAGGGCCCTAAATAGACACAGGACTTAGACAGTGATTATCCCTTATCCTATCCCAGCAAGTGACGATAGGCAAAATCTAAATCATCAAACAGTTCTGGGTCTTTTTCAATAAATAAACAAAGAGGTGGACAAAGTTCTGCATACTGTGATGATCTTAGCCTGGGATATTTTTAAAGCAAGTCTCTCCAGCTACTCTTTGGGTCCATTAAAAAAATTCTTAACAAAACACTAAAGAACATCAAGATTTAAGTAATATATGTCTCCATAGACTAGCTGTAAAACATACCCTCAAATAAATGGATGGTTTGATTCTTTGTAGACATATCAATGGTAAATATCTATAAAATTTTATTTTCAAAGGTCCAAAGTAGACATAATATTCTACAACTTCTCTATTATATTTTTATGACATCTGCTTACCTAATGAAAGTGCTATGCTACTAAATCATAAATTTTACACACACTGAATATTAGCAATGATCAATATTAACATTTTAATTATTATTGCTTTTGGCTTAGAATTTACAAGAGTTTGGGAAAATAAGTTTAATTTTTCAAGTTTCTTTAAAAGGATCTCAAGCTATATCTAAGTGATTGTTGTATAAAGACTCTTGAAATGTTTTGTGGATTAAATGAGTTAATCTCTCCAAACATGCTTTATAAAGTCCTATAAAAATCTTAGTTCTTATGCTTATCAGAAGCCTCTCTGTATGATATTTAACATATAGGTCATATGCTATGATATATGTTTGTGTTTGGAGCAAAAAACAGCCCCAGGAATCATACATTATGCATCCTGACATCAATTGTTTTACAGTGATAATGAACAATAAAACGTTCAGAGGGCTTCTGTGTCTTCACTGAAATGCTACATTTTGGAGAGTGTGGTACCCACCTTGTCCACTGGTGGGTACAGGGCGAAGAGCTCAGCCTGCCGATTGCTCCTCCGGGCCTCCTCGTTCCGCTTCTCAAAGTCTTCAGAGCTCACACTCTGCAGCAGGTTTTCGAGCCGCTGGTCAGGCTGCAGGCTGCGGAGGTCGAAGTCAAAGGCAGTGAAGGGGCCTTTCCCAGACACATCGCACAGCACGTTTAAGCGGCGGGGGCCTTTCTGTGAGAGAAGACAGTGGCCACTGTGAGAGAGAGCGCACACCGAGGAGAAGCAAAGACTTCGCGATATTTCAAGATCTTTCCTCCAGTTTGGGTCCATACAGTCTCAGGGAGTTTTCTATATAAACCAGGGCTTTGCTAACCACAGTGGCTTCCTGGCTGGGCTGACCTAAAGTGAAATGTCTCCTTCCCACTTGGAAGCAGGTAGTCACTCACAGGATGCAGACAGACCAGTCCTGAGAAAGGTCCTGAAAACCGCACTGTGCTTCTATTAGCTGATGGCTTGTTCTTTTCTAGACGGTAGAAGCTAAGTCTCTTAGGAACAACTTGTATTTCATGCTCAAACAAATCAGAGTCGGGTATAGGGTAATAAAAGCAGAATGGACTGGGAAACAAACAGACTGGGTCCCAGTCTCTACCCCAGAATCTGGTTTTTGAAATTATAAGATGATCTCAGAGGATCCTCCCAAATTAAACTACATAAAGCTGAATGTCCTGTGTCCAGAGACAAAACTGAGAGTGAGGGACACTTTCCTACAGAACTTTAGTAGCAGTAATATGAGTAATAAATAAATAAGAAGGGGAAAGAATTTGCAGGGTCCACTTGTAGCTGCAGTGGGTTTGATAAGAATAGTCTTAAACCAGTTGCAAAGTGGATGCTTTGTTCCATTAGAAATATCTTAGTAACTGGGAACTGCATGGATAACCAATAACTCAACAAAGAACAGATTAACTATAGCCGGGGCATGGTGGCACGCCTAGTGCCCCTGCTACTTGGGAAGCTGAGCAAGGCAGATGGCTTGAGACCAGGCTGGGCAATATAGCAAGATCCTATCTCAAACAACAAAGACACATCTGTAATCAACTGTATGTCATAAAGCTATACAGTTTGGCATATTATCATACCTGCAAAATTTATAGTAAATGTTATTCTCAAAATTCTACAAAATGGACATAATACTCTACAATTTCTCTATACCACCCATCTTTGTGACATCCGTCTACCTCATGAAAGTGCTACTTTAGCAAATAATAAATTTTATCTACTCAGAATGGGCCAGCAATAATCAATATCAACACTTTAACTCTTACTGCCTTTGTTTGTCTTAGGATTTATAAAGTTTGGGAAAATGAGTTTATTTTCCCAGGTTTCTTTTTTTTTTGTTTTTCTCGGGTACTGGGAACCGAACTCACAACCTTGCGCTTGCCAGGCGGGCGCTTTGCCACTGAGCTAAATCCCCAACCCCTCCCAAGTTTCTTTATAAGAATCTCCAGCTATGTACCTGACAAGTCTTAAAAATGTTTATACCCTTTAATTGAGAAATTTCACCTCTGAGCATTGTCTAAATGCATCTAGACAAATGTGCAGGGAGGTGAAGACATAAGCCTCTCTGAAACACTATTTATCAGAGCAAAATAACAGGAATAAACTAAATGCTCCCCTAAACAAGAAGAGATTTTGGAACTTTCATATTATAGAATGTTATTGTGTAGGCATGAAAAAGGACATGCACTTGTTAGACATGAAAGATAATCTCAGTACAGTCATGTTCATATAGTAATACTTTGGTATACAAAGCACCATATATACCATAGTAGTACCATAAAACTCTATCACCTGGTGATGTGCAGGCATCTTAGGTGGTGTAGGTACGCTCTTTGATGTTTGCACAATGATGCATTTCTCAGAATGTATCTCAGAAAGTGATGCATATCTTTATACGTTAATATGAAAAAGTTATACAGTATTATGTATAATATTTAATTCTGGTGAACTAAAGGTATACTGGGGAACCATATATATGTATTTAACATATATAATTTTAGGTATTTGGCCTTACTGTTCAACTCAATAAGGTGGAGAAATAGAATGAGAGTGAAATGGAGAATATTCCTAGGTGCCCCACTGTCTGAGCATCTATCTCTCCATAGTGAATAGTGTCCTAATACTGTACCTCAAAACACAACTTCTGAATTGCCTGGCTTTAAAACCCATCCAAGTGACCAATTTTAGTCTCTGTTTATATGCTGGAGGAGGGAGGATGCTTTAGTGTGTTGACCTTTCTTACTGTCTCTCGGCTGTGAATTAACTGTTCTGTGCTTTCCTCTGTGATACTGGGTCTGGGACTCAGCAAATCACCTTTTATTTTTTGGTACCAGGAATCAAACTCACAACCCTGTGCTTACCAGGCAGGCGCTTTGCCACTGAGCTATATCCCCAGCCAGCAAATCACCTTTGTTTGCTGCTCCTTTTAAGTTCTGCCGACTGGGCGCACTACAAAGTGCATTAGCTGGCTGGAGGAGGGAGAAGAACCTGACTCCTTCCTCTTTGTTTGCAGTTTTTCTCACCTTGATAGCGATAGCTGGTTCTAGCCTTCGGCTTCTTTGGGCACTTCCAGAACCAAGTCACCTTCTCCAAGGTACCAGCAGCAGCAGGACACGGCCTCCTCACAAGAGCTCCATGAGGTTTCTCCTCTGAGATTCTGTGTGCCCTCCTCAGACATTTAAGTCTTTGCTCTGAACCCATCTTTTGAGCTTTTAGGTTCTGATAACTCCAAGCTCTTCCCTAGACCCATGGCCCCAACTGTAGTTCTGGGACTAAGCATCGGCATCACTTGGGAAATGTTAATTAGAAACTCAAATCCTCTGATTCTACTCCAGAACTACTGACTCAGAAACAGGAGGCAGAGCCTAGCACAGCCTCTGGGGCAGTCTGATGAAACTCAAGTTTGAGAGACAGGGCTCTAGGCCCCAGCTACAGGGAATGGTGTGCCAGTCCCTGAAGTCGTCATTTCTGTATAACCTCAATTTCCCCCTTTCGTTAACGAAACCCATTTAATCACTTCCCTTTGCTGAATGTCTTCTGCTGAAATACTTAGGGTACCTTCTATCTAATACAAGGAACAATTTAGTTGTTTATAACATAGGGTAAAAACTGAAGGTTGCCAAAATTACCAATGAAAAATCCCTCAGTCTCCCATGGAGCACCATGTAGAGGTCTTCCATGCCTCAGTAAGCCTGCCATTCAGCACCAAAACTGACAGCTGGCTTCTCTCTGGAGCTCATACTAAGGAGCTGGCTTGTCTTTGGGGACTATGTTGTTTGAAAAATAGGTATTATTTTAAAACCTCTAATAATATTCAGCATGGTATGATGCTTGTGCTATAAGAACACACAAAAACTGAAAACTATACTAGTGTAGAAGTCCTGTATAAATTTGGACAAATTTCTTCTTTGCTATATATTTTTCTTACCAATCAAATAAGCAGACTAGACTAGAGCACTGACTTCTTAAAAATTTGATTGTGGTAAAATATTTGGAGCATAGAATGTATCATCTTAACTATGTTTCAGAGGGGTTAAGTACATGCATATTATAGTATAGTATCACCAACACCCATCTCCATTAATCCTTTTCATTCTGAAAACTGTAACTCTGTACCCAATATGGAGTAACTCCCTGTTCTTTCCTACACTCCTGACAACTACATTTTGTGTATCTCTTGATCTACTGCGGACACTTGGGATACTTCCATCTTTTGGCTGATGTGATTAGGGTCTATACAGCACTGATTTTTAAACTGTAACCACTTCATAATAATATAATAATGATAACAGTAGCAGCATTTATAGGGCACTAAGTGCCATTAGCATTGTAGTAAAATCTTTACATATATTAATTTAATTAAAACTCAAGTAACCTCAAGAGTTAGTAGCATCATCCTTTTTCTAGGGGAGGCAACTGAAACCCAGATAGTTTATCCTGCTTAAGGTTATACAGTTCCTGTGTGGTAGGATCAGTAAGAGAATCCCAGCATTCTGCCTTTAGGATGAAGCTTTCAACCACTCTGCAGTCTGCCTTAGGGTATCACCAAGTCTCTGCAGGAACTGCTCTAGGGTTGGGCTCAAGGTGTCCTCCTTACCTTTATGAGAGCCACTCCACTTTTATCTATTTTAATCACTGAGCTTTGGGGTTTTCCTTTGAGTACTGATTTCTGAAGCCATAAGCAAATTTGGAAAAAGAATATATATTACTGACTCAGATGGTAGAGCTCCTCCTACTCAAATATTCTGTGAGTCTTAATTTCATTCTACTTTAAAAAAAACTGACAGCCCGCCCCGGGCCAACCATAACCTGGTAACCATATTTGTTGACAGGAAATACCTGAGCAGCGGGTTCAGCACACTCCGTTTCTGACTCAAAGGTCTGTTTCTGAAGCGTCTTGTGAAAATCTTTTCTTGATCCAGTCTTTTTAAAGCCGCAAATCTCTGAACTTCCTTGGTTTCTTTTATCATTGATATTATATAATTTGGAGGAGGAGAGGGAGGGAGGGAGAGAGAGGCAAAGCCATTAGATTAAAAATAAAAGTAATGGCATAAGTGCAGACTTGGTGCTGAAAGAGCTTTCAAAGAGAGGACCGATTGTAATTCCTCACATCTAATTAAGCACCAGGCCTAACACAAGGCCCTGTTGTAATGAGATACAAGCGTGCCTCCTGGCTGGCTCCTTATTAAAGGCAGGAATGGCCTGGGAAAATGCCGCTGCAGAGGTGCGGTCATTTCAGCTGTGGGGCACTTGGCTCCCAGCTGAAGCTAAACTATGACCTTAGTGTAAGACGCTGGAATAAATCTAGCAATGTGCAGAAGCGGGCAAATAAAGATCGTTTGAAGATAAAAATAGAGGAGCCCATTTCATGTCCGCATCAATGTTCTTAATAATGAATTTAAAAGGCAGGACATGGTTGAGAAAAAAAATAGAAAGAAACGTTTTATCTACCACAATCCACTGCTAACATCCTCAATCTCCACTTTGTGAACTCGATTAAAACTGTGTCTTAAAAATGTGTAGCTATGGAAAGAATTTTAAATAGAATGGTTAGCACAGCCACTGGAGAAATGAGACCATCATGAGAAAGAGAACAAATATAAGTTGTCAAGTCATAATTACAGAAACCAAAATGTGTATTCCCCATTTTTATGACTAAAGAGATTGTTGGAAAACATGCTACAAAATGCACAAACATGCTCCCTGATTTCTGCACTATTAGAAAAACTATTGAGCAAGTTGGTACAGGGACAGGCAACAAGGCTAGACTGTAAGGGATAGCAAACAGCAAACAGGCAAAGCGGAAAATGTAGGAGAGCTACCAGCAATGATCCAGATATAGTTTATAGCTCTTTGGAAGGGAGGAGTATTGGGGGAAAGGATGGCTCACACGCTACAGATATGAATATATTTTAGTTCACTGAATTAATTAAAGAATGAGATGTTCTAGTGTCATCCTTAGGGAGAACAAGACTCTCCTTGGATTTCATTGTGCCTTGAAGACATGCAAATTATTTTAAGCAAAAGGAGCCAAGAAGTAGTCTAACAAAAATGCATGGTCAGCTTGGTGACCAATTCAAGTCAGGCTAATGCAACTGTCCATCTTCATTCTCCTGGTGGCTTGAACTGGTCTGACCCAATCTACACGGACACAGCTAGGTGAAAAACAGGCCAAATTAGAAAACTGGAAGAAAAATAAGCAAATGGATCTGGTATACTAAGATAATTAAAAAATACATCTAAACATTTAGAAGACATTTCAAGAAAAAGATCCAAAATACCTTCTGGTTTGAGCTTTCTAAACAGCAGCAAAAGAGCAAAACTTAAAATATAAATCGTATTGTTAAAAAATATTGATTAAAAAAGTATTGTGAAGATCCTCTCAAATAATTTCTTGGAAGTAGAAGCTAAAATATTTATTAAAATTATTTTTAAAATTTTTATTAGTACATGTTTGCAGTACATAGTGCTTGCATTCATTGTGGGGAGCTGGTCCATGTACAGAACACAGCACAATTCTTTTTACTTCCCCTGCCTTCGCCTTGCCTTGCCTCACGTTCGCTTTTGCCTAACCCCTTCCCTTCCCTTCCCTTTCCTTCCCTTCCCTCCACTTTTCTGGTTCCAAGTGCTCTAATTGTGCAAATGGTAGAGGTAGTGAAAGGAAGTACTGCAGATGTACATGTGATTTATTCTAGATGATTTACCTTCTCTTAGCAGAATTCTTTCACAGAAAGACTGGATATGGCATTTCATAAACTGGCTAGCTTCTTGAAAGTTATTCTTGCCCACATGCATTTAGACAGCAACACGCATGAGTGTGCACTACTTTTCTAGGGCATAAAACAATTGCTTGTGGGCTGTTCTTAAGAGCTCACAGAAAAAAACTATGTGTAATCTAATATCTCAGGGAAAAATAAGCCCCAAATAGTGACAAATACAGGCAAATAAGAAGTTGTATCCTATAACTATACTCCCTCAAATAACAACATGCACATGAATCAGTGATTATTTTTTCTGAAAAATCCAATTTTAAGAGGAAAATTAATAAACTAATATGAGTGTGTTCTGAGGTTAAAAGCAAATAGTGAATAAAATTTGAATTTCCCACTTTGGTGTTTGCCCTTTTTATTTTTTAGGACCATCCACTCCAAAGGGTATAGTGTCAACTGTTCAATACCCCCAGGTCCTGCTTTGTAAGGCAACCTTCTTAAGTCACACAAATAAACCTCAGGAGCTAAAGGACTGATGTGGCAGCCTTAGCTACCAACTCTATATCTGCTTTAGCTTTTTTCCCCATCTTATAAAATGTACCTACTTCCAAGAGTGTTTACCTATAGACAACCCCCCCCCACACACACAAGCACACACACACACACACACACACACACACACAATTATGATTGTGTGTTGGGCATTGTGCCACACCTGTAATCCCAGCACCATGAAAGGCTGAGGCAGGAGGATCACAGCCTGGGCAACTTAGCAAGCCTATCTCAAAAACAAAACAAAACAAAACAAAAACAGGCTGGGGATGTAGCTCAGTACTACAAGAAAAAAAAATTAACAACGATAAATGCATGCCTGTCTCATTACGCTCAGGTCACATGTCTCTGCCTGTTTCTTCATGGAGTGAGGCAGGGATATGAGGTACATTCTAAGATATTATCCCCAGCTTTGCAATTTTATGCTAAAAAGTTCATATGCTACATGTGAAAAAATTAAAATCTAATTTTTTTTCCAAAGATGCTAAGTGTTTGGAGGACATGACATTTATTTGTCTACTTTTGTCTTGCTATTTGATGAAAATACATGCTTGCTTTTTTTTCCATCTTAGTTTTGACAGACTATCATCTGGAGTTCCTTACATGGACCCAAAAGGAGTGGACAAAAGGGCATTAAAAATTAGTTACAGGATAGCATTAAACCTTATATTTGTACCAGCTGTTAGGACTTTTGCTACAGAAAGCATTAAGGCCAGCATCTCCTATGAGAATATGTTTAGAATAACGCAAACTTTTCTCCCCTCCCTCGTACTAGACTTAGTAGCTACTTCCCCAACTGAATGTCTCAAAAAGTAACCAAGCTCCCTTATGTCAGCCAGAGTAGCACCGGCTGAGGAGGGGATGGCAAAGGCTGGCAGGCATATATGGTGACTCATCTGAGAAGTGCCAACACACAAGAAGCCACCAGTGTGTAGGAACAGCGACCAAGGGCTCAGTGTCCTGGGCTACAAGCATCCCAGCCTCATGACCTCACCCTGGCAACTGAGTCAAATGAAACCAAGTTCCTGTTGAGCTTACGTGAGGACAGCAGAAACAAAGCAACCAAAAGAAACTTGTCCTTGTGAAATGAACAGAGCCTAGCGCTTCCCAGGAGAATGACGCTATTTTTCTAAAACACTATTCTTCCACATATGGGTACAATCCAGAGACTAAGCATATTTTGTGAGCATTCTCTTTAGAGGTAGGGTGGTAAAGCAGACAGAACCCAGGCTGGAGTCAGAACAGCCTAGGTTCAGATGTCGGCTGAGGGACAGACCATAGGAAAGTGACCTAATATCTCTGAGTCACAGTTCCCTCAAGTGTGGAAAGGGAAAAACAGTTGCTCATTTAAGAAGCTAATATGAAGATTGGAAAATAATTCATGTTTCCCTTTTTTTTCCTCTTTCCCTTCCCTATATTCACTCTGATTTTCTTTCCTCCCTTTCTTGTATAATTTGGTGCTAAAACCATAAGGTGCACAAGGACAAGTAGGCTAACCTCCCTCAGGGTGGAGAGAGCCAAGAAGGGCAGCAATGGCAGCTGAAGCCTAAGCAGGGTGAAGAAGGCATTGGTTTGAAAAGCACTGCCTGATCAACAGAGCCAAAGACAAAAACCACATAATCATCTCAACAGGTACAGAAAAAGCTTTTGATAAAGTCCAATACTCATTCATGATAGAAGCCCTACAGAAAGTCAGAATAGATGGTCTTTACCTCAATCTGATTAAAAGCCATCCATGACAAACCAACAGCCAACATCATACTAAATGGACAAAAACTGAAAGCTTTCGATCTAAAATCAGGAACAAGACAAGCATGTTCACTTTCACCACCATGTTTTCAATACAGTTCTGGAAACATTAGCCAGAGCAATTAGAGAGAAATAAAAGGAATAAGGATAGGAAAGGCAGAAGTGAAATTATCATTATTTGCAGATGACATGATACTTTACATAGAAGATCCCCAGAACTCCACCAAAAGACTTCTAGATTTTATAACCAAATTCAGTAGCATTGTTGGATACAAAGTCAACACTCAAAAATCAATAGCATTCCTGTACACAAAAAAACAAATGGACTGAGAGAGAAATTGACAAACCACACACTTCAAAATAGCATCGAAAAAATGAAATATTTAGGAATCATCTAACAAAGGAAGTAAAAGATCTATACAGTAAAAGTTACAGTACAGTTAAAGAAGAGATCAAAGATGATTTCAGAAAATGCAAAGATATTCCTTGCTCTTAAATGGCCACACTTCCAAAACTGCTATACAGATTTAATGTAACCCTGAAAGTACCATTTGCACACCTTACAGATCTAGAGAAAACATTCCTAAGAATCATCTGGAACCAGACAAGACCTGGAATAGAAAAGGCAATCCTGGGCAACAAAGGAAAGGCAGGAGGCACCACAATCCCTGACTTGAAATTATACTACAAAGCTAGTACTGAAAAAAAAAAAACAAAAAAAACAAAAAAAACAAAAAACAGATCTGAGAATCAGTGTAACAGATTAGAAGATGCAGACACAACTACAAACACACTCAGCCACCTTATCTTTGACAAAGGGGCTGAACATATTCACAGGCAGAAAAATAGCCTCTTTAACAAATGGTGATGGAAAAACTGGCTTTCCACATGATGAAGACTAAAACTAGACCCATGTCTTTCACCAAGCACTAAAGTCAAAATGGATCAAAGATCTAAATACTAAAACAGAAACCCTAAATCTACCGGAAGAGAAAGTAGGTAGAAATCTTGAAGACATAGGCATAGGCAGAGAGTTCATGAACAAAAACCAAACTGCACAGAAACACTTCAAAGAATCAACTGGGATCTCCTCTTATTGCAAAGTTTTTGCCCATCAAAAGGGATACGGGAATGTAGAAAAGAAGGAGAGGGGAAATATATATA
>NW_004955434.1:4899858-4901168 GCF_000276665.1 Chinchilla lanigera | reverse complement strand
CTTGCATATCTCTGTCTTCCTGAGAAACCACTTTGAAGATACTACCATGTATTACAGCAGCTATTGATATTTTCCTACTAATCTATCCATAACTGTGTAAAGTTTGTAATGTTCCTATCCTATTTCATAAATGGATGTAAGTTTATTATTATGTGTTTCCTACAACAACCATTGAGAATAGTTAATGATTTTTCAATAGGTCACTTATGTATAGCTCTATCTATTTTCTTTAGAAGCCACTTTGAAGATACCAAAGTATACTACAACAACTATTGATAATCTCCTACCCCTTTTGTCTCTAACTCACTATTATTTGTCTATTTGTTTTCCTGAGAAACTATCTTGTAGATAACAATATGTAAAACAATAACCATTGATAATTTCCTACCATTTTGTCTGTAATTTGGTAAGTCCCCCCATTATTATGTTATCCTTCTTTTACTCTTTAAAAAAAAAAAAATAGATATAATAGCTCACCTCTTACAACAACCCTCACCGGGGAACAAAGTAATGGTAATGTGAATTAATCTCCTGATTGTGTCATAAAAATCAGCTTTTGCAGTCTTTTCAGGGTAGACAAAGAAGTTCACCTCTCTTCTATAGGACTTTTTAAAGGGCAAAGTACAAATTACAAGTGTAAATGCAGTTTCTGTGAGAACAACTTCAAACTATTAAAGGACTGATAGAGAGACTACCAAGCACTTTAAACACACTGATTTACAAGTAACTGGCACACTAATTACAAAGGGCTGCTGTCTACTCAATAAAACCAGGCCCATTAGGACCTCTGCTAAATTATAACTTTCAGTCCCACTGGAAGTTCAGTCTACATTGTTCCAAAGATCATAAAACAAAGCTCTTCCAAGGGGCTGGGGATATAGCTCAGCAGCACAGCGCCTGCCTGGCAAGTGCAAGGTTCTGAGTTAGATTCTCAGTACCAGAAAAAAATGAAAAAAAAATAAATAAATAAAAAGCTCTTCCAAAAACAATTTGCTTCATTCTTCTAATCACTTCAGACTGTACACCCACCCTCCCATTACATCCAGCAGCTCTGAGGAGCAAATGTCTGACTGGTCCTGTTCTCATCCTTTAATTCTCTTCTCTCTTCTGGGGTCCACTTTACCTTCCTTTATTACATGCTAGTGTCTCCATCACGGAAATGGGAACAACAAAGGATGCTGCAGATGGCAATGGAAAAGTTGGAAATGTGATTTCTAAAATATCACCTTAGGATTTCATCTATGTGTGCTAATATACTAGGCAGTCACTTGTTTTTTTTTTTTTTTTTTTTTTTTTTTTTTTTTTTTTTT
>NW_004955434.1:4879174-4893649 GCF_000276665.1 Chinchilla lanigera | reverse complement strand
ATATATACACACACACACACACACACAAAGATAACTAACATAATTGTACTACTAATTTCCATTAGTAAAGCAACAGTTAGTGCTTATATTGTTTGATCAATTTTGTATGCCTATACCTGGTAATCTGAACAATTACTTTGATGATAGCAATATGCAATATAATAACTATTATTAATTTCTTATCACCTTGCTTTAAAATTCAAAGCATGATTTGAATTTTTTTCTCTTTGAAATTAAAAAAGAGTAAAAAGAAATACTGCCTGGTATGGGGAATCAGAGCCCAAACGTGAGGGAGGCATCTGAGCCTGGAGATGTGGGGATGGGATACAGAGACCACATCAAATGTGGAGGGGGAGCCTGGCATGAAGCGTCAGAGCCCAGGTGGGTGACCAGGGTGTGCTGTGGAGAGGTGCCCTGACACTGTGTCGGTGCATGTCGAAGAAGGCAGCCATGCATGAGGGGCACATGCAGGTGTCACAGCCCGAAGAGGAGAAGGAAGAGGACCACTGTGTGGGGATGGAAGGAGGATGCACACTACGTTCACGTACAGGGTGAGCAACCAACTAAACAAACATAGTAAGGACAAGGGGAGCCAGATTTTTCACTGAGAAGAGAGTGTTGAACTTGGAAAAGAGAAAACTAGAATGAATGCTGTAAGGTTGGGTTGGAATTGCAAGTATCAACACGAACTCACGGTGTTCGGTTCACACACCCCACCGCCTGTCCACACCCACGGCCTTCTTAGCTGTGTGCACTGAGAGACATGGGAGGAGCAACTGGAGTGACAATGAGCACACCCAGTGCTCCCGTCTTGGCACCTATGTGCCATTTCCCAATGAAACACATCAGAGCATCTGGAGAAATGACTGACCCGGGAGTGAGGAAGGGAGAGTACAAGATTATCCTGAAATATGGTATGTTAGAAAGCAAGGATGTACAGTAATAAGCAAAGACTCCAGCGCCATGTCTAAAAGAAGGGCCAGATGGAGAGATTCATACCTGTCAAACTAAGGATAATTTGGCCATCAAAATACATGATAGAGGAATGAGAATATAGCTCAGTGGTACAAGCACCTGCCTGGCAAGTGCAAGGTCCTGAGTTCAATTCCTGGTACAAAAAAAATACATGGCAGAAATAGATTAAAATATTCCATAAAGTAGGAAACTATAACTCTATGTTGATATAAATAAATTGAGGGTATTTATCAGAAATCCACATGGCGGAACATTCTAAAACATGGCCTGTAATTTCAAGGCCATGAAAGTAAAAAAATACACTGAACAACTGTTCAAGCATGAATGACATGAAAGACACGTGACATTTAAATGTAACATGTGACTTGAAAGTGAATATTTTTGGGGAAAGCCAAGAGGGGTCTGAGGATTACAAGGTAAAACAGTATTGATGTTAATCTTCCAAATGTGGTGCTTTTAGAGAGACTTTATTGGAGAGATTTTCATCTGAAGGAATTATATACTGAAGCATTCAGGGGTGATGAAGAATCAGGTTAGTTCATGCTTAGATGGTTGGGGGTGAGGAGGAGGAGGACTTTGTACTAGTAATTTTTCCATAAAGTTGAGATTGGGTCAAAGTAAAAGGAAAATGATGTATGTTAGGCGTGTGGACTGTAGCAAAGACTATTGGTGCCCTGATTAGATTCCTTTTTCCAACCTTAACATCAATTCTCCAGTCACTATAAGTTTAGGTGCTGTCATGCCCAGAGAAATGTGAACAATTCATCTCATCTCGCTGCCCCCTCAACCTCTTCCCTTGGTTTGGTGGTAGTGACTGATGCCTGACTGGTTTAGAGGTACATGTCCCACACTGGTTTAGAGGCAAGTCCCACACCTTCCCCAAACTGGGGCAGCAAGGCAATTTTGCAGTGTGATTTACTCTCTAGACTACTCTGAAGCAGACCAAGACTAGAACAGTCCTGAGACCTCATCTTTCATAAACCTCTTCTGCCTCCCAGGCTCTTTTACTTACCCCCTTACAGGCTTTTACACCCTTGAAAATCACATGCACTTGAATCTCCATGTCAGGCTCTGCGTCTAGAGAATCTCAGTTAAGACAGCCACATACCAGCACCATAAATGATAGCTGTGATTATTAATATCAATGACACTATCTTTAGATGCAATGGCAATTAATTGTATTACAAGTATAAATATGCTTATTTTAAAGTCTCTTAGCACCTATATATATGCTGAACTATATAGTTTTTTTTAATGCGGGAAATTTACTTAGGTATCAGAAATGAGGGTAGAGTTCTGAAAAATGCCTATTTTAGGATTCAACTTGGAGTATATCCCCCCTAGCCAGAAAACTGAATGTCTGAACAAGTCTGTTGTTCTAATTAAACTTGTTCCATTCCATCCCTTCCAGGTAGTCACTGAAGTTCCCTTCTCAGCTGTGCTGCTAAAACCACGATTTAGAACTTGATATCGACCTTTGCTTATTAAACTTTCACTCATTCTTCCATTCAACCAGCATTTATAAAATATCTCTTGTTGCTAAGGCAGTGAAGAGGACAGAATGAGCATCCTAGCTGTGAAGGAGTTCCTGTCCTCAATGAAGTCATAGTCTTGTAAGAAATATGCCATATTTAACAGGGGAAATAATTCAGACAGGTGTTATGGTTTAGATCTACAGTGTCACCCAACAGCCTCGTGTGTTCAGAGGATGGGCTTTTGGAAGGTGAATGGGTCCCAGGGGTACAATACCATTTGGGGGATTAATCCACTCAGAGTTCAGAGCTGAATGGAGGTGCGGTTTGGTCAGAAGAGGAGGGCCACTGGTGTGTGACCTGGATGGGTCCATCTCCCCTGCTAGCTCCTTCCTTCCCTCTCTGCATCCTGGCTGGCATCGCATGAGCAGCTTTCCTCTATCCAGGCCCTCGCACCATGTCTTTCCTGCTTGGGAGCCAGCTCCTCTAAGTTGCAAGTGTTGGGTATTTTGTCCCAGTGACAGAGAACTAAGACAACCGGTAACAGAATGTAACACAGAACATGACAGAATCTTGTTTGAGAGATATAAGCTATATGTTTTGCAAACTCTCAGAAGGGGGTTATTCGTGACCAGTCAGGGAGGGCTTTGTAGAAGTCTGGGCCTTTGATGCGGGAAGTGAAGGCCATGCACGGCAGATGAAGAGCAGCTTAGTGATCTCTGCAGCTGGAGTGCTCTTTGTTACCACATAGGCTGATGAGCCTGGCTCCCTTTCCATACTTTAAGAAAGCAAGTAGCTAAGCACCTGACAGCAGCACAACAAATGCATGTCATAATAAGCAATTATTGATCAGGGAGACATTTTTATGGTGTTTTGGGAGTAACTGAATTATATGCACTGATGTGTTTGAATTTTAATTGTTTACCAGTTCACTGGGAGTAAAATATGGAGTAATAAAACAGATGATACCCCATTCCTTGATATCCTTGGTCTCCTTAAGCACGACCTTCCTTCACAATCACCTTAATCACCCAGGATGAAAGGCAAAGCCTAAAAGCTTTTATGATGCTGCCCATAACACTCATGAAATGTTTCACTGTTGCTGTAATTCACCAAGAATAAATAGCATGTAAACAAGTTTAATTACCTAAGAGTTCAACTCACCACCAACATATCAAAAATCACCTGAAGTTTAATAACCCCTTGACTCATTTAGGGAAAATCACAGAAATAATAATAATGTTTAAAATACTTAATATCATACAAAGGACACTGTTAAACATCAATCCACACAGTTTTCAAGATATACAGACATTAGATGAGGTTAAACAAGCAAACATGGCACTATACTAGACATAAAACCAATAACTATTTTCTAAAACCATGGAGAAAAATTGTTATTTTTAGAATACAGACACCAAACTTGATGCTGTAGATGTGGAAGACAGGCTGGTATTTGCTCCAGGAAACTTCCAGTCTAAGGAACACACACAAATATTTCAACTAAGAAAATACATTTTCCCCCAAAGGACATTAAGTAGTTCACATTTCTCGGTAGCTTAATCTTTCCCAATTAAGTTAAAAGGAAATATAAAACTTTCTTCCATCCTTTATGGGTACCACTATCTGCCTGATTTAAACATCTCAATTATAGAACTTGAGTGGCAAATGCCCTATAGAATGATGCAAGTGGGAGGACACAAGTGGCCATTACTCCACTCCTCTGCTCCCTAAGTGGGATTCAAAGCCATTATCACAGATAGCAAGAGCATAAAAACTTATCTCCAGGTATTATGGAGAAATGCAGTATCAGCAAGGAGACAACCAAAAAATAAAACAGTTAACTAAGCCAGTGCTTGAATGCATGGTTCTGAGGGAAAAGACATGTCCACAGCAGGCACAGTGGGCTTGTTAAGTACAGTCCTTCATAGGAAGACAGCAATACGCACTATGACGTATGGGACAGAGCTTTTGGTTTATTCCTTTGGCATGGTAATGTAATTGTTTTTTCTGATTTAATATTTAATAAATATCCTAAATAGTAGATAACATTTATGGAATTACAACCATGAGATTGTCAGTTCTCTCACTTGGAAGGAATTATTTTGGGTAGGTTAAAGTGTAACTATAGATAAGAACTAAATACTAAAGTATAAATTTGTGCCAAAGTAGGAATCTTATATTTTCCAAGTCTTATCTTTACTCTATGAATGTCTATAGCATCTATAAAGTGAAATCTACCTGGGGTAGATTTAAATGAATTAAAATAAATCTTCAACAACCTAAGTTGTCCCCTTGTTTTTTTCCCCTTACATGTAATATCTTACTACTTTGTCTAGCCTGAAGTATTTGTCAGTTGGGCAAGAAAAACTGAGCTATATTCTGCAATCATACAATAATATCATCAATGGTAGCTAAGAGTTATTGCTCCATTACCTTATGCCAAGAAATCTTTCAAGTACTTTACACAGTTGACTTATTAATTGTTTACAACAAATTTTTAAGGTAAGTACTTGTTATGGCCTGTGTTTAAATGTCACCACAAAGCCTCACGCAGTCATAGGGCTTTTTCAGAGATGGCTGAATCTAGAGTGTGTGATGCTGGGATTAAGGGTGTGTCCACTGACTAGTTTGGCATGGTCCTAATTTCTAATAGTCTAGATCAGATAAAAGGGGTAGAAAGATGCTGTTAATGCCCCTTGTTGCTTTTACTACCTTGTAGAGGTCATGAACTATTGTTCTCTGTCTCTGCCTTGGAATCAGCCAACTATGGACTGAAACATCTACAAACTGTGAGCTAAATGAACCTTTCCTTCTTCACTTTGGGTATTGGGTATTTTGTCTCAGCAACAAAAAAAGAAACTAACACAGAATTTGGTACCAGAGAAGTGGAGTTGTTGCTGTAACTACAACTGACCACGTGGTTCAAGAGCCTTTGGGACTGGCTTGTGGAAAGAATTTGGAAAGGTTTGGAGATGCTGATGAAAAAGTAAAGTGGGAGTGCCCAAGGGTGTACTTGATGGGAGATTCTAGTCAGATCTCAGATTCTAGTCAGAAAACCAGAATCCTGATAGAAATCTTGCCTGGCTAGTTTATGAAGCTGTACATGCTAGTTTCATAAACTGGCTAGTTTCTGCTCAGAAAAAGGACTGCATTTGTTGTTGTTCTAGACGACATGCGTTATGGCATGGCAGAAAGCTTGTCTACATTTTGCTTGTGTCCAGAGACCTTGCCTAAGACTGAGATTAAGCATGGTGGACTAATTAAACTAGCAGAAGAAATTTCAAGGAAGTCTAATGTTGAGGTGGTGGCATGGCTGCTGTTGGGGACTTTTAGCCAGATCTTTGTTGAGAATCAAGAGCAAAGAGCACAGCAGAATAGTTTAAAATGTGAGTCTGGCCCGAAAAGAAGCTATGGTAGAGCCATAGACTACAAAGATAGAGCAGAGATCTTGATGGCTAAGAAGAAACAGGAGAATAAAAAAGATGGCCTGAGGGCATCATAAGAAGCAATAGCACTTTGGCCTTTGCAGCCTCAGAGTTGCAAAGGTCACTTCCGCCTTTGTAGCCTCAGAGTTGCAAAAGTCAAAGACTGCTTTGAGAAGAGAGCCTCAGAGCATGTTTCATAATGGTGACCCTCTACAGAAGTTGTTGCTCAAGATTTGGGTCATAGACACTTGACCCCTACAACCAAGAGAGAAGGAAGCCTGATTACTGCTCCAGCTGACAGCAGACCTTGGCATCATCCACATGGGCTGTTTCAGGTACATGCAGAATGCGAGAGTTGTAGGATCCGGAAAGCTTCCATCTAGATTTCAGCAGAAGGCCTGGGAGACCAGGCAGTGTGCCCCTGAGAGGGCGTTGTGTGAAGCTCTGAGTATAAAGCTGAAAATGCACTGGAGACCTAAGAAGTTTGGAGAAGCCAGGAATGTGGATTGTCTGAGGAAAACTGCAAGGAAGAAGCAGAGCTTGTCTAAGAGAGAAGCCATGGGAGCTACAACTACCCACAATGCTGTGGGGGCAGAGCCACCCAAGCCCTTTGGAGTTCACATTTTGCCACAGATTGCCTCAAATGCTGCTGGACATGGAACTATAGGACTTAATGTTTGGCCTGCTGGATTTTGGACTTGCTCTGGTCCCATTGCTTTGTATACCCCTATTTGTACCTTTTGGAATGGTAATGTTTATCTTGTGCCATTGTATTGTATGTTGGAAGTGTTTAACGTTCTTTTTAGTTGTATAGGGACTCACAGCTAAGAGTACTCCCTTAACTTTGGGTGTTGGGTATTTTGTTTCAGCAATGAGAAAAGTAACTAACATATTACTTCTTTTTTTTTTAAACAGGGCTGGGGATCCATCTCAGGGCCTTGGAGATGCTAGGCAAGCATTCAACCAATGAGCTGCCTCTCTAAGCCCTGTAATTGGTATATTATTCTAATTCCTACCTTCAAGCTGAAGAAACTGAGGCACAAAGAAATAAATTAATTTACCTTGCATCACACAGCTAGTAAGTAGTGGAACCAGGATGTGAATTCATTTATTCTCACTCCATAAGCCATAATATAATAGTAGACCATACATATAATGAATAATTACTTAGTACCAGGCACTATCTTAGTCTGATACCCATCACTTTTGAGGTATAGTTATATAATTCATTCTTTTTAGAGTACAGTTCTATGAGGTCAACAAATGCTTACCATTGTGTAACTACCACTACAATCAAAACATCAAACAGTTCCAGAAGCCCTTAAAATTTTCCTACCCTCTTCTATAATTAACCCCTTCCCCCAATCTCAGACCATAGCAATCATAGACCTATTTTCTGACTCTATAACTTTGCCTTCTCCAGAAATGGCTTATAAAATGGAATTGTGCATTTATCTTTTTTTTTTTTTTTTTTGGTCTAGCTTTGTTTACTTAGCATAATGCATCTGAGATTCATCCATGGTATTGCATGTACCAGCAGTTTCTTCCCTCTTATTGCTGAGCAGTATTCCACTGTAAGGACTTACTGGAGTTTTTTTTCTATTACCCAGTTGAGTACAATTTGGGTTGTGTGTACTTTTTGGAAATTACAAATAAAACTGCTATAAATATTTACAGAAACATATATTTTCACTTGAATAAAGATCTAAGAGTACAATTCAGACTGTATAGTAAGGGTATATTTAATTGAGATTTTAGAATACAAAAATAAATAAACTCAGTGATATGAAACAGTATTCACAAAGTAGATAATAGCTTCCAGTTCTAAACAACTAGACTAAGACTGGGGGAAATTAAGTTTTATTTTAATTTATAATATCCAGTTATCCAAGGATAGCTGGAAAGAAGCTCTGGGGATCAGCTGTTGCTCAGAAGGGAAAGATGTACCACACTTTGTCCCCACAGGGAAGCTCACAGAATAAATACAGGGAGGCTCTGCACATCTTCCTTGCTACCAGTCCCTCTATCCAAGGATACAGAGGAAAAGGGTAGTTTCATGCAAATTGGTAATGGGGTGAATTAGTACAACTCTTCTGGTGATGAATGTGGCAACACTTACCAGAATTTATTAGGGGCAGTGGTTTCATTTCTACATTCAGAAATAGTCACACATGTGTGTAGGGACAGATGTGCATATTTGCTTCTTGTGGTATTATTTATAATTGTGAAAGGGGAGACAACTGTAGGGCCCATTGTCACAAAGACTCTGTAATTCAGAATACATCCCTTGAATCTTGGAGGAAATCAAGACATCATTTTCAAAGAATAGGGTGGATGTTTGATTTCAAAGGTATTTGATTTCAAAATGATTTCAAAGGTATTAGAAAAACACTGTACATATTTAGAACATAGAAAAGACATGCGTATGCACACATTATGTAAAAAACATAGCCACACATATCTGTGAAGGCGTGGAAAGAAGATTTGGAAGGCTATAGTACTGACCTGCAGGCAGTTAAGACAGAGTGGACGACAGGTAGCTATGAGTATGTGTGTGTCAGGGGGTGTGAGGCAAGAGACTTGCTTTGTACTTAATCATATTGTCCATATTATTTACTTTCTTCCAAAATGAGTATGCATTCTTTGTTACAAAAAATAACATATTCAAAAGAGAGCTAATGAATTTGTGACTAGTTAACAACTGGCTAGAAATCCCTATTGCCTTTTCTTCTGCCAGCCCAGCAAACCACCTACCCCTATGAAGACACAGAAAAAGTGGAAACTCACCCAAACCAGCAGATCTGGTTCACCTGAATCTGGAAAGAAGCTCTGGCGATCAGATGGTGCTCAGAAAGGGAAAGATGTACCACACTTTGTCGCCACAGGGAAGCCCAGGGAATAAAGATAGGGAGGTTCTGCACATCTTCCTCACTACCTGACCCTGAACAGGGTCTACTCTAGCCTGAAGCTGAATTCTGCTTCCTCACTGTTGTGGTCTACTTAAGAAGGCTCTCACAGGTTCCTGGCCTCACTTACATGAACCACCGCCTTCTCTTGCCTCTTTCCTTCTGCCGTAATTCTACAACTACACAGAAACAACGCTTAGAAAATGACTCAGTTGAAAATGTTGTGAAGCTGGAAGAGCAAGGGTGACTGGCGTAGGTATGGATTCCCCCAAGTAAACCACTATGGATACACATAGAGACAGAACGACACCTGCGAGGAGTGTGTGGTCAGACTTACAGTTTTCATGTGCAGAGTGTCAGATTCAGAGGACTAGAGAACCAAATAGAGGGACCGGAAAATATGCTCTCTCAATAACACGCTAGTTAAGTGTTGCCAGAAATTGAAAATGAATTTTGAAGTCTCATGTTTCTACTTGTCCACCAGTTGGTTTCTGGGAAGGGAACCAATTCCTTACACAGGTGCCGAGAACTAGGCCTAGGGTAATCTCTACCTGCCCCCAGTATATTGTGAAACATAAGGTTAAAAGAGATATTGCTTTATGAAAAAAAGAAAAGACTCAAAAATTTGAACAAAGCAAATATATGGATAAGCATTGCTTCTGTAGATGAGAAAAACAAATGTATTCACATGGGGACAAAAGCAACAATCAAATGGCTACGGATCTTGATTAATACTTTAACTCAAAAGGCTAGAAAACAATATTGAGTTTGTCAATTAAATTTTAAGCACGAAACCAAAAACAGAAATCTTAAGGAAAAACATCAATATATATTTAATTACATAAATAAGACTAACTTTTTTTCCTTTTTTGTTTTAAAAATTTAAAAAACAAAACAACAATGAAGACAAAATCAAAACAACACAAAAACAACAAAAATGATACATGACCTCAAAACACAATGATGAGAATTAACAATGGTTGCTACATTACATACTGTTACCTTCAATGAAGTTGCTCAGTCCACCAGATGTAAGAATGTAAGACTGACCAAACAATCAAAGATCACGTATCTGTTGCTTTATTGAAAGGAACTGTTAATGCGTAATTGTTTGATCAATCTTGCATGCCTATATCTGATTATATGTGCAGCCATTTTAAGGATGACATTAAGTAATATAACAACCATTGTTAATATCCTATCACCATGTTTTGAAATTCTGTATCATTTTTATTCTTCTCTATGCTATTTTGTTTACGTATTTTTGTTATTTTGTTTTTTTAATGAAAAATAAAATTTAAATGTATATAAAAGGATAGCTGGGATAGGTGTATTGCTGCTGTCTGTGGTTTATTGAAAGGAACAGTCAATTCTTAAAATTTTCTTTTTTCTTGACCAATTTTGCATGCTTGAATCTGGCAATCAGAATGACTAATCTGAAAACAACAATACGCAGTATAAAAACCATTGTTGAACTCCTACCATCTTGTATAGTAAAGCTCTGCATCATTTCCAAGACTAACTTTTTATTAGTATATGTGTCCATACATAATGATTACATTTATTGTGGGGAGTTGGTATAAGTGTAAAACTCATCTTAATTTTTTTTTCAGCCCCTGCACCTCCCCCTCTCTCTGCTCTTTCCAAGTCTTGGTCCCCTTCCATTTGCAAAAGTTCAAGGCACACTAGGTAACGAACTGATGTGATAGATAAAGGGCTAACATCTTTTTTTTTTTTTAAGTGCTCCTAAATATATAAAGGTCAAATAGCTTAAGAGTTGTACAAATTTCACAAATAAGCAGAGCAACAAGGAAAAATTACAAGTGGCCAACAAATATATGGAAAAAAAATACCTCATCTCATGATCAAATAAAATGCAAATAAAAGACAATGTTTTTATCAAAAATACTGGAAATATTAATAAATAATAACACTCAGTATTTGTCAGGATTTGTATATATTATTGTGTATATTAATATTTTAAAATCTATTATTCCCTAAGACACATCCCCTTAGACACAGAAATTTCTATTATTGAGATTTGTTCTAGCAGAAAAAAAATCATAAGTGTGTAAAAAGTTTCAGTGAAAAAGGATGTTTCTACATTTTAAGTATAAAAATGAAAAACAGGGAATCATGTCAACATTAAAATTGGTTAAATGAATTTTGGTATCCATGTACAATTGCTAATGGCTATGTTTAAGAGTAATATTTAATGGTAAAGAGAGATAATCACTGCTTATTGTGAAAACTGAAAACATATGCTACTATCATAATCTTAGATTTTATACAAACATAACCTCAAAAAAACAAGAATTAAAATCTATATATCAAAGGTTAAAGATGGTTTTCTATACATAGTGAAACTGAGTTATTTTGGCTTTGTTTTCCTATGATTTCCAAAATGAATATTCTAAATAAAGTTCTTTTTTCTTTTAAGTTTGTGAAAGACAGGAGTTCGCATTTCCAAGAGGAATGAAAAAGTAGCAGTGTCTCTCACATACAAAATAAATCTGAAAACCAAATTTAGTAAAATGGACCTTTCTATTTATTGTTCCTTCTCAGATTTTTTTAGAACTTTAAAATCCAGAAAGTACTTCTAATTATAACATTGGAAAGCTTGGGAACAACTTGTTCTGAAATCTTTTATTTATTTCCAGCAAAGCATAATCTTATTTGATTGCCTGGCAAACTTCGTTTTCCACTTGTACTAGAAGGGACGGTGGATTAGTATCTAACTTTCTCTTAATTACTTTTTATAAGCAGTGCTTTGTCTTCCTCAGCTATTGAAAATAGTGTGCATACTGACATTACTCCAAAAAATATCAGTGCAAGTTCAGTGGCACACTTCCAGGAGCTGGTTAAAACTCAATCCCTAAATCTTTTATCATTTATCCCAGGGGACAGCAGTTCTTACTGGAGTACAGGAGAGATGAGGCTAATTTCAAGAAGCTTATGTCTTCTCAAAGGTTTTCTGATGTGTCTTCAGTGGAGTGGCCCAACTTGAAGTAGTCCTCACACACACACACACACACACACACACACACACACACTCCTTTAGTGGATTTAGATATTTCTCATGAGAGAGTGCTGTCCAGAGCAGTACCATAAAGATCAAAAGTTCAGAGAAGTGTCATGAAACATTTGATTAAACCAAGACAGAAAGGCCCTTCTGATAGGAAAGCTAGCAAGTAATTTATTTCTGGGTCACAGATTTTAATGATAGCTCCGAATCTAATGCCAATTTTCACTTCATGTACAGCAAGTATTTTTCTCAGGAATTCATCAAATAAAAATAAAACAAAAAAAAAGCTCTATTTTATTTTTTGAGGTGAGGTTTGCTGTGTTGCCCTGGGTGGCCTCAAACTCCTAGGCTCAAGGGATACCCCTGCCCCAGTCTCTGGAGTAGCTGGAATGACAGGTACCTGCAGATGCACTTGGATGAAAGGCTATACTATTTATGTTAAAAACATAATTGTCTTTACACATTAATGGGTAAACTGTGGTACATATATACAATGGAAGATTTTTCAGTGACAGTAAGAAATGAATGATGAAGCTATCAGAAGACATGAAGCAACAAGGTAAAATTAGACAGTAAGAAGATATGTGATTGTTAGCAATGGGGGAGCATTGAACGGGGGAACATAGGATTTTTAGTGCAGTGAAACTATGCTGTATGACCCCACAAGGGCAGATATGTGTCATACATTTGTTAAAACTCACAGAACGCACAGCACACAAGATGAAAGGAAAAAGTCACTTGCTTAACATGCCCAAGGCTTTGGATTTGATACTAAGCAACCCACAAACCCGACAAAACAAAACAAAACAAAATCATAAAAACACTAATGTGAACTATAGAATTTTGTTAAAAATAATGTAGCAACAGTGGGCGAGTAATTATAATAAATATATACTAACACAAGATGTTAATGATAAGGGAACCTGTATGTGGTGGGAAGGGGAGGATATTAGCCATGGACTATCTGAGAACTTTCAGGACTTTTTGCTCAATTTTTCTATTAACCTAAAACTGCTCAAAATCTATTCATTAAAAAACTAAGAGAAGGCTAACAAACAAAATTAAAATTTATCTATAAAGAAAGGAAAAAGTAACTTACTTCCGGTTCACAATTAGCCACTCCCGAATATAGGTGTGAACACAATCTCTGACATGAGGGTCCAGGTCCACCCTAATTAGGTGGAAAAGATTAAAAAATGGTATTACTGGGCAAAATCAACAAAATAATCACTTACCATAACCAATGGGCACAACAGTATTTCAAACTCACATCAACTTGAATACTAAGGATGTTCTTGCCCATTCAAGTGCCTAAAGTATTCCTGAGGTACAGAGAATTTTCCCTTGATGAGATAAACATATTGGCATTTTCTGCTTTGTGGGTTTGACAAGACAGGATCATTAAACTATACCTATCCCCGCAGGCTTTACTTATTACACAAGACAAGAAGAATAACTATAATCAATACAAAAGAAAAATAGATATAAGTACTTATTTCCAACAGGGATAATTTTGTGTTCATGGGCATTTTTTTATGACCTGCATGTTCTCCATTCAGAAAGCCAAGAAGAACAGCTCTCATGCTTTGATAACTTTGTAGACATTAGTTTTAGTTGGTGATCTTTTTTTTTTTTTTTTTTTTTTTTGGTTTTGGTTTTTCTCCGGTACCGGGAACCGAACTCCCGACCTTGCGCTTGCCAGGCAGGCGCTCTGCCGCTGGGCTAAATCCCCAGCCCCCTAGTTGGTGATCATTAAGTCAGATGGTCCCTGCCATATCTGCTTAGAAGGAATAAGTCTTGAAATCAGAAACAACACTAGTAGCAAAATCTTTTGCTCTCACAAATGCATTAATACTAGAGATAATAGATCTAATGCTACAGGTCTTAATTTTCTCATTTGTAAAAAGGTCAAACTATAGTTTGTATCTTGAATGTTCTCAAAGGACCAGATGGTCAAGTCTTCATTTTTAACTTGGTGCTATTGTCAAGTGGTGAAACCTTTAGAATATGGGGCCTCAGGTCCTCGGGCTGTGCCCTTGACAGGGACTGTGGGACTTCCATCTCTTCCTCTCTGTCTTTCACACCTGATCATGAGGTGAATGGGCCTCCTCTTCCCACTACCAGCTCTTGCTATGATGTTTTGTGCCACCACAGGCTTACAGCACAAAGCTAGAGGGCCAATTTCAATCTGTAAGCCAAAACAAACCCTTTCTCTTTTTAAGTTGACTTATCTCTGGTTTATTTGTTTCAGTAAGGGAAAGCTGACTAACACAGGAGATAAGAACAGAACTCACTTATAAATATAAGATGAAATATTGTAAAGATTTAGACATGTGATCTGAGCTCTGCTTGGCCAGATCCCAGGGTCATCCCTTATTAGCTCTTTGACCTCAGGGCAGCCATTCAATCATTTTGTGCCTCGGTTTCCTCACATAAACTGATTATAATGAGTGTCTTCTTTAGAGTCTTGTGATAAAGATTAAATAAGTTAGTGTAGAAAGTATTTAGAAGATTCTTAGGCACTTAATAAGAGCTAGATGTGACAGTTCATGCTTTATATATCCTACTATGCACCAGACACTGATGTATTCACTTTGCATGTTTTTTTTTTTTTTTTTTTTTTTTGGTTTTTCTCTGGTACGGGGAACCGAACTCACGACCTTGCGCTT
>NW_004955434.1:4831417-4879074 GCF_000276665.1 Chinchilla lanigera | reverse complement strand
GTTTTTCTCTGGTACGGGGAACCGAACTCACGACCTTGCGCTTGCCAGGCAGGCGCTTTTGCCGCTGAGCTAAATCCCCAGCCCCCACTTTGCATGTTTTAATTCAGTCAGTTCCTAGTGAGCCTCATAGGGCAGGGACTATCATAAATCTCATCTGACAGAAGGATGAGATGATAAAAATCTTGCTCCAAGTCTCACAGAAAGTGGTAAAGGAGGGATTCACTTGTAGAGCTGGCACTTAAAACCTCATTATCACAGCTAAACACACAGGGCAGGGCTGGACCCAGGGTGCTCACCAGGAGCTCAGGATCATGAGGATGCCTGCCCTGCTTTGTTTATATGGAAGACTGTGGCAACAACCAAAGCAGTGGAGGTTGTTTTAAAGTCAGGCAGATACTCTCTTAGCTAAAAGTTCCAGCGGCCAGGTAATCTACTAAAAAAATGCTATGAAAAAGTTGTCTTCTCTATCAAGCTTCAACAAAGAACTTCCAAGCCAGGCGTGGTGGTACACATCTGTGATCCTAGCACTTGGGAGGCTGAGGTAGGAGGACAGCTATGAGTTCGAGGCCAGCCTGGGCTACACAGTAAATTCAAGGCCAGCCTAAACTACATAGCGAGATCCTGTTTTTTTTTTTTTTAAAAAAAGAACTTCCTCTAAATTTATTGTAAGTGTTTAAACAGATTTTTCCAAGATTCTGGCCATATTTAAGGTAATTTTACACAAAGAAAAAGAATTCAATGATTCTCTACCCAGGGGAAGGTAATACGTGATATCTATACTAAAGTCACCTCTGAACAAATTAACTGACAAGAGGGAAAGATGTTTCACAAGAATGGCAATGCTCTTGTTTTCTGGAAAATGAGAGTATATGAGAGCTGCACATATAGCCAGCTTTTCTATGTGAATCTATGTCTGAACCAGAGCGAACAGGGATTTACCATGTCACTGTCACCCAGACTCCTTACATTGATTAAATAAAATCTAAAACAGGATTAGGCCATCTCAGAGTACTTAGGGCAGGGGCTGTGTTGCATGTGATCCTTTCTGGGACTTTTTGGGAAAAATGAGAAGGTTGAAAATGTCCAGGAAGTCACGGACCTTAAATCTGCTTCAAAATAAACACAAGTAAAAGACACCCTAAATCTCCCAAGACACACTGATTTTTTTTTTTCTTTCTATGGCAGCAACAGGATATTCATTTAGATATAAGTCCATCGTTTGTTTGATACCAAGAGCTAGCATCCATGCCTAACAACTCAACTGTGAAGAACTCTTCACATACAGTGAACATTCTACAGTGCTTTCCCTATCGTCTTTACCCTTGATAAAATCTTCAGGGATTTTTACCTCATTCATCTTTTTATTCTAGTACCTCACACATAGTAGATGCTCAATAAATGGAACTTACGTTTCTAACTTGATCTCTTGCATGGAAATAAGTAAAATGCTTTTGTATGGAAGCATTTCAGTGATTATAAAAGCTCTGGATATTTTTACAGATGGGGACAGTGAGGCTTCCTGAATCATGTGAGTAGCCTAAACTCACTCAGCAGGCATTGGGCAGTCCAGCTCCAGAGCCTGCACTGCACCCTTTCCTGAACATGCCCTTTTGTTCCACTGTATCCTTTGAACTGATTTAGTCCTCACATGACTGCCAGGCCTCTGGCCAAACCGGTTTAAAAATTGTCTACATGTAGGTGATAGTATGGTATGTTGCCCTATACCTCTTAATGGATAGAGTAATTTTGTTTCTTTTTAAAAGAGATTCAAAATAATGGTACTCCCCCACCTGCAAGTTTCTGACAACAGTCATGACAATGACAGCCCCATTTACATTTTAGGAAAACAACTTACCCATCCTCCGGCAGGGAGGGCTGCAAAGTCCTACATTCCTTTGGTGTGAACACCACGTTCAAGTCATCATCAGTGAAGTCTCCCAGCTCCTGCGCCAGCTCCACATCCAGGCTGTTCAGGTGGGTCATCAGAAGTCCTTCGAAGTCCACTGGCTCCACTGGGTCATAGAACTGAGGCTGGAAGGGTAGGGAAAAGAAAAGGATGGCCCCGCACGGCTTCTGGCAAAAGCAGAAAGGCAACAGTAGATATCTGCCTTGCCCTCCTGTTCAACTTAGCATTTTGCTATTAGCCTAAAAAGAAGTGACGCTGGAGGAGCTGTCAAACACAGGAGCGGTGATACGGAAAGGAAAAAGAAATACAGCAATGGAAAGTCAAGTCATAACACGATGAGTAATTAAAATCACACCCCAAGGCAGAATTTTTCTCTGCTTAATTGCATCTTGATGCGGAATCCTGAGGAGATCCAAAATGAAATCATAAGACTTTGCTGAAATTTTATAATTTCTCCTGCAAAAGCTCTCTGAGGCCATGTTTTGTTTACCCAAATACAGTGAAGTAGGGAATGAAGGCAAGTTTCCAGAAATTCAGGCAAACTCTCTACTGGTTGAGTATTTAGATGCAGTGTTTCCTTTGGCTTGAGTTATCCTATATGTTGAATCTCAAAAGCACTTCATATATAATCACGGCCGAGAGTGAGCCAGATTCACTGAAAAGCCTCCAGGGCAGTGACTTCCAAGCACTGCTGGGCTCACTGGAGTCGGTCTTCAGGAGATTTTTCATTGGATTGCACCTCCATGAGCAAATACAGGGCAAGCTGCTAAATTTTCATGGCTAAACTGACTCATTTGACAAGAACTGCTCCTTTGTTCTGCATTTTATCCTTCCACAGCAGGAGAGAGAAGGACTAAAACAAACAATATAAATTTAAATAATATTCTTCTTTGGTTGATAATACTAAAAGTTGTCAACATTTTGTCAGTCTTCAGTTAAACAGAGCCCTTTTTCCTGTCTATGAAATCCAAAGACTTAGGAAGTAAGCCTTAAGGAAGTAAGAGAATCACTTACATCAAGTAGATCTGTGTAATCATAACAATAGTAGCAATGATGCTGATAATAAAAATGGTAACAACAATTTCAGCTCTTGACCATGCGGATCATCAGCCCAAGGGTCACTGTTTTCCATGATCTCTACCAACAGTGCAGTGACAAAACAAACACAAAGATTCTTGATTTGTATGCTTTGAAGGGAAACAAGGACAGAGCCAAAGGAATTGCTAACAAAACCGGTTTTTGATCCCTTGAAATCCCCCATCAGTAAGGGCTTCAAGTTGGAGAAGAGGAACAAAGTGTTCTTGAAGATGCACGGGCAATTAAGATTAGAGAATGTAAATAAATGTAGCTGGCCTGTCCCCTCTGTCCCTGCTGGTGACGCAGGCATGAGTGACTTCTGTGGGGGAGGAAGGAGGAAGCTGTAATTTGGGCAAATCCTTCTCACCTGGGTTCCTGAAGGCAGCTGACTTAGGCAGAATAGAAGGGCATGGGACGAACCTCAGTGGAGAACAAAGCACTCCCCTAATTCTTTCTAGGTGGTATGGGAAAGGGCAGAGAGGAGCTCCTTGACTCTGACTGGGACATGCAGTCAGCTGGGAAGAGGGCCACAGTCCTGTCCAGGGACTCAGATCGGCCTCTGCAGGACTCAGGTGCAGAATAGGTTTGCAGAGAGATGCTGGTGAACTATACCAGAGGGTGTGTCACATGTGCACAGATCAAATGAACCTGCTGCGACCACAAAAGGCCAACCCCAAGGGAGAAAGCAGATCCCCTGACCCCGTCCCCCACCTGCCACCACATAGACCAGGTTAGGGTCAGGCTTTGAAATAACTTCTGCAGGAACTTATAGAAATTGCATATTTGTATCCCCAACCTAACATAATTTTTTGTTTTTTGAGACAGGGTCTTGCTATGTAGCCCAGGCTGGCCTCGAACTCACAGCAATCCTTCTGCCTCAGGCTCCTGAGTGCTGGGATTACAGGCATGTGCCACCATGCCTGGATGTAAAGTCTGTATCAATTGAACTAATAATTATTGAGTACTTATGTCATTATATGAAGTCATTATATATCTCACTCACTCATCACTAGAACCCTATGAAATGTATATCCTTATTATTCCTGTTTTACATATGAAGATATTGAGGGCTATAAACTCAGTAACTTGCCCATGATTATATGTCCAGAAAGTAGTCCATCTGGAATGCAAATCAAAGCAGGCGCAAGTTTTGAGCCATTGTAATTTTGATCATTTTCTCTTATAGATCTTTCAGGGAATCTGTATTTTCTGAGATCAAATTCTGGTCTACACTTCTCATGAGATTGGCTGCTCAAAGCAGTGATAGTAAATAAACAAAATAGTAATTAATGTAAATGTATTATGAAGAATATCAATTAATCAAGCAGAGGCACTAGAAATATACACTTAAAAATTACACTAAAAGCAGAGTTTAAAGCAAGGTGACACGAGCACCAATAACTAGTGTAGGAGCCTTATGGGAAAATGGTATATGCATGTAAGGATCAGGGAGAAAACAGTCCAGTTTCAGCGAAAGGACAATACTTGTTATGTTCCTGAAACCCAAAGCTACAAACGATGAAAAGTCAGGCTGACAGTACCCCCTGTCATCTACAGGACAGACTGTCCAAGCACCTGGAGCAAAGAATGGCAACTCCCTCATTTAGCAATGATTTACTGGGTACCCACCGAGTGCGAGGTGCTGTGTTGGGTATCAGGATACAAAGAAGCACAGGTCACTACGCTCATGGGACAGCACTATAATGGACCCTGAGATGCTGACATTTTTTACCTTCTCACATATAAATAATGCCATCTTTGGTGAGGGGAATTGATCCCTGTGTGCTAATTATGTGGCAATTCGCCGTGCACACATACACAATTCATGATAAGGTCACAAACTCTTGAGGTCTGAATAAACCCCAGGGTGAAACAGACTGCAAACACATAAACATAACAGAATTATTATTAAATATGCTTCTAGTGATGCACACAGTTGGCATTAATAATCTCGCCCACTCTTTTTATGCTAAAACTAATGAGGAAGGAAATTGGTCATTCCAAACATGGCGTAAACTAGTCTTGCCATAGGCAAGTAGTACAGACAGCGATTACTCTCAGGTTGCCTTCAAACAGATTTTCTTCTTGGAAGTTCAAATAATAACCAGAAATCAGAAAAAAGATGTGTTCTCTGGACTATCTGCAGTCTTAATCTCAAGAATAGGTTTTATCATGAGGTAAACAGTGCACACACGAACACGTGTATGTGTGCAAACACACACACACACACACACAAATCTATGTAGTGATAAGGGAGAAAACAAATACTGCATGAGTCACACAGCATTGTTTTTTTGGAGGGGGATAAAGTTTGGGAATTGGTGGGGCTGAGGTAGGGGGCTGTTCTCAGATCAGTCCAAGGAAGGACTTGGGCCCTTGGAAGCTTCCAAGTCAAGAGAGTTATTTCTCTAGTGTTCAGTGGTGACCAAAGATTAGTTTAAATGCTATGATCCCAAGTAATTTCAAGAAGGTTCCCTTTGTATCGTGACTTACCACACTATGCATAGCATTTACTATAATAATGGCAGAAAATGCCTTTTAAAAATAAATAAAATACGGAAGATTGCAAATAATCTTCAGTCGGTCTTTGCCTGTGTGGTCTTTATGGTGGGTCAACCTGACTAGGCCAAACTGTGTTCCCTCAAACTCCTTTTGTAACATGTGTCTAGACAGCCCGTGCTTCCAGACAGAGTTGGAGGACAGAGGAAGGCTATAGCCTCTTGTAGCATATGCACATCTTCCTCCAGTGATACAAACACTGATCCAGGTGCTGCCATGAGAGGATGTTGCCGTAGTAATTAAAGTCCCTAATCAGTTAATTTTAACTTAATGAAAAGAGGTTATCCTGGGTGGGCCTGACTTAATCAGTCAGAAGCCTTCCCGGAGAAGGTGCAGGCTCTTCTGAAGTTCAGGGGAGCCAAGCATCAGCTCGTGTCTGTGGGGTTACAGCCTGTTGTGATTCTCTCTCTGTCTGCCCTGTGGGTTTCAGGCTTGGTAAACTACAAGGGTCAGGCAGTAAGCTGAGGAAATACAGTCTCTACTCAGAAGTCATTTTTAACACTTCTCCAGTGAAGGCTTGTGTAGCCTTTCTTATTAGTTATTTCTTCCAGAGGCCTGGCCAATAGACTAGAAAAATACAAAAAATGTGATAAATAACCTAAAAGCTTACTGCCAAACATTCACTTTAAAATTAAACAAATTTGAGCTTTTCCTTGTCTCTCAACATACATCAGAGGTGGTTTCTCCTGACAAGAGGTAAGATTGAACTTGCTCTAAAATTAAGAATTCCAGGACTATGTTTGTTTAAAATTAACTTACATCGCTCCTAGCACAGGGCAGTACACACATAGCATATTGATAACTGATCCAAATGACAAATTTGAACAGTATTTCACACAGATGGTGTAAAGTGGGAGGATAAATGACTTGAACCACAGCACACAGATAGTCATGGAACACTTGCTTTCCATGCAGGGCAAGTCCCCTGCGTCCCAGTCACTGAAAGTCCCCACCTACTAGAAAACTTCTCAAATGGGACAAACTGGTGACTGGCCACTTTACCTTCAGGGCATTACTTTTTTACAGGGTGCTGGGGTGCATTTCTAGAACATTCCACATGATCTCATGTATTCCCAAGACTTTAAATGCCATCATTTAAAAAAATTACAAATTTGTATCTGTAGCCTCAACCTCTGCCTTGAAAGCCAGTCTGACTTTTCCAATTACACGCCAACCTCAGCATCACCAGCTGGCAATTGAACAGGCCTCTGAATCACAAGAAATTCAAGATAACTCTCCATTTCCTGCCAAACTGTTCAGCCCATACCTTCTAAGCCTCCACACGTCACCAAGTGGCAATTCTATTCCTAAGCCAATAACTTTGGAGTCAGGAGAATGTTGGTTCTTCTCCTTCTCTTAGACTCCACCTCTAATCCATCAGAAAATTCTACCCACTTTACTTCTGAAACTCCCAGAATCCAACCCCTCCTTGCCTTTTCACTGTGCTGACCTTATTCCAAATCAGCATTACTACTTTCCCGGGTTGTGGTGACATCTTCCTACCTGCCCTCTCCCTACCGGTCTACTTCCACATGGCAGCCACGATAAGCCTTATAAGAAACGCTGTATAAATGACTCATAAAAAGTCAGATGGTTCTGGGCCTGAGATCAATGCTTCCAGTGGCTTCTCACCTGAATCTGAGTGTAAACCCTCATTTTTTACTGTTCTCTGGGTCCTCCAACCCCACCCTGTGTCTCTATAATCTCTTCTCCGGGGCCCACTCTGTTCAGGCCACATTCTTCTTTCTTGCTGTTTCTTGAGTCTGCGACACACACTTGCCTCAGAGACTTTTCACTTGCTGCTCCTTCTGACTGGAATACCCGTCCTTTGGATATCTGCAAAATTCATTTAAAATTCTCCTTCCCAGAGAGAGGCCTTCACAGAACACCCAATCTAAATTGGCATCATTTCCATGTCGGTATTCCCTTTCCTGTTTCACTCTTCACAGGCCTTCCTGTCCCCTGTCACAGTCTGTATGTGCTCGTTTGTCTGTGCCTCTCATTCTAAAGTGTAAGCTCTATGAGGTCAGGCCCTTTGTGGTATTCACAATTGTATCAGCTCCGAGAGAAGTTCCTGGCAAAGAGTGATACCCAAGAACTATTTCCTGAATGAATGAATGAATGAATGGGTGAATGAATGAGACAGTTCTTTCAGCTCTACTGCTTTTAAGTAAACAGAGCTGCAAGTGGTGAGGTTCCTCCGGCTTCATGGATTTCACAGTACTTCTTGGCCTAAATAAGCAGTGCTCCTTTTCTCCCACCCGTGCCAATCTTACCCCTTCTACCAACGCCACTGAAATGATGACAAGTGTCATGGGCACTGGTCTGCCTTTACCAGGACCAAGGTGATTCCCCCGGCTTACAGGGGCAATGCTGAAATGCCTGCTCTGCACACAGCACAGGTGCACACTTTCCTTTCATCCTCTACTGTGAATATACGTGAAAACTGCATTAAGATCATTGTGTTCCATCTTGTGCCTCTAGTGCCGCCAGTGAGACCTAAGAACACCCAACTCCAGATAGTACAATGAACAGTCTACGGCCTCTGATTTAAAAGAAGTTTTCTAAAGCTCTCAGGTTCGGTGTCCTCAGATAACCTACAAATCTTGCTGGAATATCCCATTATCTTTCTAGGAAGAGATACTCTTTTTAAAGTAGAAGGAAATAACCATGTAAGCTGATGTTTTCTTCTAGGGAACCGGCATTGGGAAGCTGGCTTGGGGAAAGCACGGCCATCACCATTCTCATATTATGGGATAGCAGGTGTGTAATAGGGAGAGATGGGCTTTCCTATCTCTCAGAACATTTAGAAAAGAATTCAGGTCTTGATTCCCACGTTCCTCCTCCCCTACAAGTAGAAGGAACAAGGGCAACACACTGCCGAAGCTGGGAAAAGCAATTCAGAAAACCAAACTGGAAAAAAATCAGCGCTCAAATTGAACATCTTTTAAAGCATATTTATGTACAAAATGAACCAGGATTAAATGATGACACCTAGGAACATATGCTTTTTATACACAGTAGTTTTAACATTTTTACTTGCTTTTGCTTTTTTCTTAATATCTTCTCTTAGAAAACGGGTAGCAAAGCCACATGTTAATTTTAACCGGACTTCCTTCCTACTGAAGCAATTTCTCAATGTTTACTTTTGTCAGAATCTCCTGAGGAGGCAACAAATTATTAAAAGAATGCTGACAAATATTAGGGCATTTTTTTTCTTTTCAACTTTATATTTAAAAACTATTCCCCCTGAAAAATTTAAGGGTGTAGCATTAAAGTAAAAGCTGGCAAGGAGACAAGGGGTTAATGCCTGTTATCTAAACTTCCTTAAAGTCTCTAAACAGCCATGTCTCCGCTGTTTCTCAAGGCAGACACCGTACTACAGAAAGCTGTGTATACTTCACAGAGAACTCAAAGCACCAAACACCTCACCTTGTTCAAAATTTAAGTGTATCCAGTCACTTCAAAATAAATTTTGCTTATTTTGGAATACAAATCACAAATCAGACATCTTTTAACATTGTTTGTTTGTAAATAAGCATACGCTACCACCAAATTAAACCAAGAATCATACCTAACTTAGCTTGGTTTGAGTTCATGTGATATATCTGAAAACATGGACTTTATGCACTTGAGGTGCTTTTACTGTAATCTGCAATTTTGAAACAGAAAAAGTACAAATAAAAAGGGCAGGCTAGCAAGCTAACGAAGTCACAAATATATTTTTCAAAGAAATGTCACTGCAAGGTACCTACCACAGTAAAAGGTACTATATATTTCTTAGTACTGCTATTTTATTAATGACATAACACACAAATTCTCCTTCTTAAAGAACCACAAATCACTTCAGTAAAACGTACCTTTAAAGGATACACAGTGACCCCGCGTGTAAATTGTTACAGGAGACAAAATGGCGGGTACAGGAAATGAGGGGAAGGTTACAAAATTTCTAAGAGCAGAAGTGGTTTTGAAGTAGCAAGTAGAAACAAAAAATAACCTAAGCTCCTCAAGATAACCGCCAGAACCCGCCAGAAAGTGCTGCTGTGCTATTGGTGAGGAAGTGAACTAGGGAGGCCTAGAGCTCACTCACAAAGGAAGTGAATACCCACGCCTGGTTTTTCAAATCATCTCATTTAAGTCAGATTTGTCTCACCTGGCATATGTCTGGCTTTTAGTCTTCAAGAAACATAACACATACATAAACTCAACAATTACTGTTAGTATAAAACTATAGGTCATCTTCACTTTGAGAGGGGTGAAAAAAACCTTTTTTAAAAAAAAAAAAAAAAAAAAGTTTTGTGCCAGGTGTGGCTGTAATCCCAGCACTCTGGGAGGCTGAGGCAGGAGGATTTCTAGTTCAAGACCAACCTGGACAACTTAGTAACTTACAAAGACCGTGTCTCAAAATTTAAAAAAAAATTTTTTTTTTTTTAGTGGCTGGTGATGTAGCTCAGTGGGAAGGCCCTGGGTTCAATCTCTAGCACCATAAATACACATACACAAAGTTTATAATACTGTATGATTCCAACTGTGTGAAGTCTTAGGGGGCAAAATTAAAGCCCAGAAGCAGATCAGTGATTGCCTGGGTTGGGGCCTGAGGGTTGGGGCTTAGAAGACACCGACTGCAAAAGGCACCAGGGAAAGCTTCCCACATCTCAACTGCATAGAGATTTGTTTGTTTGTTTGTTTGTTTGTTTTGGTTTTTCTCCGGTACCAGGAACTGAACTCACGACCTTGCGCTTGCCAGGCAGGCGCTTTGCCACTGAGCTAAATCCCCAGCCCCTCAACGGCAGAGATTAAGTGACTATAAATTGCCCAAATTCACCAAACTGTACACCTAAAAGAGGTAGGTTTTATTGTAAATTATACTTGAAGTGATTTTATAAAGATTAGTAACTTGGGTTTTTCAGGTTTGGAACAAAATTCTTCCAACAAAAGTAAGTTTCCAGGCGAGTCCTTCTCCCCAAACATTATCTATAACTCGGGTGAAACTAAGTAGCCTGGAAGGCCTCGAAGTTCAGAGATGTCAGAAACACAGTCCCACACGGTCCTACTTGCAGTCCAGCCCCGGTTGGCAGGACAGTCAGACAGGACCTGACACCCAAAGCAGTCAGAGCTGTGAAGTAGTTAGTGGGTGGAGAACGTTAGGTGGCGGTGTACAGACAAAAGGCCAATCAGGGAGCAAACACATACAGTGTGCCAGGCACTTCCCCCCTTGACCATTCGCTGAGCAAACCTGTGACTCATACTTACTAGTTGAACACTGGGGAAGCCCGATGTACTTATGCTCTGTCGAAAGCACTGGCCCAAGTTTGATGGGAGAGTAAACTGTTTCCTTATTTCTGCTGAGGAATGCCTTGAATTAAAATAGAAAAATCTAAATGAAGTTATTAGTTTTAAGAAGTCATCACAGTTACAAGAGCAATCTTTGATGTGTTGTAAAATATATGTCTTAGCTGAGCAATGGGCAGAACCATCTAAAACACCCTCACTGGCCTGTGATTGGACATGCTTATTTTTGTCTGATAATGCATACCTAGGAGTTCTCAGGGGTCAGGATGCCTACAATCATGGCTCCTGCCCAATTCTGGAAGGATCGTGGGAGAAGGAAGAATCTGAAGCCCAAGAAGAAGATCTAAAGCATTTGACTCCTTCTCCCTAAGCCGCTCAGGGGAGTCAGCTCCTTAAGGACATTTGATTTCTGACTAGAGGCTGAACTACCATTTTGATCTAGCCCTTCTTGCTGTGAGCAGCTGAACTCTCTGGGCCAGCTGCTGCTGCAACAGAGAACACCCAGGAACTGTTGTTATGTGAAAGCTTCTACCTCCCTGCAAGCACCATGGGTGCACCCTGGAATTCTCAAGGACTATATTTTTCCCAAACTGTTCTTAGTATAATAATCCTTTTTGTCACTTACACGGACATTGCTGAGTCTTTAGCCAATATCTCTCGTGGTTAGGAACCATGTGATAAGAGAAAGTTGATATCCATGTGTACTTACACCTACAAGCACAGCTCACAGGCCAGTAATAACTTGGTTAGCAAACAGAAGGACTTCTGGGCATCTCATTTTTACCCATTTATTTTGATCTCAGAACACAATTTTTCATCTGTGGTCATATCACCCTCAACATGCCTGATCTTGCCTGATCTTGCCTGATCTTGCCTGATCTTGCCTGATCTTGGAAGCTAAGCAGGGTCAGTCCTGATTACTACGTGGATTTGAGAACATGATTTTTTCATTGTATTATTATGCGGATAGTTAGGTTCACTGGGTAGTTCACAAAAGTGCATTTAAAGTGCAATGAATCTGGGTGTGGAAACACACACTTGTACCCCTAGGACTCTGGAGGCTGAGGTAGGAGGGTTGCAAGTTTAAGCCTCTTCTGGGAAATTTAGTGACATAGCAAAAAAATTTTTTGTCTCTAAAAATGAAAGAAACAAAAAATAAAAAGAGAAAGTTGGGGATATAGCTCAGTGCAGAGGCCCTGGGTTCAATCCCCAGTACTGTAAGAAAACAACAACAAAAAAAACACAAGACAAAGCTTACAATACTAGTATCGCTACTGAATATATCTAGGAACTAAAGATTACCAAGGACTAAATGAGGACATATATTTGAACCATATGTCCAAGTATCCAAAAAGGGCACATATAAATTTGAAATATAATATTACATGTTATATTTTCTCCATGATCATGTAGAGCACAATTATTCACTACTCAAATGATGAGATTTCTAACATGGTGTGCCAGGCATGCCTGGGTCCCGACCTTGGTGATATGATTCAGCTAAGAGACCAGACCCAGGGTCCTGGTCCTCCCTTTGGCATCCATTCCCTTCCACAATTTCTTTTTGGTGCACTCAGAAGTGTTGTGCACTGCCTGAGCAGAAATACAAACCAAAAGGGTAGTCACATAACCCACATAGCTAAAGCCCAGGCAATGATGTCTCCTTCCCAATATTCTAAATGATGGACGGACATAGGAATAGAAGAAACAGGAATGGAAGAAAATACCTGGAGCATATTTGTGCTAGGAGCAGCCCCACACATTAAGACATGGTGTGTGAAACCAGGGGAAGTTCTAGCAGTCCCATGAACTGTGTTCCTTAATTCCCTACAGCATTTTCTTTAAGTTTTAAAAAATGTAAGAAAGGACTAGTATCAGGAGTGAATCGTCCATTAACCACCCAGGAAAAACAAATCACACTAGAACAATGTGCTATTTTATAATTGTGGGGAGCTACAATAAAAAAGATGAGTAATAGAAAGTGTTGGCAAGGATATGGAGAAACTGCAGCATTCATGCATTGTTGGTGGGATTGTAAACCGAGGCACTAGTTTGGAAAATGATCGGGCAGTTCCTCGATAAGTTAAATAGACAGCTCCCATATAGCCCAACAGTTTCACTCCTAGGTATACACTGAAAAGAAATACAAACATTTCTATACAAAAATTAAAACATGAACATTCACATATCAATATATGTCAATATATTCATATATTGACTCACATAGGAATATAAACATCAAAATTTAAAGCATTCACATATGAATATCAAAAATTAAAGCATTATTCACAATAGCCAAAAGTAGAAACAACCCAAACGTCTCTTAACTGGCAAATGTATACACAAAAAGTGGTGTATCATAGAATGAAATATTGCTCAGCAATAAAAAAGAATGAAGTGCTGCTGTACATTACAACATGATCAAATCCTAAAAACATTATCCTAAGTGAAAAAAGCTTAAAACCCAAAAGGCCACATACAATGTGATTCCTTACATGCAATGCCCAGAATACAAAAATCTATAGAAACACAAAGTAGATTAGTGATTGTTCGGGGAGGAGGTGTGGAAAAATGGAAAATGACTGCTGGTGAGTACAGGGTTTCTTTCTGAAGTGACAAAAATGTTCTAAAATTGGCTGTGGTATACACGAGCATGGTGGTGCATACCTGTAATCTCACACTTGGGAGGCTGAGGCAGGAGGGTCATTGCAAGTTCGAGACCAGCCTGGGCTACAAAGTGAGCTCAAGGCCAGCCTGAACTGCATAGCGAGACCCTGTCTCAAAAAGACAAAAAATGAAATAAATAAATGAAATTGGCTGGGGTGATACATAAATAATTGTGAATACACTAAAAATCATTGAACTGGACATGTTAAAGGAGTGAAGTGAGCAGTAAATTAATTTATCTAAATAAAGTAGGTAGAGAACAGATACACAGATATAAATTGTGTGAGTAAGTATTCCACAGAGTCAAGAGTGACTGCAAAAAATTACCAGATTCAGTATGACAACTAAAAATGGAGATCAACAATTTTTAAAAAATCAGGTGAAACCACTACCCAAAACAAAAGGTCAAGGGAGTGTAAAGAACAATCCTCTTGTGCTTTGCACCCCAGGAACTAAATCAACCTGGAATTACTGACTGGCTCACTGGAGAAGATGGCTGTAGGTCACAGAGGGCCAAGAAAACCCAGCCCGGCCTTTTCTGACCCTTCCTGACCTTTAAGCTTTCATAGTCAAACTGGCCAGAAACTTCTGTTTTCAAGTTCTCTGGAACTCTCAAGCATGTATCTTAGTCTTACGGCCACCCTGAAGCCCCTCCTACCGAGACCAGAGTGGTGCGCCTGAGGTGGGACTCTCAGGAATGTCCAGATCAAGAAGTCGCACTGGGAGAGGATCAGAGAAGCAGGATGAGCAGATAACTGCTTTCATGTTGAAGCAAAGTCTGTAGTTCAGTATCACAGCTTAAGTATTTTTTTTTTCTATCATGAAACCAGAATGTTTCTTCTCTCTAGTCTTTCTTAAACAGAGCCAACAGGTAGTTCTGCTCCACTCTACCAGTTCAGAGTGTCCTAATTCAGAGCTACACAATTGATCTTCTCTGAAATTTGAGGCCTGAACCAATACCTAATGTTGACTCTGTTTTCTACCCTTGCAGAATCAATTGTATAAAAGAAGGATAAACCTATCACTTAAAACTGTCAAATATGAGTGAGGTGTGGTGGCACATGCTGTAATCCCAGCACTCTGGGAGGCTGAGGCAGGAATAGGGAGCCCAACCTGGATAACTTAATGACTCAGTGAGAATCCTAACTCAAAATAAAAAGTAAAGGGGTGGGTATGTAGCTTAGTGCTAAGGTCCTAGGTTCAATTCCCAGCAAAGCGCATGTGCACACAGACAAACACAAAAGAAAAGAAAAAACCTTTCCAATGTAACAAGTACCATGCTTTCTACAATAGATGGAATCTAGAAAAAGAAAAGATAACATGAATGTAGAAAGCAGGCAATGAGACAAGAGGAAAGGGATGAGGCAGGGGCGAGAGAGAGAGTAAGGGGGACAGATCCAAGGGTGTTGTGCACATGTATGAAAATGCCCCAATGAAAACCAACAGTTTGTAACATTAATATGCACAAATAAATAAATATGTATGAGGAAACAAGAACTCTAAGGAGCAAAGAGAATGTCTGGGGAGAAAGAGATTTAAAAAAATATGTTATTAATATGCTATGAGAAAAAAAAGAGAAACACTGTAGCCATGAAACAAGAATATGATGATGTAATAAGAACTATTTAGAGTAGCAGTTCTCAAACTTTTTGTTGCAGGATCCACTAATATTATTTTCAGAACTGTAGATGATCCCAAAATACTTTGGCTTATTTGGTTATCTCTATCAGTATATAGATATAGATAGATAGATGATATATAGATATAGATATAGAGAAATAGAGATATTAGAAATTAAAACAAGAGTTGACAAATATCTATTCACTATATATAATATGCAATAAATGTAACATGAATAATGTATTTATGGAGAATTAACAATTCTAAAACAAAAAATTAGTAATAAAAGTACTTCTGTTTTACATTTTTTTTTGAAGCTCCTTAGCACCTGGCTAAATAAAAGACAGCTAGATTCAAAAAAAAAAAAAAAAATGTGGAGGTGAATTATTTGTCCTTAAACTGAAAATAGCAAGTTATCCCACAAGGAAAAATATTTCTTCATATCACTTAAAAACTTGAAAGTATAATTGCTCTCTTGAGGTGTACAGAAATATCAAACTAGCAGAAATAGGCTAAAATAATAAAATCTCATGTTGGTCAAGCTGTGGGAAAAGCAGCATGCTCTACCCTCTGGTGGGCTTGTATATTGGTTTGGTGTCTCTGGAAAAAAATGTTGTAATATGCAGAGAGAATCATAAAACTGCCACTGTTCTTTTATCTAACCATCTGACTTTGGAGAGTGTACGCTGATGGAATTCATGCAAACAAAAATATAAATTGGGCAGAAATGAATCTGAGAACTGTATGTATGATAGCATGATAACAAATAACCAAAAAGAAAGCATCCAACACTAGGAGAACTGTGGGACAAATAGTAGCATAAAAACTACTTTGCTATTTAAAATGACAAAAGCAGGGCTGGGGATATAGCTCAGTGGCACAAGCACCTGTCTGGCAAGTGCAAGGTCTTGAGTTCGATTCCCAGTACCCAGCCCCCCAAATGACAAAAGTATGAATTATGTTTACCCACAGAAATGTGCACATAAAATAAGCTACCTATAAAAAAAATAGTGACAGAAACTGAATACAAACACATTACAGTGTATAGATGCTCCCATACTATATGATTATATTCTGATAAAGCCATCATAAATTGAAAATATTACACGTCAAAAATACATTCAGTTCATCCAACCTACTGAACAAGGGTCAGTAACACAACACACTGAGCACTGGTTGTTTCCCCGAATGATTGTATGACTGGCTGGTATCAGAGGGGAGAGGGCCTCCTGTAGCATGTCACTAGCTCATGGAAAGATCAGAATTCAAAACTGAAGTATGATTTCTACTGAATGTGTATCACTTTTGCATCGTTAGAAAGTAAAAAAAATCATTAGCTGAACCCCTAAGTTGGGGTCCCTCTGTATGTGGAAAATACTACAGGATCAGAGGGCCAGAAAGCTTTTAGCAGTCATTTCAGGAGAGTTTAATCACTACTTCTTTCAGTTCTTCCACCTGTGAAATTAAGTTCACAATTTTTTAAAAAGTTGTGTACATATAAAATAGCATTCAGGCAGGGTATGTTATTTGGGAGTTTACAAAGTCGTGCAAGCACCAGTTATTGAATTTACTGATATGTAAAGAACACTTAGTGTCCTAGCATCCAAATCAACTCCCTTCCTCTATTTTTAGTGAGAGGGAATCTACATATACAAATACGAACAGAGCCAGGGTGAGAGCTCACACAGATCAGTGTTCATGCAAGGATCAGGTGTGTGCAGGGGGTGATTCGGCTAGTTATTTCCTTGTGTTTGATTCTCAGACCAAATTTGACACGTCCAAAATAAATTTCATGATTCTAGATTCGTATCAGGGTAATACTACCTTCATGAGTTGAGTTACCTGCTTCTAAAGAACTTAAAATGGCCTATAAATATTATCCTCTTTATTTCCCAAAGCTTACTGGAATGGAGCCTTGTTTTTTGTTTGACATGTCAGTATCCACACTGGGAAGCCAGTATGATGGTGAGGGACTGGTGTTTATAGATGGAGCAGAGGAGCACAGGAATTATATTTTTATTCAGACCCATGCGTTACTGTGGCATACAATTGGGACCAAGACTCAGGGGAACTAATCGTAGAACAGAGCTTGCCAAATGTGATCCCTGGACCATTTGCATTAAAGCATCAGGTAGTTCACAAGCGTGCCGATTCCTAAACCTTAACCCAGTTCTGAATAATCATCTGTTGTGCTATGGCCTGGAAAACTACATCTTAAGCCAGCAACATCAGATAATTTTTATAACTGAAGAGGCCTGACATCTATTGAAACTAGAAGACTGATAGAAGTGGTTGGTTCATTCATTCACTCATCAAACACTGAGTGCCCGAAGTAAAAGATGTGCTGCTGCTCTTAAGAAGCTTAGTATAATGAGTGATGAGAGGAGGAAGACGGATAATTGATTAATTACAATGTGATAAGTACAGGAACCATATAGGAATGTGCACCATTTCCTTGTGAGCAAACAGGAGGGAGTTACTTACTCAAACTAGGAATGCTTAGAAAGCTTCAGGGATGAGGAAACTTTTGAAACAGATTTTGGAAGAATGAGTAGGAGAAGGCTTGATGGGAAAGAAAACAGTGCATTTCAAACATTTTTAAAAAATCAACGACATCTAGCCATCAGGCTTCCTCATTCCTGCTTGAAGTATTTTACCCATCATGCTTCCTGTTTCTTGACCATGCTTGTAGCAAGACAGCAAAGAGGAATCTTTTTTTTTTTTTTTTTTTTTTTTGGTTTTTCTCCGGTACCAGGAACCGAACTCACGACCTTGCGCTTGCCAGGCAGGCGCTTTTGCCGCTGAGCTAAATCCCCAGCCCCCTGAGCTAAATCCCCAGCCCCGAGGAATCTTGAAGTTTGTCATTCGCCAGCTGTTTCAGTTCAAGTACATTAGTTAACAAGGCTGGGTCTTAGTTCTATTGCATGTAAACACAAGGTTCTGGACTATGTGATCTCCTGGGCATCTTTCCAGATCTGACAAAGATAAGTGAGAATCTCCAAGTGGAACAATCAGAACCACAATCTATACCAGCAGCTCTGCTGGGAATCACATGGCCACTAAGAGTCTTCTCTGGCTTTCATCCCTGGAAGAAAACTGTCTTACTACATGCTGGTATGCCAAGCAGCCAGAATGGTTGGAAGGATTTTAAAACAGACTCAGGGCACAACTTTGTCTATCATTACCTAAAGGGGTCTGAGGGACATTTGAGGCTTCCTGACTCTGACAATTTTTAAACAATAGTATCAAGTGGAGGGGTAAAGGAAATGTATGATTTACTCTTAGTAACTAACCATTTATGGTAAACATTCAACAAATGCAAAGTATAAAGTACAAAGCTGCTAATAATAATGATAGATCATTACAGGTGGCACACAGACAGAAGTACCTACAAGCACAGGGTATAGTTACACCTTGAAAAATAGCCACTGCTTAAGAACTAGAAATAATTGGCTCCAAACATCAGTGACAGAATCTTACCCCCAAACATGTAGTACAAGAAGATCCAAAGTTTTAAAATTCGGTGTGTATAGAAACATTGGTGTGTATAGTAAAGATCAAAGGGTTGGGTCATAGTGCAGGGCTTGGATGAGCTCTGCAAATATACAGCCAGCTCCAGTGGGAGCAGTTCTGCAATTGAGCACATAAAAAGCTTTTTCTGGGATGCACTTTCAGATACTTTCAGGCACTTTTAAATTTAAAAGGCTCCGAAGTGAGTGTTGTTCCAAATTATACACATATATAAATATATGTTATGGTATAAATCCATTTATATATATCCATACATATACATGTGTATGTGTATATATGGTCAGAGCAATAAAGTCTGAAATGAATTCCTCAAAGCTTTTCCATCTATAGCCTCATAACACATTATTTTGGATTTAGGCTTCCTCATATTTTCCATTTGTTCTTATATGAATATTCCATAAATGTATAACTTCTGTAAAGTTGATTCAACAGGTGGAAACATGACTACAGTATTCCTCTTAACTAACAAGCTATGGAACCCTAGTTTCTTCCTCAAAGGAGAGTCCCAAATCTTTTGAACTTGGAAAATTCCTCTGAAGATAGAGAAATCTTTATTAGATCTTTTAAGATTTGGAGGGTTCCGGCAGCCAGCCTAGAGACGGTGACTCCATGTCCTCAGTGTCTTTAAGACATTTCTTCTCCTCGACCCTTAAGCATCATCATATAAATTAGTTCTCTCCTGGCATAATTACTAACCTCTGGCACAGCAGCACAATCACGTGCAAAGTCTGGGCTCTTTTCATTTGTAACTGCTTTAATATACAGTAAAAGGGTTTTTGCAGACATGCATGCTGAGACATGAAGATACAGATTTAACATATGTAAATAAAGTTCCAAAAGAGGAGGTAAGACAAAACAGGAGTAAAAGTAACATTACAGAACAGTGTTGATAAAAATACCAAAGGTATAGATTCAGAAATCTCTGTATGTCCCCATCAGAAGAAAAAAATGGGGAAAACAAACCTAGAGATAGGATAGTAAAATTGGTAAAAATCAAATAGAAAGAATTTTAAAAGATTCATGGAAAAGACACTTTAACCTCTCAGTGTACTAATCAATCAAAAAGTGAAATCCAAAAGTTAATGCAACAATTTCAAAGCACTAAAAGAAAACAACTACCAAACTAGACTTTTCTACCCAATGAGAATAGCCCCCATAGGTAAGGAAGAAACACTCTATCAGATAAACAAAAACAGAGAAAATGTATTATCATCAGAGCCATATTAAAACAAATAGTAAAGAAAGTCCTTCAGGCAGAAAGAAAACTATTCAAGATAGACGCACAGAAATACTGAAAGCCATGAAATACGTCAAAAGGTAAACCTGAATGATAACAACAGAAATAGAATAATGATACAATGTGGAGTTTCAACATATGTAGATTTAAAATATACATCAATGATAACACAAAAGGCGGAAGCAGTAAATGAAAGTCACATGTTTTAAAGCCCTCCCATTGTCCAGGAAACAATAAAAGTATTAATACTATTAGACACCTAGCAAATCAAGCATGCATTGTTGTAATATCCATGAAAACAGGAGACAGGTCGGAAAAACAGAAGAAGAAAACACAGTATGACTAAAAATGTAGTCTATACATCTGAACTCAAATATGCTGGTGACTATGTTAAATATGAAAGATTACATTCTTCAATGGAAAGACAAGACAAGTAACCTTTCAAAAAACTAAGTGCTACTTCTAAGAAATATATTTTCTTTTTAACTGAGTTACTGGGGTATAAATAACAGGTAGTAAACTGCTCTTTTGTGGTACTGAGGATCGGACCTAGGGCCTTCAAACTAAGCTACATCCCCAGTTCTTAAATTTTTTAAAAATGATTTTTGAGAGAGTCTGGCTAAATCACTAAGTTGCCCAGGGTGGCCTCAAATTTGTGATCCAATTGGTTTAGTCTCCCAGTGTGCTAGGATTACAGGCATGTGCCACCATACCCAGCCAAAACTACATTTAAAAGTATACAATTGCATAAGCTTTCACACATGAATATATACATGAAACCATCAGTGCAGTCAAGAAGTTCCTACATGTCCCTTCTAAATGCATCCCTTCTTCCTCCAGGTAATTGTTCATTTGCTTTTCATCACTGTAGATCAGTGTCCATTTTCTATAATTTTATATAAATGGACTAATACAAACCTTCTTCTTTCATCCAAGGAAGCGGGGAGGGGAAGGGAAGGAAGGAAAAAGGGAAAAAAAGAGAGTGGAAGAAAAAAATAGAAACAAAGCTTTTGCAAATAGGGAGGGGAGGAAGGGTTGAAGGGAGGGGAGGTGAACGAGAAAAAAGAATTGAGATACACTGTGTACTGGTACAAATTCCCTACAATGAATGTGACTAATATGCGTGACAAATAGGTACTAATAAAAATGTTTGTAAAAACAGAACTTCCCAATTATTAGGACTGTAAAAAGTTGACAATGGTTTTAATAAGAAGCGCTGTGTGTTTATATTCTGATTGGCCTGGTGCTGAGCTTAGTATAGCAACTCAATAAACCAGATTTATCTTTATCACCCCATTCAACAAACACAAAACTCAGGGCTGCAAATGTCTATACCCAGGATTTGAACACAAGTCTATCTGACTCCAAAGACCATGATCCTAGTCACTTGGTTCCTTAAACCCTCACACATGCTAGGCAAGTGCTCTAGCACTATCCCCCAGCCCTAGTCTCTTCCCTTTTTCCAAAATATTTGTGCTGTAGTTGCCATAATTTAATGACAGAATTTGTATGCATGTATGCACACACACACACACACACACACACACACACACACACACATTTTAATCTACTGTGATAGACTCTTAAGCACCTCTTGAGGGCTCCTTTCACTATTATTTTGTTTCTAAGTCTCCAGAAGTATAAAAATAAAACCAACCTCCACATACTTTGAGCCCTGTGCCCATTTTCTAACCCTTTGGATTCAATTAAACATAGCTCGCATTGTTGGACACTTGATTAAAAGCACCTTGTTCTTTGCTCTGCTTTGTGATTTGTAAGTTATCTGTCCCAGCACTCCAGCTCCCTGGTTGACGTGGAGGCCACAAGCTGTATACGTGTGCGAGGTCCTGTACTGGGCTGTTTGTTCTCAGAGGTGCTGTCCAGGGCAGGGATTAAGTAACGTGTCGTAAGACTTAGTGAGGTGCTTCACGAAGACCCAGAGAGCCTTCTGGCCTCTGCTATTTAAGCTGATTGCAGTTGTGAAATACAAATGATTTTTTCTAGAAATGGGGCAATTTTATGTTTTTTCCTTTTTTGTGATTTGGCTCTGTTAAGTTGTGGAGCTTACTAAGGTAGCTGAGAGTCTTTTCGTTTGCCATTGAACACAGCCTTACTTAACCTGCGGCAGACGATGACACCAAATTAAAGACCGTAGATAAGTGTGGATGTCTTCCTGCACCTTCTCCACTGTAATGATTCTCAAAATTTGGTCTTTTGACCAATAACATCAACATCTTCCAGGCTACTAAAAATGTAAAGCAGGCCCTATCCCTGAGACCTACTGAATCTTGACTCCGGGGACAGGGTCCAAGCTGTCCAGTTGATTCTGATGGGCACTTTGGTCTACTGCTCGCAGACAAGTTCCAGATCTGCCGACCTCCTTGTCCTTTGCCCATCCTCCCCCAGTGACTCAGGAGTTAGCTATATAATCACCTTTCTCAGCCAAACTAACCCTGCCTAGCTAGTTACCTTGATGATCAAGATTTAACAAACATCCAGATAATAATGCCCATATTTCCTCCTCAGCCAGTTTTAACTAGGATATGCTACACTATATGAGTAGCTAATGTAACGCCAAATAATCACTTTCCCCACCTTCTTCTTCCCTAGTCCCAAGCTGTCTCCATCTTCTCTCAAAATTTACTTCAGTCTGGAGGACAGGAACAATAGTCTTAGGCCAAAGAAACTGTCCCCTTCCTAAGTTATTAAGCTATTAATGGTTAACCATTGCTTACATTAGGAAAAAGCTCTAAATGAGGGGGAATCGGAGACTAACAAGGTGAGTATTTCAAACAAAGAGAATAAGAGTAGGAAAGTTACAGAATGGAGAGAATCTCTTATCTGACTCCAAAGACCATGATCCTAGTCACTTGGTTCCTTAAACCCTCACACATGCTAGGCAAGTGTTCTAGCACTATCCCCCAGCCCTAGTCTCTTCCCTTTTTCCAAAATGTTGAAAACATTTCCAAAATGTTGAAAACAGCAGGCAGGAAAGATGAGGAATAAACCCGATGTCTGATGTTGATTTATACTTTCGAGGTTCTGTGCATATTTATAATGAGGAAAGCAGACAAAAGCCCTGCCTTAATAGTTTTAGTTGCTGTTGTGTTTGCTTCTTCTTTTTTGTTTGTTTTTGATACAGGGTCTCACTCTGTAGTTCAGGCTGGCCTTGAACTGACTATGCAGCTCAGGCTGGCCTCAGACTCATGACAACTGTTATGGTTTGTGTCTAGATGTCCCCCTAAAGCCTCATGCAGTCATAGGGGGCCAACTTTTCAGTAGAGGCTGTACCTAGAGTGTGTGGTGCTGGGATCAGGGGCATGTGATTAGTACATCAGTTCACTGATAGGTTTGGTGTAAATCTGGCTAGGATTAAGGGTGTGAGTGCTACACAGTGCTAGAGCAGGTAGCTTGCATACACTCTAAGGGACAGAAAGAGGCTTGTCCCACCAGGTATGGGGAACTTGCCTGTAATCCCAGCACTCGGAGACTGACACAGGAGGACTGCTGTGAATTCAAGGCCAGTCTGAACTGGAGAGTGAAACCCTTGTCTCAAAAAACCAAAAGAAAAGAGGCTTGTCCCTCCTCCCTCATTGCTCTTGCTACCTTGTGGGTGCCATGAACTGTTCTCATCTGTGATGGTCCTCTGCCAAGGGACCCTGCCTTGAAGCCAGCCAAATACAGACAGAAACTCTACAGTGAGCCAAATAAACCTCTCCTCCTTTAACTTTGGATGTTGGGTATTTTGTCTCAGCAATGAGAAAAGTAAGTAAGACAACAACCCTCCTGCCTCAGCTTCCCGAGTGCTGGGTTTACAGCCATGAGACACCATGCTTGGTGGCCCATGTAGATCTTGTATTCCAATGTGCATTGATGCCTGAGCTTTTGCTCCTAGTATTTTCTTTGAAGCATGGCCCTTTCTTGATCCCCTCAGCTCGTGATGCTCCACAACAGCAGGTTCCAGACATAAGAGAAACCTTGTGTGCCTTCAGAGTAAAGGAGATGATGGCCGAAATGTGGGAAAACATGTTCACATAGGAAAGGTACCCAGACCCCGCCCCAGCTAAGCTTAGCCATTCATAGAACAAGGAAATCATCCTGAGGCTCCTAATTTTTGTTATTATATTTTTAATCTTCACGGGCTCTAAGAAGCATGCGCAGGGTATAAAGCCACATCTAGCCTCTTAACAACTCTCCCATGGGATAAGTGAAGTCCCCATTTCACAAAAAACGAAACTAAAACAGAGAAGAATTGGGTGAATGGATCAAGTTGTGAAGCAGAGCTTGGTCTGACCTAAAGAATGGGGGTCTTCCTGTCCTAGGGATTTTTTTTTGGCCCAGACAGGCGTATTTATGGTCACTTAAGTACTCGTGGCAGAAGTGATTATGAGTACTGATGTCCTGTGGCAGAAGTGAGGCCCAGTCTTCCGCCAACATTTTCCAGGAGGCCACTATGTCCTTTATCATTTCTGCAAATACTATTTCCTGCTGGGTTCAGAGAGACCCATTTTCCTGTTCTATCAACTATTTGCTTTATCCCAAATAAAACTGTTATCTCACTATAGAAATAAGGCCCTTTATTCATCCCTTGCTAAAATGTTGGTCACATTAGAGCGATATATGAAGAAGTCCTTTTAATCAATTCTTAATAAATGAGAATACATTCCATGCATGAAACAATTACTGAAGATGACAGTTATAAGGGTCTTTGTTTTGGTGACGCTGTGAGACCTGAGTTATGGACAAGTCAAGAATCCTGGCTAAACAACCACTTCCTAATTCTAGGACAAGAGGTAAATGTCTTGTGCAAAATTTTCTCTGTGCAATATTAGAATAATTACATACTTATTTTATAAAATATAGTAAAAGTTAAACCAATGGGTATAATTTACTCTTAATATTGAGAAATAAGAGACTAGCAGACATGAATGGTAGAGTTATATGAACCTTTTCAAGGAGGCATTTGGAAAGTGTGAAGATTATATAAAAAGATATTTGTGTCTTTCTCTAGTGATTTATTCCTGATTGTCCACCTTAAAGTCAAAACTGGCTCAGACTCCTAAGCATGACCTAAAGACGTTCTGTTGAGACACCCAGAAAATTATGCAAGATCCTTATAACTGGAAACACAGGTGACAATTTTCCCTTTTATACCGTGAGACAGTGTTCTCTTTTTCTTCTATAAAGAACTTAAACACAATACCTTCGGATATCCAGGTTCAATTGTGTTAATAAGACTAACTTTAGACTTTGAACACTAGCTTTGCAGCTTTCATCCTAAAACTCCATCCCTTCCCGCAGTGATCCTACAACGTTAATGTCCATAAGAATCAGCTGCGGAGCTGGTCAAACGTGAAGATTTCTGGGGCCCACCTCCTTGGTCTGAATACAGCAAGAATCTGCATTTTAACAACCCCAAGGACTCAGATACAGTGCACTTCGGCACGCTAGACTGACTTGTGAACGCAAAGCCAAGGGAAACCTGATGGAGGGACCTGTCTGGCTGTGTTAAACCAACCTCGACGCGTCATGTATCAATTCATACTCCGAGATCCGCACACGCGAGCTGAGACCCGACATTGGCAGCTTCCGGTGGGAGCGGCGCTTCTGGCGGTGGCAGCAGTGCAGAGAACGCATTTATGACCTTCTACAGTGAGGTAAATAGAGAAAAAAGATTCAGTTCCAGTGTCCAAAAATCGGATTGAAAGACTGATCCATTCTGGTTCCTCTTACTTCAATTTCAACCCATAGGAGGTTCTTCAGATAGCTCAAGAGAAAGCCAAATGAGAGAGTGCAAGGAAAACTTCGAGGAAAGTCCAGATGGGCAGGTGGACAGCTGGCAAAACTTCCAAGCAAATACGAAGAGGAAGAAAGAGAATTAAAATCAGACCTCCCTGACACCACCAAAAGTGAAAATGGAGCAGTGTGGGTGACTTCCTGGGTCACCGCCGCAGAACCTTCCCCCAGCTATCTCCTTCCTAACTTTAAGGACTCATTCTTTCCCCCCACCTCCACACAAACATAGTGTAATATTTGCTTTTTAGTCCTTGTCTTCAATACAATGTAATATCCAGACTACTTCAAAGGTGCCACTTTGGTGGTACCTCCTTTTCCCCACAGCTTGTGACAACATTTGGCCTTGACTGAATTCTGATGGTTAGAAAACATATTGCTTACAGTGGTGTTGCTGTGGCTTCAGAGACAAGCCTGGGCTCTTTTAGAAACCCCTCTGCTTCAGTTGCTTGCTTCTGGGTGTCCCATCCTTTGAAGCTAAAGGTCAGACAGGGAAGGTAGCGTGGGCACACAGAACAGTCACTCAATGACCTAAGGCATCGATGCCTTGGTGTTTGGCGTGTATCTTTCTGTGTGACTGACTGATCAGGGTGGCATGAGGCTCTAAGCCACCTCATCCTGTCTACTCTTCACAACGCTAGCCATCCTCAGTATCTGGTAACATTGTGTCCTAGCTTGTCTACATTCATTAGAGGTAATATTCTTCATGTATAGTAAATTTTATACACCCCCAAATGCATACTTTGTGTTCACTTAGCAGTAATAGGAAAATGCTAGTCAATGTGGTCCTGTAATTTCCTTCTTCCTCTCATAAGGAAATGATTTACCCATAATGCAGCAAAGTCAAGGTTTCCAGGATACCCTGAGTAAATGTTTTGCTCCTCAATACTATATAAATAATTTCTTTGAGGCACTTTAGACTAGGAATGTAAAGAACATGGAAAGAGAAAAGGTGGAAAGAATGAAAAGGATTTTTTTTTTTTTACAGGAAAAGTAAAAGGTAATATTGCTCACACAAGTGGGATGGATTAGTTTGTAAATGCTGAATGATTATAGAGTTTCCTGAGAAATCACACACTCCGCTAAGCCAGGCACCCTGGCCAGTAACCAAACAGTAAGAGTTAGGAATTACTCAATTTTCTGGCCTCTACAAAATATTCTCCTGAAAAATCCATGAGGGTTTATAAAGATGGTCTTTTTCAGAAATCTTAGATCCATAACAAATTGTGGAGTGGAACTGTATCTCTCAGTATACCCACCAAGAGTTTGCGATTCTGCCTGGGCCTGGCTATTACAGAATGTGACTTACTGTCAGTATCATGGTTTTTATTATTGCATAGCTCTCCTATGCAATTCCCAAATATTAAACCCAAGAGAAAAACCACTTTCCTAAATATAGCATTGCTTTTTACCTTCAATGAGAGGCTGACGCTTAGCTCTAATATTCTACAATTCTAGAATACTTTGTTTAAAAAGCTTCTTGCATTTGAACACATCTCATTTTCCTCAATGCACAAGCATGTGGCTATGATCCTCGAGAGTGTTCAAACGGTTTGCACCAGGTTACTACGTACTAAACATGCCAAGGTGACGTTAACCCATGGTAATCAACAGAAATGAGATTTTAGAAAAGAAAAACCTAGAACTGGTTTCTAAAAGGAAGCCACAAGGTATGGTAGAGAGGCCAGGTGGTAAACACAAAGCCAACATCTACGTAGCTCTTCCTGCGATGTCCCTTTTGGAAGCAGGCAATGTTCCCTCATGAGAAGGCAGCCATTGAATGTGTCTCCAACTTAGCCAGTCTCATATGAATACAACTGCTAGGATCTAATCAAAGCCAACCTTCCCATTTCAGAGTCCCACTTCCAAAGAACATGCAAGAAATGCCAGCAAATGCTCAGAGAGGACAGAGATGGCTGAATGCTAACAAATCTTGCAAATGGTAAAACTAGGATGAGACCTAAATTCTTTTAACACTCAGGAACATCAATTAAGGTCTTTTTCTTAAAGAAAGTTTTTTAAGTAGGCTCAATGGGCAGAAATTTGTGTACCATTATTTAAAGGGGAAAGAAATCCAGACTAACTACGACTGGCTATACTTGTAGTATTTACCACCTTGAAACAATAGCTAGTCCTTAAGGATTAGTTATGTGAGAGAATAATGTACAAACAAAACCCCATTAGGATATCAGTTTTCTGTATCAGATTATTCTATTTACACCTAATTCTATATAGGGACACTGAGGAAATGAAGCTCAGACCACCCTATGGGGCCTTAGGAGCTGAGGAGGTCTCAAAAGAAAAAACAAAACAAAACAAAAAACAATGGTGAGAATAGGGATCCAGTCCTCTCCCAGGAGGGAGGAAGAATAAAAAGGCTATAAAATCAGGTTTTTAAGGTTAACTCTCAGAAAGAATAAAAAAAAGATATTTTGAATGAAACCCTTTCCCAAGAACCTTAACCCTACCACCAACTTTGCTCACTTTGCTTTCCTTAGCGTACGATGCAACAGCTAGTTTTAAGGCATGTTGGTGGGCAGTAAAAATTTAACAATAAAGCCTATTTAAATTTATGCAAGGAAGTATAGAGGATTTTTTAAAATAAGCAAGTCTAATTAGAAATTATCTTCAATATATGCATGTTGACTCACACAGTAATCATTTCCCAAGGAAGGGTAACTGTGATTCAAATCCTGCTTCATCCAATTGTGTGATCTTGAGTAAATGTGTTAGTCCAGCTAAACATATGGCCAGGTGGGCAGAGCCTCTGAGACACACAGGGAGTAACAGTAAGCAGAGGCTGGGAGGCAGCAGCAGTTATGCATATGCAGAGCCCCGAGAGGGAAAGATGTCAGTGGGGATAGCAGAGGAGGAAGGAGGAAAGGTAGAGATCCTGCGTCCCAAACCTTCAGCCATTAAGAAGATCTAGTTTTGTGCTGGCTATGTCATTTCCCTTTTTCCTCAGTTCCTGGTATACTCTTAAAATAATACACTACTATCTGAGTTAACCTGAAACTATTTATAATCCTTATAACCTGGAACAGCTTAATACTATCCTTATTAATAGAACAATTAAGAATACAGTACTAGCTGCACTTACAGAGTGCTTACTATCTCAGTGGAACTGTTGTAATTAGCTCATTGAATCCTTACAACAATACTATGGGGTAGGTATTATTATCTCCTCTAATGTCAAGAAAGGTTAAGAAACTTGTACAGTATAAGACTTAACAGGTAGGCACAGAAAAAAGAGAAAAGAAAAAAAGGGAAGGGAAGGGAAGGAAAAGAAGGGAAGGGAAGGAAAAGGAAAAGAAAGGAAAGGAAAAGAAAAGAAAAGAAAAGAGAAGAAAGAAAAAAGAAGCAGAAACTATTGGAAACTTCATCACCAGGAAAATATCAGAGATAGCTGCCATAGAGTTAGGCTTCTGGAATTTTCCTTCCCTAAGAGCTTAGCAATGGAAATCTCTGTACAGGAAGGCTTTCCCAAGAAAGGATATTAAACTTTATCCTGACTACTGAAAAGAACAGGTTTTGGCCTGCTGCTGAGACTTTGAACCCAGCTCCAATGTCAGCAATCTTTTCATGGATAAGCGGTCCTGGAATATGTTCCAAACAAGAAATTTAAGAGCAGTTACTGAAGACTGATTTTAAAAAATCAACTGTGATGCTCTTTCTGTGTACAGCTTTTGTCTCTGTGTTTCACACTAAGGAACACAACTCAAGCACCATAAAATAAACACTCGGAAGCCCCAAATCTGTTAATGCACCAATATTTCCCCTTGGAGTGGACAGAGAAGGCAGAGAAAGTACCTAGAATAGAAGTTTCATTTAGATTTTTACACATGATCTTTCCTCATCCAATGCTTGATATATTGTCTTAACAATTACTGTCCATCCTTGGGTTCCTCTTTGTGTCCTATAAACTTGTTCCACTCACTGCTATTCCAAAGGAAATCCTTCCCTTCCTTGGTCTCCCTCCCTCTACTTCCTATCTCTTCCCTTTCCCTGACCACCAGGCTTCTGCTTCCTTCACTCCCTCTCACCTTGGATCCAACGTTCTCAGGCTCCCACCAGGGCCTCTGCAGAAGCTGCTCTGGACACAGCCACTGACAACCTAGTGCACAGCAGACAGTGACCACTTCTAGTCTTGTTGTGACTTGATCTTTTTGTTGCATCAGATGCTGTTGACCTTCTTACCCTTGGGAAATGTTCCCCAGGAGTGTACACATGCCTTTAGCTTTACTAGTTTCTTGGATTTTTTTTTTTTTTTTTTTTTGAGACAAGGTCTTGCTATGTGGTTCAGGCTGGGCTTGAACTCACTACATATCCAGGCTGTCCTCAATCTCATGGTGATCCTCCTCCCGCCTTAGCCTCCCAAGTGCTGGGACTATAACTCTACTGTTTGATTGTCTTTGGGCCGTTCTCCCACACCTCTCTCTGTACTCCAGTGGGGAACGGTCCATCCCATCCGTCTTCGACCCCCCACATCCCAGATAGCCTGCCTCCTGCAGAATCTCAAATCTCTCCTCTCTCCCAACCTGAAGCCCAAATAACTGATCTTTTGTCCGTAACTCGGCATGGCCAAGCCTCCCACTAGAAAACAGCTCTCAACGACCAGAGCGTAATACTTTTGATTTTTGCATCTTGCAAAATAACAAATAACAGGAGATAAAAATTTGCTTTTATTTCTTGATTGCTGAATTATATTAGGTAATCATAATTGTTATTCTTGTTTGCCACTGTTTGTGCCTTTTGTAAATCACCTTGTGATGTTTCTTGAAAGGGTTGTTTTACTTTTGCAGACAAGGTCTTATATTCTGGTTTTCTATACGTCACATTTAGACTTACTGGAACTGTTTGCCTTGTGACTGCTGTGGCTTTTAATATGATTTTAGACAGCGCTAAGGAGAAAAAAATATTAAAGCGCCATCTAGTGGATTTTGATAAAATTCTGTAAAATGGGTCCTTTTTTTAAAATCTCATCTGTATTCAGCTCAAGCTTTTATCTGTCCTTTATAAAACACTAAAACCAAACAGTGGTTACTCTGTTAGCCAGTGACAGCCTTCAGGGCAGCTGCCACTCAAAGCAGAGGACGGATTTCTCCAGTCCCCTGGTGAATCCTCATTAACACCAATGGCCAGTGGGATGCTGACCAGCTGGGCAACAGGATTCCCTTCTAGAATCCAGATCTCTGACTGCACGAAACTAGTGAAAACTGAAAGGACAACTGAGGGTCGTGGCTGGGGCAGCTCTCCAGACAATGTCCAGAGGTCCCTGCACAGCCCTGAATGGGTGATCAGCAATCTCCACTTCTCTGTGGTTTCCATCTCACTCCCCAAGGAAGGTGAAAGGCACTTCTTTCAGTGTCTATCAGCATCCTCTGTCTCCAGGTGACCTGTAAGAATGTTATTAGCGCCCTTTCTTAAGCCTCCGTCAAGGGTTGAGCAACAGATCTGGACTTTTCTGTACTAATAGGTGAGAAACCCTAATTCTTCTCCTGCTTCTTTCTCTTCCGTCTGCACCTCCCCCTGCTTCCCTCCCATGCTCCCTGACTTTTCACTCACATGACTCCCTCTCCCGTGAGACACACCCCAGGGGCATGCCCTGCCTGTGTGCTGGTTCCCGGGCCCGTGGCCCAGGCTGCATGACTCCAGTGCCAAACGTCCACACCCAGCATGCCACCCTGCCCCCCAGGGCCCGCCGCTCTCACAGCCCTGACAACACAGCACAACAGGCACGTAGGCCACCACGGAAGCCAAGATCCAACGGGTGCTCACACACTGCGGGACCACAGCGCCTGCACACACAGCCCGCAGTCTGCACCTACACCTGAACCTGAGCCCAGCCCGGCTAGAAAAACTGGAGCCTGCAAGGCAGATCGCCTTGCCCCACCCAACGCTGCAGGACCTAAGGGCCATGGGCCACACCCACCACCTCATCTCAGGCCATGGCACCCCCAGCTGGCCAGCGCCACACTCTGCCGCTCCTCTCCTCCCTGCTGCTGCCACGCTGCGGCTGCCAGACTCCACAAGCGAACTGATCCACGCCTGGCCCGCGCCCACCCACGGCTGCTCATGGCCGCAAGGCCCCGGCTGCCTTGCTCATCACTCTTCTAACCTTCAGTTATATGCTCCCCAACTCCCACTTGCCACTCCGCACACACCCAGTCCTGACTACTTACTCCCCTGACCTCCTGTGGATTTTACTCTTTGGCCCATACTTACTTAACTTTCTTTGGCCTTGTCTACACCACAACTGTGGCCAGAAATGCATCAGTTAAAAGCTAGGCCTCAAGATAAACAACAACAACAAAAACAGGCCTATGTACTCCTCAAAGGACGAGAAATGATAACACCTGGTCTAATAAAGTCTAGATCGACATCAGTCACCTCATTAGACAACCAAGATCCCCAGATCATCACCGAGCTGATCTGCGCCTGGCCCGCACCCACCGAGGGCTGCTCATGGCCACGAGGCTCCGGCTGCCTTGCCCAACCTGGCTAGAAAAACTGCAGCCTGCAAGGCAGACCCCCTTGGTCTTCCCACGCCCACTCACTGCATGACTCACTTCTCATTAGATCAGTATTACCTGAACAACTCACAGGACCCCTTCTGTCAGCTCAGCCTTTGTCTTCTTTCATTCTCTGGCCTCACTCAAAGCCACCATTATCTCCCCAGATCTGGACTCTAGGGTCTAGAATACCTCCTCCCCTTCCCTGGCTCTCAGTCCAACACTTCTTGCCATCCCACTGAAGCCAGATCACCCCATCCCTCCCAGCACCTTACCCTGTCCCTGATCAGCCCTGAGGGGACTAAAACTGCTATCTCTTGCCTGCTCCAATGGGGTCTTTTTGTTCCTACCAATTCCCCCTCTCCAAAATGCAGACAACACTTACAGATTAAAACATGATCTCTGCACTATCCACCAGATAGTCCTTCCTATCCATCCTGTGGTGCCCAGCCCATAGGCCCTCTTATAGTCTATCCCCCATCTACTACCCACACTCAGTCCTAACTTTGAAAGATGCCTTCCTATTCCCATATACTCTTCCACACAGCCTCTTCACCTTTGTCAGTCAGGCCCTCGCCCTTGACTTGCTCTCCTTCTGCATATCTGTCTCCCACCTCACACAATATATCTCCCTCTCTACAGCCCCTCTTACAAATCCTTTAGATGGCCTGATGGCTCCTTCTCTTAGCAGGACCGCTGGTCTGTATAATCTTTCTTTCCTTGTTCGGGCACTGTCTTTTCAGACTCCCGTCACAGTTCTTACAAGACTGCATCTAAGCAATCACTAATCGGCAGTTGTTGCTCTTCTCCTCCTCTCCATAAAAAACAGTTCTCCAAAATTTTCCTTCCCACTAGGTTGGCCACTCAGCTCACGTGCCACGCAGAAAGCAGTGTTGAGAAATGGCACCCATCTCCCTTTCCCGTCTTTTTCTTTTTTGCTTATAATAACAAAAAGACAGGAACGTGAGGTTCGATTCAGAGATGACTCTCCCAGTACCCAGCCTGTCTGCCAGCAGAAGCAGTTCTCAGCTCAGCACAGGTACCCTCGGCCAACACAGGGTGTCATAAAAGAGGTAAAATGGAGCATGGAATCTTCCAAAACACCCAGACATTTGAACTTACCCAAACATTTACACCCACTGAATGCCTCAAGGACTTTGCCCACTGAGGCACAAAACATCCAGAGAACTTTGACCACTGATATTTAATAAGATCTTCCCACCTAACATCCTTGGCCTTCTCTCAAGCCCTATTAAAAAAGCTCACTTCTCTTTGCTCCCTACAGATGGCCTTTTTGCCCTCTGTTTGTCTGCACCCAGGCACAATAAGTTCCACACCATGTTGCCTTTATACAAGCCTGGTGGTCTCAGCTGGTCTCTGCCTTGCCACATTCCTTACAGAATGTCCTGGGAATATTTTCTGCAGATATATTATTATAAATGATCTTTTTTCTCAGAGGAAATCAGTTTATTCAATTGCTTCATTTCTTCAAAGGACAATGTCAAAGTTGTTGAGCCCCCAACCAGCCCTTTCAGTCATATGAGTATTCATGGAAAAATTTTCCCTAAAGAATGCAGAAAGGAATTTCTATAAAGCAATTAATTTATCTTCTTTTACCCAAGTGAAAGCAGTCACAAAAAGGCTCTGGCCATTTCCTGTCAGTTTAATAGTAAATAATCCAGCCCTCTTCTGCCTTCATATCTTGGATCTCACATGCTCCTAACGATTTGGTAAATGCTTCTGCCAGGACATAATGACAACTTAAAAGATCCTTAGTGTGTGGAATACAGACAAGGAGTTAAGGTTGCTGTAAGACATGGCTCCTTGTATTTTCTAAAACAAGGAATAGGGCCCTTGGGCCAACTGCAGCTTTACAGCTTTATAGTCTCAGACTGTTATGAATTGTCCAGATGCCATAATTAAAGGTAATAGTATAGTATATCCTTTGGAGGGCCAAATATGGCCTGGTAGATGTAATGCACTCTAACCAAGTAGGAAGAGAGAAGGCTCAATATCATATGTTAAATTTTTGAAAGGAAATTTATTGAGGCTGTCAGAATCATGCTGACAGCATATAAAACATCACTGACTTTTCTCATTTCCTTTGTGGAGTAATAGTCTGTGGTCAGAGGCAGGATAAGCCTTGGATGGTGACTTGTCTTTGCTGCTTCACAGTTTATTCTGGGCAGGAGAACTCAGTGTGGAAAATTGGGGGTGATGTGAATGCTCTGGTGTGGGCAGTTCTGTCCCCAAAAGCCATTCCACAGGGCTATCTCTGGACCGGAAGCTTTGTCCATCCTTGGTGTTGGTCAGTGACACTGGGAACTCCCCAGAGCCTAACCCTTTACCCAGGTAGGGAGAGTATTCACTGCGCCAACGCTGGTGACAAGGACAATAGGTGCAAAGTTAAAAGATAAGCAAATTCAAGTAAATTCTACTAGCTCATCACCTTGTCATATTTGATTAATTTATGATATATGGAAGCAGTGAACACCCATACAAATAGCTTTTCATTAGCTACTTCTCTAGCTGATAAAAGATAATTAAAATACAAATAGCAAATTCAAAGTTATAGTAAATACAGAAATACTTCTTTCATTATATCAAACGTGATTAACAGTTTATACAGAACAGTTTATTAACAGTTTATACAGAACTATATTCTACTTCAGCTATAAATGTGAAAGTATTTTTATTAAGTGTCAAAAGGAAAATATTCAGGTCATTTAAAATATCTTAAAGACTCAATATTCCATGTCTGTAACTCACATGTGATTTTTTTGGTGTTAATTAAGGCATTCTAATTTCAATACTCAATTTAATGGGTAAAATAGCCTTAATCTCTTTTTTCCTGTGGCACTACCCTTTATCTAACTTTCTTGAACTTGTGGAATGTCTCATTTAAACACTTGGTAAATTTGCCCACAAGCTCTGGATCAAACAGCAAGACCACTCAGAAAATGGAATCATTGTATAGATGCAATTTCAAGTTTTCATATATATGTTTGTTCTTCCTTCTGCCATCAGGAAACAACTCTTTAAATACCCTGCATCTCATTTCTGAGCCTTTCCTGCCTTTATCAGATAAAAAGTAGGTCAAGGGGAACATTTTTTGGATGCCTTTCCTGGTTGTTTTTGTTTATCTAAATTGCCTGAATATTTATCTCAAAATCCCACATCACTGGGTTTGGTGAATGGAAAGTTATAGCCTTTATATCTTGGTGCTGCCTGCCAGCTCTTAGTGTGGATCCTCTGTCAGTGACTTGGAATTGTGGGAGGATAAGACAGCAATTTGGGAAGGTACCTGGTAGATACTCCCCGCTATTAGTTTCTTCCTTATTATCCTAGTAAGACTGCAAATGAAGCCAACCTGTGATAGACAGTAGACTAGAGATCATACTCATTGGGGTGCTATTTAGATAATCCTTCAATTTTGTTCATCAAGATGCTGAATGATTTTACCATTAGAGATATATCCTGAAGTCTGTAAGAGCCACCTCCCCCCAAAAAACAAATACTGTGTAAGGCTAATAACCACATTGCCAGTTGAAAGCAGCCCATGGCCTTATAAACTGTTCATGAAGTATGAGGCCTTATAAGCCTGGGACCTGACGTCAGGAACTAGCAAAGTAACCTCAGGAGGTAGATGATAAACTCATGTGGTGTGGGCAAAACAAGTGACAGGTGGTCAGAAAACTCAGGTGTCTTCTTTCTTCTAGAGGTTTGTCCTGCCGCTAGAGATCCTTATATCAACTCTCCTGGAAGGAGATACCTGCTCTCAACTTAGTAGCAGCCTGCCTTCTTGAATATACACTGGGCCCTCGGTCATGATCAACGACAGATGCAGTGGAAAGAAAGCACTGGTGGCTTCTTCACTCGTTACGGCAGGAAACCCTTCCAACAGTTTTGAGCTTCAAACTTCCACATCAGGGAGCAAACTCTAGATTTGAGAAGTGTGACAGAACTTTAGGTAGGAACCAGAGATGCAGGGAAAACTGGCACATTCATGAGCCTATTTGTTATTTTAGTAAATATTTGTGAAATAGTTATAAAATATTTATTATTTTCTTGATGTCAGGCTGCTCTCTAAAAATTCAAAGGCGAGCAAAATCTACACTACTAAAGTCTACAGTGAACGAGGGTAAGTGCGGTAAGTAAGCAACCACATAAATTTAAGTAAGCAACCACATGAATTAAGAGTTACAAATTGTGACAAGTATGAAGAAGAAAGCATAGAGAGTCTCCTATGCATAAAAAGGGAAGTCTGATTTATTAAAGTTTGATGTGAAATCAATTTAGTGGGATCTGATCAATTTTTTAAAAAAATTCAATAGAACAGAGGCGAAGAAGGGCTGCAGGGAGGGGAGGGGAGTGGGAAATAAAAGAATTCAGATATATTATGTATAGGTACAAATTCTCCATGATGAATGTGATCATTATATATGACAAACATGTGCTAATAAAAATTAACTAAAAAATTCAATAGGACAGGAAAGAATACAGAAAATGCCACTGCATTGGGAATAGTACAAGTTTAATATGGTTTCTGAAGTATGTTGCAGTGTGTGTGTGTGTGTGTGCGTGTGTGTGTCTGTGTGTGACAGAGAGAGAGAGAGAAAGACAGATAAAGACAGAGAGATAGAGACAGAATACTAGATGGTAAAGTGTGTTTCCTTCTATGGATTGTGGTGAAAATCTTTGAAAGCTAAAATTAAAGACCAAATTAACAAGATTTGCAGTATTAGGTAGTATGGACTGTCTTTGAGAATGGCGGCAGAAGAGTTGTGGAGGGTAGGGACACAGGGGGCCAAGGCCCTTTCAGTGACATCCTCTTCCAGTGGGTAGGTAAGAAACACACACCAGAGTCACAGCCATCTGCATTTGGGCACTGAGATATGCACAGCTCCCCTAGCTCACACCATCTCATCTGGAGCGTTGGAGAAGGGACAGGAAGAAGAAAGGAAAACATGGCTGTGGAGAGAGGACACAACAGTGGTCCAAACTGGGTACCCTGGGACTCTTGACATTAAACAGAACATGTATAAATCAGTAAATCTTAGACTGTTAAGAGACTAATCGGCCCTTTCTTTTGTGTATTTGAAATTCAAACTAGTAGCAAAGAGAGACTAGAACCCAGGTCTGATCACTGGGACAGTGTCTTTACCATACCATGACATCTTTCCAGATAAAAAGAATAAGTGCCACATGCCCAGTGGATTTGCAGTGTGATCCCTGCAGCACACAGGGGCAGGAACATGCACAGGCTGTAAGGAATCACACGAGTGTGGATAAGTATTTGTTATGCAGCAACATAAAGAGGACTCTTCTCAATATCCAAAACATTTATTCTTCCATCTCAAAATTAGCCTCATGTACTATACTGTGGCATTACTTAAGTCCCTGAAGGCTGGGCGGTGTTAGTGAATTGTTTCTGGTTTTTATAATGTGGTGGTGGTAGTGGTGGGGAGGTCAGAAGCTTCAGTTTGCAAATGCGTCTTTGTTCATAGCAAACTTAAGGGAAAATAAAGTCAGTTTTAGCTTATGAAAAAGAGGAGAAAGAGGGAAAAAAAGATTAAAAGAAAAAAAAAAAAACCTAAGCCAATTTTCCAAGCTCCTGTGACGAGATACCACTGCAGGATTTCAAGATGCTGTGAGGTAGGCTCTACACCTGTTTAGGGTGGATGGAGATCATCTTTCTCAAAAGTTAATCTTCTGACCCATCTGAGTTGAAACTAAACTATACATCAAGGCATATTAAAAACAACCATCTTAATACAGTCCATGGAAGGCCAGGAGGAAAACTTACTTTAGGAAGAAAGTAGGCTTGTTTATAGCAACGGCTGGCAGTAACAAGACACAGCAGTTAGGAGCATGGGTTTAGTCTCCGCTAGAGTGGAGTTTTTACCACAGCACTGGCACTCACCTCATTCGATAAACTGCATAACTACCCAAGCTCAGTTTCCACATCTAAATCTTCGGGAGAATAAGAACATCTTAATCTCTTTAGGTTGTTACAAGAATTATATAGGTAATACATATGAAGCAAATAGTAAGAGTTAATTTTTAAGTAGTTATTAATGATCATATTTCTCTCCTTTTGATGTGACGGAAATAATTGCTTTTCGGTTTCTCTTGGTTTTACATTTGTGTCTCCTCTCAGTTATAATGTGATCCTTCCACAGGTGATCTTTCTACCACTTCAAGGAGGGACAGAATTCCTTTAAAAGTCATAGTTAAGTTTCTATCATTTTTGGCAAGCTTGAGTCTGAAACTTTTTCTCAAGGACAGTCTGGAGCACGTTGGTCATCCTTTTGGGTGGACCTCCTAAGGAAGAGTTTATACAGGAAGGAAGTGATGTTAGCTCTGAAACAAACTTTGAAAATCATCCAATATTACCCTATCTTGAACTATGACCCCAAGAAGTCCTGCAGGCTATGTGTTGCAAAGCAAGATGGCTGGGTTCAAGAAGTGATAAAAGAAAATGTGAATCATCAAAAGTTGCTTGTTAGGAAGGCTCAGGCTGCCCTTCTCTGTGGAGGACTAGGTGCTATTTAGTTTCGTTTAAAAAAACCCAAAAAACAAAAAAAGGAGAAACAAGAAATTGATCTACCCCTTTCTTTAATGTAGAATAATGACTATGCTAATTTCTTCATCTCAGGTGAGAATTCAGTGATTTGTACCCAACTACTTTCATTTTTCCAAAAGATAAAAAATACTTATTAAAAGATAAATAATACTTATTAAATATCTATATGGTAAATAATTTCCACACTCTCACTTAATCCCCATACTAATCCTATGAAATACTGCCTTTTTATTTAACAGGTAAGAAAAATGAGGTATTCTCTGACATCAAATTATGTTTGATTTGTCCATTTATTGAATATCTATTTCCATCATTAGACTATAAGATCTATGAGAGCAGGGTTTTTCTATATGTATTAAGTCTAGGAGTACCTGGCACATATTAAGTGCTCAAGGACTACTGTCACACAAATGGATGAATTAATTTATTAAGAAATATAATACAGAATTAAACATCAGACTTAAATGTGGTATATGACTCTGGCAATAAAAAAAGAATTATGCAAAATAAATTAGTAGTTTCTCCCAGGTGATTTCATATTACATATAACTTTACTCTCTTCAAGTATACATAATTTTAATTGCCTAGAGAGGACTAGTTTATAGATTCTTGGGTATAGTTGAAAATCATAATTGATATAAAGATTATCCAGGACAGAATTCATTCTCAAAGCTGTAGAAACTTAAGGAAACTTAAGGAATTAATAGTATTTTTCCAAATGAAATACACCTTCAGCTTTCCTGATTGAGTCATTCCAATGGTGTCATTCTTTTGCGGTTGATTTGTTCAGGAAGGCACCTATAAAAAGACTGACTTTACTACTTTGTACTAATTTTAACACAAGCTGCCTTTCAATAACTCTTCAAGAAGTGAGGCAAAGTTCAGGCAGGAAAGCTATAATTTTCAAGTATCTCTATTCTTTATTTTGAAGACAAATGCTACATAAAACCTTCTGAAAAACAACTGGGTAGCAAAATATATTGATAGATACTTCTGACCTTTATGAGTCTATTTCTAGATTTTATCCTGAGGAATCATTAAAGATGTAAGCAAACATGAATGAAAATTTATTTATTTATAAATGTATTCAGTACAGTGCTATTTCTATTGGTTAATAATTGTAGCTCAACGTAGTTCAATAGAGAAATTATGCTTTAGTTTCCCAATGGGATGTCATGCATTCATTATGAATATAATGCAAGAATATTTAATGATATGAAGAGTTGCTCATAATATATTTTAAAATAACAAAACAGGCTACCAAACAGTATGAAGGCATGCATTCAGTTTTGTGGACAACTTGCGTACCTGCATGCACATGTATACATAAAAAAATACATAGTAAGATGTCAAAGTGATTAGTCTCAGGTCATAAAAATTAGAAGTATTTATTTTAAAAAGTTTTTGCTTATCTGCACTTCTGCTTTTTCTATGATCTACATATACAGCTTCTGTCATTAGAAATCATTTTTCACTTTAGAAAGGAATAGGATACATGTTGGCCAATCTCCTGTCTAAAGTTATAGTTGTTATTCTTCAGGATCAAATGCTTCTTCTCCTTAGTCATTCCAGTCTTTCAACACTTCATTTCTTTCTCATCTCTCATAAAACACTTCACAGGCACTACCTAAGCGGTTCTATCAAGTCCTCTTTTACACCGCTGCCAGGCTTTCCAAAAAAGTCACTGTTTGGGAAAGGCAATGATAGGCATCTCTCATGTCTCCTTCCCCCTTCCTGGGGAATGTGAGGTCCGAATTTCCCTTTTGCCTTTAAACCTCTTTCTTTACAAGTGCACTCTGAAGTCTAAGCAACATGCCGTGTGCACACCTGCACGCCCACGCCTATCACAGAGATATTCTGAATATGAGTTCTGTGTTTGTAAATGAATTAAAAACCTCATGTGGTGGCGGTGGCTGTTGTTTTAACATTTCTTCATCTCTCATCTCCAGTTTACTTTACTTTGTCCATGTTAACTTTTGATTTTCTTTTTTGGGCCTCTACTAAGTATGGGGTCCTGTACCAGGCAGATTATACACCACCTCACCGAACAATCACAGAAACAAGGTACTTATTCTCATTTCACGGGTTTTTATTCATATGTGTTCAGTGCTTTGCTTTGTGTAGCATTTCATACTTATTATTTCATTAGATCCTGTGATATTGATGTTATTAATAGCCCGCTTTTACGATGAGACAGCTAAAACACAGGGACGCTAAACAAGCAGTGGCGCTAGGATTAGAACCCACCTTTTTGCCTTACAAAACTAACTCAATGATCTACGGTTTTCTCTGCAGTGAGGGCTCTGTGGGTTGTTATTACTGCAACAGCTAACACCAATAAGGAAGACTATTACACGATTCAAAGGCAAGTAAAGCAAGAGAATCAACAAAGCCAAAGTGGACCAGGCATGAAAATGACTCGTCTCATCTACATTCCCCTTTCACAGACGAGAGGTTGAACTGCAACAGGTTTCTCCCACACAGGAGTGAACAGTTTAGAAGGCGCTTTCTTTTAGATCAGAAACATCTTGCTCCTTCTGAAATCAAATATGAATTTGAAATTAATCACCCAAAAGCTATTTTAAAATATCTACATCCTGTGGGGGTTCCTAAAATATTTACAAATAGGGTTGTTTGGGTTTTGTTTGTTTGTTTGTTTGTTTGTTTCAGAAAAAAAATGGCTGAGCAACCTGACTCATCAATCTGTGGGATTTTTAGAAAATGTTCTGTTACATATGATCCTTCTGGTGCTCTTGTTTTTAATTTAATCTTATCGGCAGACTTTTGATATACATAATGAAGACATTCATCATAGGAAATTTGTACCTGTACATAATATATCTTGATTTTCCTTTTTTTCTCCATTCCCCTCCCTCCAACCCTTCTTCCCTCATTTACAAAAGCTTTGTTTCCATTTTTCTTCCTGTTGTCTTTCTTTTCCTTTGTCCTTCCTCCTGCCCGCTCCCATGTTCCCCTTCCCATTTGAACATGGATGTTCTTTTTTAAAGAGAATAAAAATAATACAAAAAACATTAGAAATGATACAGAATTTCAAAAAACAAGATGACAGGAATTTAACAATGGTTGTCATATTGCATACTGTTTGAACACTGATGCTCTTGACCGTAATTTAATTATTTTCCTACCACTTACTATCTTGCCTTACAGGACAAGTATATCTTGAACTTTCACTGCCTTCTGTGATCTCATGTGCTTCATCTGTACTCTTTCAACTTGGCTTCCCTTGAAGCCCCCACACTCATGTATTTATGACTTCAACCACATAGTTTTTAGCTGTCAAAAGCAAACCAAACCACACCTATACATATTCACTGAACATTTGTTAATGACATCTTTTTGTGAGCAGAACCTTGTGGCACAGATGACTAGCTGACCCCAAACCTTCATGTTCTCCTTTCACAGTGCAGGGTGGTTTAATAGAACATGGCTGCCTGGCAGCAACTACATTCTCCATCCTTTCAGTGCATCAATGGATCTTATAAGCAGCCCTCAGTGACAGCATGTGAGTGGGCATATGTCACTTCCAAATTGAGGAATTTAAAACCTGGATGATCTTTTACTCTTTGTTCTTTCTGGCTACTGGCTGGCGGAATGACCTCAGAATAACCTGAAAGTCTCAAGATACTTAAGATGAAAGTAGCCTAGGTTCCTGACGCACTGCTTGTAAGGCAGCCAGTTGACCTATACCAGACAATAAGATAAACATAAAGTGTTTTGTTGGGTTAAGTCACTGAGACGTTAGGATCATTATAATGGCTAGGTTGCTTTGATTAATACTGGACCTACAGCCCCAATATTAGTCCAGGCTCCTGGAATTAGATGAGCTCAAGTCTGCTATTTTATTAGTGGGATAAAAGGTGCCATGATGTCTCTGTGGATATTCCATCGCTAATTCATACCCACACTAACTGTTGAGGGCTATGGCAGAGAACACTAGTTACCCATTATTATGTAGTGGCTCCTTTATTCTAACTCAATTCTAGTTTTGTTGGTGCTGACAATACATTAGGCTGAATAAAATGACTACATTTGCCAACTTCTCTTGTAGATAGATGTAACACAGCTCTAAACCATAAAATATATAAACACATGAGCTTCTAAAACAGTTTCTTAGAAGGAAAGTAGCTCGCATACTTATCTTATTTCCATTCTCTCCCTGTATCTTTTACTGGTTCACAGTACAGTTTTAGGAGTCATCTTGTCACCATGAGGATGAAGACACAAAGAAGGATGATAGAAACAGACTTAAGAACCTGAGTCTCCAGTGGCACTTTCATCATGTCATCACTCCTAGACTACCGAACACTAGAATTGTTGTTATATGTGTATTAATCATCTCTCCCATTACTGAGAACAATACCTGACGCCCACACTTTAAAGAAGAGGAGGTTTAATTTAGCAGATGATTTTAGGAGATTCAGTACATGGTCAGCAGAACCCAAGGCAGGGACATCCTGGTGGATGGGTGTGGCAGAGCAAACCTGCTTAGTTCACAGCACCTGGAAAGCACGTCAGGGGAACAGTGCCAGAGAGGAATTTGAAAGGACCATATATAGTACTTGAGGTCATGCCTCCATGACCCACCCAGACACATCCAGGAGCATGATTTACTAACCTGCTAGGTATTTCTTAATCCAATGAAGTTGACATGTCAGGATTAATAATTACAAGTCACCCCTTGTCATCTTCACAACCACACATATCTCTTTAGACAATAATTAATCTCCAAATAAAGAAAATACCACCTAAGTTCATAATTGCACCTAACATTATACAACTATCCTGCATACAATCAGATTTACAATAAAGTCTCCCCCAGTGTCTCAACAGTTCCAGAATTTTTCAAAGGTCTAAGTCTCTTTCTAGACTCAAGGCAAATTATTAGCTCTGAATCTCTATAAAAATCAAAACCAAGTTACATAATCCCAGAGTACAATGCAACAGAGTAAACACTTCCACTCCAAAACAAAGGAAAAGAATGGGGGACAGAACAGAATGGAGCAAAGCAAGATCAAAATTCAGCAGGGCAAACATTAAATCCTGCAGCTTCATATCTGGCATTCAGGGTATACAGTGGTAAAATGTGAGCTCCCAAGGGCTTGGATGGCCCCACTCCTATGACCTTGCCAATTGCAGCCCACATAGTCTCTCAGGCTGACTCCAATCATGACCTGCAGCTTTCCCTGGCAATGTTCCATGTTCTTTGCATGAATGATTTCCTGGGATCTCCATTACACCTTTGGCTTCATTCCCATGGCTTCACACACTGCCCTATCAGGGGCTCCTTGCCTAATCTTCCAGGCCTCCTTTTGAAATCTGGAGGGAAGCTTCTCTGACTCCATAACTTTTGCATTCTGCATGCAGTACAACTACCATCCTGTGGACAGCACTAACAGCAGCCCTTGAACCATGACTGCAATAGTCTCTGAGGGCCTAGATGTCTGAGCACAATGAGATGAATCCTCGAGAACCAATTCCCTAGAAGACTCTTCTTGAGAAGGGACCCCAGGGACTTTCTTCTCAAATGAAAGGTTTATACTTTTGTGCCTTTGTGCCTGTGATTTTGCCAATTCCTGAGATGTCCTCCATTAGTCTTTCTTTGTACCCCTGTGCCAAGTACTAGGTTCTTTTTTTAATAGCGCTTATCTCTTTAGCAGCCACCTCTTCTTTGGCCCCACACGTTGTTCCTTCTGTGCCAAAATTTAAATTTTTCAAATTTTTTGGTCCATCTTTTGCTCCAGATTCTCATCACAAATCAGGCGAAAAGCTATTAGCACCCATGCCACATCCTGAATATCAAGATGTCTTTACATTTTCTCTGCCAGATTAATTAGCCCACCTCCTTAATCTCAGTCTTCTGCAAAGTCTCAAGACATGGGAAAAATTAGGACAAGTTTCCTGCTGGAGCACAACACACATAGCTTCCAGTGTAATTGCCTATGGAGTCCTTGTCTCCAATGGAAACCTGAACCTGAGCTTTACTGTCTGTATTCTGATCTTCTGAGCTCTGATATTCTGATCTTCTGATCTTCAGAGACAGAATCTACCATCAGTCTCTGCTTACTGCTCTCTAAGGCTTTACCAGCTTGCATCTCCAAACCTTCCCAAACTCCTCCTGAAAACCAGTTTCTAGACTTTAAACCACATGATCAGATACACTCACAGCAAAGATCCCACTTCTAGTAATAATTTTCTGTATCAGTCATTTTTCCCATTGCTGGACATGATATCTGATAACCATAACTGAAAAGAAGCATTGTGTAATTTAACTCACAGTTTCAGGAGACTTAGTACATGGTAGGGCAGTCTCCAAGGTAGAACATCATAATGGAAGGGTGAGGCAGAGAAAAGCTGTTTAGTTCATGGCAGCTGGGAAGCAGGGTATGGAAACAGTGCCACAGAGAAATGGAGAGAGATCATACATAGTATTCAAGGTCCTATCTCCATGACCCACATAGATATATACATGATCATGATGTATTTGAGGCATTTCTTAATCCAATGAAGTTGTCATATCAGGATTAATGGTCACAGGGAAAAAAGAATAAACCTCTAATTTGTTTCAACTACTGTATAATTTGTTATCTGTAGCAGCTAAAAGCAATCCTGACAAAGACAGGTATGATCCAAGACTCTACATAGCACACACCTTCCTGATGTCTTAGTCTCTCTATCCCATTTCTTCATCTACTCATTTTTAATTCTTCCCATCACAGAATTTCATTAGACAGCAGTAGTTACTGAATTTCTAAGTTCATGTGGTAACTTGAACACAAACAGTGGACTGACCCTTTTCCTAATCACTTAGTTTAGCCTCAAATCCTACTTCTCTGAGGACAGATGGCAATTTTTAGGCACCTTTTCTGATACTCTCAGACTGCTGGTTGTCTCTGGGACAGGCAACTCTGCAATCTGGACTCTATCAATGTAATTATGGGATTTAAGAGAAGCCCAAGAAGTTATTAAATTCGTTCACCTCCCTCCAGGCAGGACTGTGTTTAGCTCTTCTAGACATATAGTTCTCTTCCATGAGCCCCAAAGTCTCTCAGAAAGCATGACTCATTTGGTATCTTTGAAGGAATCAATATAATCTGGTCTCAGTAAAATGTGTATTATAAGTAGGGAAAGATAAGACCTTCTGCATAAATATTCTAAAATTGGACATGGGACAGGATTAATTTCTCTGTTTACTGTGGTGGTAGAGTAGGTGGGCAAATATGTTGTAGCTCTTCCCTTCAACAAGTTGAGTCTATTTCCCAAGCCCAGGAGGCTGGGGTGCCTTATGACCCGTGCTGACCAAGGATGTGGTGGAAGTGACTTGTTAGAGCTCCAGATTGACTTGTAGCTTCCACCTTCATCTTCTCAGAATATTCCCTACACCACGTAAGGACACAAGCCAGAACAGAGACATTACCGAATGATTAATGACTATAAGATAAAAGGGCCTGACCAACGGTCATCATCAGCCTTGGACCTCTGAGGGAAGCTATCTTTCTGCTTTACTTGGGCTACCAGGGAGCCACTTAAATCGTCTCAGTAAGAATAGCAGAACTGTGCAGCTCAGCCCAACTCAAACTTTCAACTCACAGAATTATGACAAATAGCAAATAGCTATTATTTTAAATTATTAAATTTTAGGACTGCATATGGGTTTCCTATGGCTTTCATTGTAATTTACCCCCAATCAGGTGACCTAAGAGAAATTTATTTTCTCATAGTTCTGGAAGCAAGAATCTGAAATAAAGTGCCAGCAGGACCATGCTTCTTGGAAGTTGTCCCCTTGTCTCTTCTAATGAGCACATAAGGTTTAGATTTAGAACCCAGGACAAACCAGTATGACTTTATCTTACTTGATTATGACTGCAAAGACTTTTTTCTGTAACACCACATCCTCAGGTACCTGGTTTAGGATTCTTCTGGGGTGATACAATTCAGTCTGTAATATATGGTTTGTTAAGCAGCAAAATACATTTATAGAAGTATAGCAAATTTTCTTATGTTCTTTGAACATATGAAGATAAAATTAAAGATAATAAAACTGAAAAGATTATATTTTTTACATACTATGGTATATAACAGTGCCAGTGAGGGTTGGAAAACTCCAACGAAGGGGGATCTAAGTAGAATCTCTTACTTATTATTGGAAGAGTTAAGGGAAATTTATACACATTAGGCAGCATCAGGAATCCTGAAGAACTTTATACATGTGTAAGAGTTATTTTGTAGGAATGAAACACACTCTAAGATCCAAACATCCTTTGTTCAGCATGGCATGGATGTCTGTGCAAAAGTTATAACCTTGTAGGAGCCTCTAGTTACCATTGTCCCACTTCTCCCTCTTGCAGAAGTTTTTTGTTTTTTTGCAGAGTGGCCTCCACTAGCTTCCTCTATTTCCTTTGCTCTGACTCCCTCCATAACCCTATGAAATCTGACTTCCTTCCCCAGCGCCACCAAAACTGCTGTTTTAAACGATTTCAATAAACACATTCAAGACAAATCTAATGGCTCTTTCTTTGCCCTCATAATGTGGCATATGACATTTTTTAATTGCCTCATTAGCTCTCTTATCTAATACTACAAGTCTGCCATATCTTTGATAAAGTCCTCCACCCCCACCCCACTTTGTAAATCTTCTCTCTTGTACCAACTGACAGCAACTCTTGCCTTGGGCCCATTCCTCTTCTTTTCCTTCTGTACTTCCCCATTTAAAACATGTATCCATTCTTCAGTCTCCATCCTCATATCACAGATGGTGTAGTGGATTGATAACTGGTGGTCAACTTATAACCCCCAGCTGAACTCAGTAACTGTGGAGCTGGGTGTGGGAGGCCCACCTGAGGACTGTTGCCAGCAGCA
>NW_004955434.1:4819232-4829583 GCF_000276665.1 Chinchilla lanigera | reverse complement strand
AAAAAAAAAAAAAAAAAAAAAAAAAAAGTTAATATCCTACCATAACTCCAACCACAGAGATACCATGTTCTCTTTTTCTGTCATTTTTCCCACTCAGTCCATCAAACCCATCTGCTGGGTCCCAGAGCTGACTCCGCTTGCCCTCTGAGTATTCAGCTCAACTCATGTAGGACATTGCTGTGGGATCCTGTCCCAGAGCTGACTCCGCTTGCCCTCTTGATTCAGCTGTCAGTTCTGCCACCAAAGCTTTACCTAGGGACTGTGCCACCTCCCTACTGGTGTCCTTGACCCCATGCCTGCTTGTCTACATGGTAGCTAGAGTCATCTCTCAATCACAAAAGTCAATGATTCCATACGCATGCTCCAGATTCCTTCCTATTGCGGTAAGGAACAACCCCTTTCCATGGCCTCTAAGGCCTTTATGTGATGTACCCTTGGCCTACTTTTCCACTGATCTTTATTCCCCTCCTCCCTTCATTCCTCTCTAGACACACCAGCCTTTCTTGTCTTCCTGCATACCAAAATGACTCCTGCCTGGTCTTGGCCCTTAGGCCATCTCTTTCCTTGACCATTCTGACACCCCCACATGCCCTTTTATACTCTTTCAATAACACTTATCTGATATATCTTCACTTATTTGGTGATTTATTTCTTTATTTTCTCCTTACCAGAATATTTATTTTTAGAACAAGAACCCTGCCAGTCTTATTCACAACTCTAGCCCCACAGTTACAAGGAGTGGCAGGCATAAAGCAGGCTGCAATCAGTATGCATGAGTGACTGAATAAATATTTAGTTGCTTCCCAAATCTAGTTGATTCCCTTTAAAATGTTCACAGAAGCAGACCCTCTGCTTGCATTCTCATTATCCTGGCCTAATCTCAGACCTCATTGCCTCACATTAGAATTGCTGCAGCTTCCTGCTCAACCGCCTAACCCCCACTCTGCACCTGGCTCCCATTCTGGCTGAAGCCTCACCTCCTTGCAGGTGTTTCCCTTCCCCAGGGCCACAAACTTCTGTGTCGTTCTGTCACTCCTGCACTTAACCCCCATCCAACATACAACCCGGCAACTATCTCCTATGTTTCTAACTTCTGCATTTGTGTTAGCCTGCTGAGTTCTGAGGGCATATACTGCCTGTTTAACAACAGACATTCATAGGTAATAAAAAGTCTTGCTCAGTTGAAGGAAATTATTGGTTAAAGAAATGAGAAACAATAGATGAATACCCCTTGTAAAACAATACTGTGAGAACAGCTATGATTTGGAATAGAAGAGTGGGATATATTAGTAGGTGGAGCAACCCAGCCAGAACAGGAAGTGACAGTCTTGTTCCCCCAAAGAACAGACAGCTACCACTCTCTTGAGACATTTACACCAACTACCAGGGCAAGGGACTCCTGCATTGACAGTGGACTTTGAACTTGACTTTTCCTACTAGCAGAAGGGAAAGTGGACTATCCTCACTCTAGTGTGAATTACTTCATGGTGATGGCTCTCTCAGAGAACTCCAGTTTGCCTCCCTAGTAACGCGCTGACCCCAGGCGAGTACTTCCCCATGTCAGCCAGCTTCCCAAGTGTTCACATCACACAGCCCAGAGGTGAGGTCGGAGTTCAGTTCCACCAAAGAAGTGTTTGCCGAGTGTTGCCCCGAATGAGAGCACAGTAAAGCAGAAACCTGAGGAAACGCACCTTTACACATGGCCTGTCTTCTCAGTTTGCCTGATTTGCAGTGCGGTGCAGCAGAAAAATCACACCTTTCTGAACCAAGAGAGCTGAGTTAAGTCTGAGTTCAGTCACACAGAGGCTGACATCCACAGCAAGTCTTCTCAGCAAAAAATACCACACCCTCCTTTGCTCATCCACATACTTCCCCTAAGTCTTCAGCCAGTGAGACAGAGCATTTATTGAATGCTTTTAAACCCACATATTTTAAAATGAACATGTTATCAACTTAACTGCTTATCTCAGGTCAAATGTAAATCATGTGTACTTTCAGCCGAGAGACAGAAAAAAATTTTCTTTGAAGAATTTCCTGACCATTCCAGCACATAAATAACATGATTATAATGTGAAGGAGTGGCTAGAAGCTATTATCAGAATATACACATCTAAATAACTTGATCTTTATAATTCTATGTGAACAGTGCCATGCCATTTTCTGTAGTAAACTGTCTTCAGAAGTCATTTTTGGAACTCCTCTTAGCAACTGCTTTCAGGGCCATCTGAAGAGGCTCCTATAAAACAGCTCCACACCTTTGCAATTATTTCTTACCTTTAACTCAAAATAGCACTACCTAACTTAATAGCCTTGCCTGAATCTTAATGACATTGGCTTTTTCCACGAACTACAGGATATATTGCTCATATAGATATGCAGAGACAGAGAGAAAGAGAGAGAAAAAATACTTCAGGACAGTGCTTACCTGAGGGAGAGGGAGAACAAGGTGAGTGAGCAGAACAAGGAAGACTTCAGATTTATCTGTTAACAATCCTTTTTTAAAAGTAGTTAAGGCAAAAGTGACAAGAAACTAACACTTGTTAATTCTGCTCAGTGGGCTCTTAGATAGTTACAACATAATTGTGTGTATTTTGTACACTTTTAAAACCTTTCCAGTAATTTTTAAAAAGCAGATTTTTTCTCAAAGGAAAAAGATTTCATACCATTGAGTTTATTTTTAAAGCCCAATGTACTGTAGTCTCTGAGTGGAGTTCTAAAACAATTTCCAAAAAATGCTTTGGGTAATACTGCTGCATTAGATGATCCCTTGGAATGTACATCACCCAACACCAAGGGCCAGGAGGCAAGGAGAGGCTCCATCTCTTTCTTGTTTAGAATTTTAGGTTCACCTCTGTGCTCTTTGCAGGCAAGGCCCATGAGTCTCTTGTCTTTATATTCCAGGGCCTAAGCCAGTATTTAAAACATAACAACCTCCAATAGTTGGAATGAGTGAATTAGTTCATGAAAAATGAATGAATGAATTAAATATGGGGCTAATCAGCCCAGGATTTACAAGCCTACTAATTTATCAAAAGATGTGACAAAGAGGGTGGGGTTGATTGCTTTGCAGTTCTGCATTTCTTAATCTAGTTCCCATCTGGCTGTTTCGCTCCATCATGGGAGAACAAGTGATTTTCTTCTTTGAATGATGAGAATGGTAGGGAAAGTCAGGAAACTTTTTGAAGTTTCTGAGTATGGCAACACTTAAATGTTATATTAGTCCCAAAATATCAAGCCCAGAAGAAAAGAAACATGGAAGTATATGAAAGAAATCCATACTTTGTACTCTCATCCAAGTAAAAACACATTCAGTGTGACATGTTATCTGGAATCTTATTGTGTGATAGAGCAGGATTCTGATTTTCCATTTGCCATTTATTTTAAAGGGCTGGGGGTTTACATACTCTGGAAGGTGTAGACTGGGTTACATTGCTAAGCAAAGTGAAAAGGAAAGTTCAAGATCTGGTAACTATACTACAACAGAATCAATAACTTGTGAGAACAAAGTAATACTCCCACCTTTAACCCACCTATTTGAGGGACAAGGTAGGAAGAAAGAGAAAGAGAATCACCATCTTTAGTTGCATGTAAGGCAAAGAACAAAGGAGAAGTGTATGACCATTTTCACCACAAAAAATGACTTCAGAGGTCACTCAGTGACCTAAGAGAGAAGCTACACAGGAAGTGACCTAGGAGAGAAGCTACACAGGAAGAGTTTAGACACAGTTAAGGGAAAGAATCAAGAATAATTGGTGAATCAAGATTTGAAAGAATGATAAAACTCTTGAAGGGGTATGAATATTGGGAAATAAGTATTTTTAGGGCCACTGGTGGGAGTATAAATAAGTATCTTTTCTGGGAGTTAATTTGAAAATCAAAAGCTTGAAAAACATTTCTTTCCTTTGGCCAAGCAATTCTGCTATTAGAAATAAATAAAAAAGTATTTGCTGTAGTGCAGAAAGGGGTAAAATTACTCTCCCAATCTCTATATATTACTGTGAAAAGCTACAGCCTGTCTTAATATCCAATAATTGTGAATTAACTCAATGAATCATCATATATCTACGTAAATGATGACATATTTTACATTGACAAGGGGGTTTGTTCATGATTTTTTAAATTAAAAAATTTTTAAATTTAGTATGAAAAATATGATCTTATTTTTGTAAAAAAATATACATCCAAATGTTAACAGCTGTCAACAGAAATGTTGGTAATAGTTTCTTTTGTTTGTTTACTTTACACATCTATCATGGTGATGAATATGGATAAGAGGAACAGAAGGATGGACAAACTCTTATCTCTGTGGCTACCATCTCTTTTCTTTGTCTTTGTATCTCCAGGGCCTAGCACATCAAGTAGAATGTAAGAACCTTCAATAGTTATAATGTGTGAAAAAATAAACGATTACAATCACTTGATCAGAATTCAGGGGGCCACAACAGACTACCCAGTGCCCCAAACCAACTTTATCAATCTGTTTGCATTCAAACAGAACCACAGCATACAGGAGCTGGGGATTTAGCTCAGCGGCACAGTGCCTGCCTGGCAAGCGCAAGGTCGTGAGTTTGATTCCCGGTACCAGAAAAAAAACAAAAAACAAACAAACAAAAGCAACAAAGAACCACAGCATAGAAATGTGCTTGCGTGCACTTTCAGAGATGTCAACCTGATTTTGTTCTATGCACCCCTGTGTGTCAATAGAACAAACCATGCCACTAGAATGCAAACCCCAGAAGAACAGGAACCATACTTAACCACAGGCATACAAAAGTTACCTATTTACCTAAAGCCCAGAGAGCCTTTCTGGCTGCTGACAGGTAGTAAATTAAGAATATTTATAGTATCAGAGATAGTACATTTCCATAGCTTTAACCTTTTATCATATTACCTAAAACCTTAATAAGCACCTACTTGTTTGTCACTGAGAAGACTGTGTCTTAGCCTTCTCCAGCAAGATGTCAGATATTGTCCCGTCCCTGCCTTCTCACTGGTAATAAAAAGTTAGATGCTTTTAACATCATCCTATTACGACTCTAGCTCTGTGTAGGGAGTTTTATGAGACCTGGTCCCCTGACCTCTACCCCTCTCCATAGGAAATGACAAGATGTTAGTATATTTTCTTTCCATAGCTCCATGAAGAAGTCAGTGTTAGCTACACAAGTACATGTGAATTGTCAGAGCTCAAAGAACTACTGAGGAAAATTTCACCCTGGGAGAGGTACTTTTGGTATGTGTCTCATGAATCTTCAGAATAACACCAGATGCCTGAAGTTCAAATAGAACTTTTCCAAGAATCAGGGAGGAAATGAAAGACCACAGGTTCTGAGTTTGATGGCCTGAGAGTCCCTATCAGTGTTTAGTCTAGAACACATCAAACAAAGCAATTTCTGAAAGCACCACTAACTCCATCTACCTGCCACCACCTCTGCTAAAGGACAGCGCTGTTTGTACTTCAGATATACATTTGTATATGGGAATTTATATATTTTAATGTTTGTATTTTTGCAGACAAAATTATCAAATACTTCTTAGCTCTCTATACCTCATTTTATTTTGGTCTTTACGTCCAAAATTATTGCAGTTGTTCTTTTTAATTCAAATTAAGTGCTACATTAAAAACATAAAAATTGTATATATTTAAGAGACTACCTTGTGAAGTTTTCATAGAGTATATTGTGTAATGTTTATATCTATCTCCTCAAACCTAGTGATTTCTTTATGGTGAAAATGTTTAATATACTTTCTTTTAGATTTCTGAAATATGTAGCATTCATTATTGTGACCTGTAACCACTCAACTATGAAATAGCACACCAGCGTGTGGGGTCATTCTTTTCATTTATTTTTATTTGTTTTTTGAGATAGGGTCTAGTTTTGTAGCCTAGGCTGATGATCAGCTTGCCACAGCCTCCCAAGTGCTGGGATCATAGGCATGCAATACCATGACCAGCTAGGGTTGTTCTTCAGAGAAATTTTATGTAACTCTTTTTTCTTACCACTTTATGTTCAACAAAATCACTTTTGTCATGACTCTTAGGCCTAATACTTTGTTCCGTTTTTTAAAAGACTGAAATGAAGGTATATCAATTTCTTAGCACAATAGTTGGTAGACAGGAAGTAGCCAATAAATATTACTTATTTTTCTTAAAAATAAAACAAAGACTCAGCACAGCATAGTAGCACAGGTAGGAGTCTGGAGCCAAACTGCCTGTATTTGAATGCTAGCTTTACCCTTAACTAGCTATTTGTAACTTTGGACAATTTACATAACTTCTCTGTATCCAGCTTCTCCATCTGTAAAATGAAGACAGTAATTGTTCCTATTTAATAGAGATGATGAGTTATGACTCATAAAGACTTAGCTCAGCCATGTATCTGACACTCCATAAGCATTATAGAAGTATAAGCGATTATTTTCTACTTTTTCCAATTTTGAATGTCTGGATGATTGTTTTTACTAGATTCTATACTTTTGCTTTCTTTATCTGAAGTTTTTATATTACTTTAATCTTTGATCGAGTTCTATATCTATTCTATGTTTGAAAGAAACCAAGATTCTGTTTAAAGAATTTTCATAGACTTAATGATAATTTTATAATCTAGGACAGCACTAAATTTCAAAAAGAAAAAAAGGTAATTAAGAAGACGGGATGATTCTTAGGACTATATTATTGCATTTAATGAATCATTGTCAGAAATCCCAAAGCAAACATGAACGGCCTAATTCAGATCTAGTCTTTCCTTTGTACTTAAATCAATGACAATTAGCTTGCAATAAAGTTAAGTATATAATGCTTAAGAGAAATTAAATTTCAGTCTTCCAACTTAGAAAAGTTCAGTGATCGATCTTTCTCTTACTTCTTCCTGAGCTGTGTTGCAGAAAAATGCGTAAGTGTAGTAAGTTGCACAATTACCTGTACCTTAGTGCTCAAACCAAGTCCAGTATAATGATTTCCAACACAAGGAATTTAGGTTTTATAGAGTATAGGGACCCAGGCATGGTGCTGTATGCCTGTAATACCAGCACTCTGGGATGATGAAGCAGTATTGCAAATTCAACTGACTTAGCAAGATGCCACTGCAAAATAAAAAAGTGCTGGGGGTATAGCTCAGTGCAAAGGTCTGGATTCATTCCCTATTACTGAAGAAAAACCAAAAAGCATGAGCAAGCCAGGGCAATCATGGTGGGATGGTCTCTGGCAGGTATTCTCAGGTTCCCTCCTGGCAGTGGGTCTGCCCCTGTCCTGGGCAATGGTGCTTGCAGGAAGCCACAGAATGTAGAAACAGTGGGGGTCATTCTTCAGTGTATGACATAGTCTGTTCACCCATTGTTAAAGCTGGTGTGGACAGAGCTGATTTCTTTGCAAATAAAAATTTCAATATATCAGATTTCAATATTTCATTAATAGAAAGTACACTAGTTTTACTCTATAAATATTTGTAAGGGATAGTTTATATCATTCTAAGTAAAAAGGTAAAGAAAATAAGGACACATTGCATGTACTAATGGCCATATTTCAACACTGTCTTACTTTTGCAATTTGATCTATTTAAAAAAACAATAGGTAGGTATGCAAGGGAGCACATTTTCTTCTCCACCTTCAACACTGCAAAATATCACATTGTTAGACTGTTTATATACTAAGCACTCACTGATCGGTGCTGCTATTGGCATAATGGGTTTTAGAAAATTAATTCTCTATTTGATTTTAAAGTAAATTCTTAAGATATGTGGATCAGAATAGCATAGGTCCAATTAAAAGCGCTGTCCTTGGGGCAGTTTAAAACCCTAGCTCTGCCACTCCTGGTTGTATGGTTTGGAACAAATTACATGGCCTTGTGCAACTACCTTTCCAAGCTTCGTTTCCTCTTTTGTGTAAGACTATATAAGTCTCATAGGGTTTCTGTGAGAATTTAAAGATATAATCTACTAGGTATATGACACAGCTTCAGGAACACGGAGGTGACCAGTAAGTGGTGAACTTTAATATTACATTAAACTTACATGTATTCCTATCCATCTATTCCTTTGAACAATAATGTCTGCCAAGATTTTCAGCACAACTCTTGCAATCCAACTTACAAAATGCTTCAAAAGCAGAAACAGAATCATAAGAATAGAAATTTGAAAGCTATATTCTTCCCTGGGGATTAGGGAATATTCTATATTCTACTTGGTCAGATTTCACCACAAATTCTGTTCTGTTGACCCTGTCTGGTGTTCTCAACTCAGGGACAGAGAGCATATAGGAGAGCACATCAGCCCTAAGATAACTCCAGTTGGTCTGTGGAAGCTCCACTTCCAGCTCCAACAGTCTCTGCTTGAAAAGTACTCCAATTTTTTCCTTCTTAGGCTGCTGCTAGAAATAAGATGACAATGAAGCTAATGGTAATACTGACAATGATGAAACACTTAACTAACATGTATTCTGAGTTAGGCCCTACAAACACTCTGTACCTATTATTTCATTTAATCCTCCCAACAGTCATTAGAGGAGGTCCTGCCATTTGACATATAAAGAAAAGTTCAGAGAGGTTAAGTAATATGCCCAGTGTCACACAATTTGCAACAAAGAGCTAACTTACAAGCAGATCTGATTCCAACCAGGGCCTTTATTTGTTGTTTTGTTTTGTTTATTGAGACGAAGTCTCATCACGTAGTTCAGGCTGGCCTTGAACTCACTACGAAGCCCAGGCTTGACTTAACTCACAGTGATCCTCCCTCCTCAGCCTCCTAAGTGTTGAGACAGGACCTTTATTCTTACCCCTTGGGCTATACCAACCAGACATGCAGGACTGCCTAGACAATTAGTCCAGGTCTGGGCCACTCAACACAGGTCAACCCCATCCAAACTCATGATCTGTAGTATCTTTTTGCCCTGGTCATGCTTCCTATTCTACAATTCACTCATAAAGTATAAAGAAACTACTATGGCAAGTGGTACATCCATCAGCGACTTCAGTTTGATTCTCCCAATCAATGCCCCAAACAAGTTGCGTCCCCCACCACTGCATGTAACAGCCATCAAACTTCATGCAGAAAAACATTCTCATAGGAAGCTCCCTCATGTAGTCGATGCTGGCCAGGGATGGCAAACCTTTTAGAGCTTTCAGTGATAAGAAACAGCCAGCTGTGGCACACGTGCCATAGGTTGGCCACGACTGCTTTCTGACTTCAACATTAACATACATTTCAGGCCGGGGATATAGCTCAGTGGCATAAGTGCCTGCCTGGCAAGTGCAAGGTCCTGAGCTTGATTCGTGGTACCAAAATATATATATATATATATATATATACACACATACATTTAATATGAATAACTGAGCTTATCTTACAGACGAATAATAAGGTAAGAAAGATAACCTGCTCACAAGTACACAGCAGGTGGAAATAAAATCTTCATTAAAGCTCAATACACCCTCTGGAAGTCCTTACCACCTCTTTATTCTGGGCTTCTGCCTGATTCTGGGACTTCACACACTGGCAGCACAAAGACAAACAGCCTCTCTCCGGCTCAAGTAAAAAATGACTGGAAAATCCTAGAACTGGGGTGGTACCAGAATAAGAAGTTGACCCCTTAGAATGAGTTTACCATTCTCTCATAACCAGACAGCCTGCATTTCTCAGGTCAAGGCAAAAAAGCCCCCAAATATTTGTCAGCAGTTTTCAGTGAAGGAAAAACTGCAGTTAAAGCACCTCTGCGCAGACCTTTGAGCACTAAAAGTGCTTACATTTAGTGTGTGCAATTTTGGTTATGAATTGGAAGATGGGTCAGGAGTCTTGGCTCCTTAGCTCTTTTGCTGGAGTGCCCATATTTCTAAAATTGTCAGCTATGGGTCATTCCTTTTTTGTTTATTTAAATGAAGAATTTTTAAAATTACTTTTTCCACTTCATGGCTCCTTTGGACCAAGGAATAAAAATAGCGATGTCACCAGGAGCCAGAATTTTTTTTTTTTTTTTTTTTTTTTTTTGGAGTAATAAAATGAGAGGGGGGAAAGAGCCCTACTCTGGAAAACGGAAGTCTTGAAGCAGCTACCTTAAAGCAAAAGTCTCACTTCAAGCCTTCTCAGTACAGTATGAAAGGAAGGTGCAATTTGTGAGACACTGGGGTGCACAACGGGGCTAAGTCTGCGCCCATCGCACTCGCCGGCCAGGCCACCTGTCTAGAACCCCGCGGGCGGCGCGGGCGAGACTGGGTTGTTGAGCAGCGCGGGAAGTTGCGCGGGGGAAGGGGCGCGAGCGGCGGAGGACGACCGAGAGGGCCGACAGCCTTGGGAAAGACGTGGCCGCGCCCGGCGCACCGGCTCTCAGCGCTCCCGCGCAGCAGCCCGGGGCGCGGCGCCCGGC
>NW_004955434.1:4812121-4813362 GCF_000276665.1 Chinchilla lanigera | reverse complement strand
CCTGTACTCTTTTGTATACTGTTCTTTGGGTGACTTATAAATAATCATATAAAGTGTGTGTCCTGTATTATGTTGTTCCCCTTGCAAAATAAGCCCCAAACCAACACAGATGGCTTCTTAGCCAATATTTTCCATGACCTGTTGCTCAAGGCCCAAGTCTATATCTCAAGCTGCTCAACAGAAATGTTAAGTATTTTATACTTGTCTGCATTCATCAAGGTAAGCTGGATTATATCGTAATAATAAAGAATACAAACATCTTAGTGGTATTTAAAAAACAAGATTTTCACAGGGCGATTGTGGTTCTGCTCTATTGTTTTGACTCCAGGATGCAGATTAGCCTCCACCTGGAATGTGCTTATTGTATAGAATAGGGAAAAGATAACATGAGAAAACCTAAGCTATTCCCTACACTTTTTCTCAAATAACCACATCACCTTCAACAAGGTAAAAGCAAAATTCTCCCACATAGAGGGAAAGCAAATATATGTAAGCATACAGTCTACTACATCCTCTTAAGGAATCTTATCCTCTCCAAACTAATTTCAAGTCTTAATTTTCATAATTTGTCATCTGTACCACCTTTATCACATTTGACCAAAATGGAAATCATTGCATCATCATGACACTTATGTTACTTTTCCCCACTACAAAAGCATTCTTTGAAGAAAAATTTAGAAATTATACACATGCACACCTCTCACACAATTAAACAAAACTGTTGATAATCCTTATACCCAGGATTAACACTCATGATATGTCAGCACATGTCCTTCTAGTCTTTTCTGTATTGCAGGTACTGATCTATTCATCTCTATAGAACAATATGCACACACTCATTTTTCAAGAAAATGATACGCTATACACACAATTTTCTGGCTGTTAAAAGCTTATCAGATCCACTTAAAATTTTCTTTTCCTTATTAAAAATACAATCCACATGGTATATAGACTTGCAAATGTAAATATACAGTTTTGACTTCTCCCCTGAGTCTAAGATTCTTTAACAGAACCGCATAGCAGGCAACTCTTCTGAATATGTGTAAGCATTTTGGACTTCACTCGTCCCCAATTAAACTTACGATTCCCCCAAAAGCCTATTTCCCCTTCAGTCTTTTTCAACTCTGTTAAAAATGTCAATATCGGGGCTGGGGATTTAGCTCAGCGGCAAAAGCACCTGCCTGGCAAGCGCAAGGTCGTGAGTTCGGTTCCCGGTACCGGAGAAAAACCAAAAAAAAAAA
>NW_004955434.1:4734810-4807420 GCF_000276665.1 Chinchilla lanigera | reverse complement strand
GGGCAGCGTGGCCATGCCGGGCTGGCGCCTGGGCGGCCGCTAGGAGCGTGGGGACGCAGAGCGGGGGCTCGGGGCGCCGCAGAGCCGCTGCAGCGCATGCCGAGCCCGACGCGAGCCTCAGCTGTCAGCCGCGGAGGGAAACTTCCGCGTTTCCACCTTCGGCGCTGAAATCACCCGGGGGAGGGCCCAGCCTCGCCGCCGCGGCCGGCGCAGCCACCCGACCGGCCTGGCACGCAGGGGGCGGCGGGCGGCCAGCCTGTGGGCACGGCGCGGGGCGGCCGTCCGGAGACTCCGCCGACGGCGCGCTCGGCCCGGGGACCTGGCCTCAGGCAGAAAGGAGCGCGGGCGCAGGCCGGAAACTCCATCTGGCCGGAGCTGCAGGCTGCCAGGGAATGTGGGCAGGCGGTGCAGCCCGCGCTTCCGACCGCGCCGCACAGAGGTGGTGAGGTCGGGAAACCAACCCTGCAGTTCCTTAGGATAAGCCGTGCTAAGGGGTGACACCATTCCCGGGAGGAGGAGTATTCCACAAAGAGTTGGTGGATCGCTTAGCATTCTGATCTACTTTTGCCTGACGTATACTCATCATTCTTTCTGCAGTACTTGCAATGGCATAATGGACTACCCAACGAATAAATGTAATTTTTAGTTTTCATTTTTAATAACCTGAGATAAATACTTTTCTCTGGGGGAACACTGCATATAACATTCTTGTGATTTAAGAATGTGCAGCATCCCAGTTTATTTCAGTTTCACACTGAGACGTCTTTTAAGAAGCCGTGCTCTGAATTCAAGGGGAAAAAAATCAGAAAAGCCCCAACACTGACTGGAGTGGAAAAACCCATGTTTACTTCAAGTTGCTGGCTTGCTCCAAACTGTAATGTATTACCGCCCTCTTGAAAAACACTAAAACAACGTATTTTGAGTTCAAAGCTGCACTGTCCAGATAGGGTAGCCACAAGCCACATACGGCCGTTGACCTCTTGAAATTATGATTAGTATGAATTGAGAGGGACTGGACAATACTCACTGAATATCAAACACAGTATGGAAAAATAACGCAAAATATAGCTATAAGTGGTTTTTGTGTTGATTGCATGTTTTAAAAGATACTTTGGCTACAATATATTAATTAAATAAAATTATTGAAATTAATTTTACCTGTTTTTTCCTTCTGTAAAATGTGGCTTTCATTAAAGAAAATTTAAAATTACATAGGTGGCTCACAAGTGCAGTCCACATGATATTCCTATAGGACATTGCTGGTCCCAGACAAGCTAATTTATAATCTAATGGGAAAGGCTTCTGGACTGGATGTTTTCTCTTCGCCTTGCTCCTCTGGTTCTGGCTGTGTCAGGTAGGTCAGTAAATCTTCAGCGCTGGTCAGGTAGCTTTTTTTCCCCCAACGCCTTTAAGCATGTGAGACAAAGTTCATGAATATAACATTACATAGATTGCAAAAACAGATTGAAAGAAAAAGGCCTTTTTAAGAAGGAAATTTGTTGTTTCTGACTTTCTCCTAAGTATAATTACTACAGTGGAATTTATGAAAAAATTTTGGATAGAAAAATACTAAAAGAATAACTCTAAGTACTTCTTCAAGCTGGGAACAAGTAATTCATTGACAACGTTTTACACTAGAGGTTTTAGACAACTGTGTTCTAGGTCAGCCTTTCAGGTGGGCTTCTCGGAGTTTTTCATGTTTCTGAGGTGCACTTGAGGGGGGAGAGTATTGAAGATTGAACCCAGGGCATTCCCACTGAGCTACATCACCAGCTGTTTTCTAAAATTTTGAGACAAGGTCTCGCTGAGTGACGGGATTGCCCAGGCTGGGCTTGAATTTGTAATCCTCCTGCCTTGACCTCCCACAATGCTCAGATTATAGGCATGGGAAGCCATGCCCAGGTGAAGTATGTTTTCATATACAGGAAAAAGTATACTGACTCCCACACAAACACCAATAAAATGTGATAAGAACATCCCAAGTTTTCAGAATTTGCAATTAAGGAGACTTGTTTTGGGTAGGTAAAAAGAATCATAAAATCTTCCATCTTACCACACATTATGTTACATTCAATAATATTTGGTACCTAACTATAGAGCTTAGGCCGGCATTCCACCACCACCTTCACATGGAGGATGCTCCATGCTGTCACTTCCTTGATGCTTAGAAATGCGCCAAAATTTCCTTAAGAGTTGTTTAACAAATTATCATGAATAAATTTCACATTCGTTCAGTCAAATGCCTGTCTTCCAACTTCATTTATTCTTAGATGCACTCACAGATTGTTTGCAAACTTTAAAATGAGTCATCCAAGTTCCTCCTTTCCTCATTACTGCTGCTTCAGTAGTTCCCTGGTGTTTGGCTGTTCTCACACTCGTGAAGCCTCCTTTTAATTACTTGATTCATAAGAGCCACTAAATAATAATACTATCCCAACACTGGAGAGACTGAGGCAGGAGGATCGTTGCGAGTTTGAGATCAGCCTGGGCTACAAAGTGAGCTCAAGGCTAACCTGAACTGCATAGCGAGACCCTGTCTCAAAAAGACATCATCACCATCATCATAATTCTATCCCAACTTTGCAACTGGGGAAGCTGAGGCTTAGAGAGTTTGAGGGCTTGTCCAAGATCACAAAGCAGTGAGGACAGAGCCATTTCTAATTCTAAAGTATTGCCTATCACCTGGATATTTGCACTTAAACATCTTCAAACTCCACAAATACAAAGCTAAAACTCTCCATCTCCCATGCCCAGCTAGAGGAGTTGATGACACTGCTTTCCTGTTTTCCACGTTTAAATCATTGTAGTCTTCAAGTGAAGGAAGCAGGTCTTGCTTCTGGGCTGTGGCTTCAGCTTTTGACTCACCGTGCGATTCCCTGTGAGTCACACCCTTTTTAGGTCACAAAATCCTGTCTTGGAATGACACCATCTGCCTGCCTTTCTCTGAACTTTATGTGTGTGTCACTCTAACTTCTTCCTGTCCTTTACCTTTCAGATCTAATCACCTTCCAATGCCTGTCATTTTTTCTTGCTGAGTGTCATTCTTTTGCAAATATCAGTGTTCTTACTGCTTCCATTTTTGGTCCATAAATTAATGTCTAGATACCACCAGCAACAAGATTTTAGACTGCCTTCCTTCAGGTGGCCTTATTTTATTCTAATCTGACCTGACCATATCACTGGATTAAGTTCACTAAAATACCTAGTTCATCATGTTTCTCCTGCATTCAATTTGCTTGAGTGGCTCCCATAGCCTCTCTCATGCTGCCTGCTCTATCCCTACCCGTCCATTAGGGCAGGACGGATCTCTCCAGTTTTTGTCTCTAGAGAAAGCAATGCTTCCTCCTCTCTGCCAGAGCCTGCCTGCTGATATTCTTCCTGCTGTCCTCATGCTATGTTGCCTCCATACTTTCTCCGTTTTTCAAAGTCTGAATCACCAGGTCATGTTCCACCTCCATGAAAGAGATACTTCCAGTTTGACAGCACCCTTCAATTAGTTAAGAAGTAGAGCCTTCCTTTGAGCAACTTCTTTCCCTTCCATAATATCTGTTGTACATTTTGGGTTTTATTTACCCTTTCAGGTTCTACACTAGGGAGACAATACGATGTTTATACATGTAGGAGAAAAAGAAAGAAGGAAGGGAAAACAATATGTATATATATGGATATTTGGGATAATTATACTGCTGATTCTAATGGTTTATTGAAAGGAACAGTTAATGCTTAAATTTTTTGACCAATTTTGTATGCTTATATCTGGTAATCTGAACAACTAATTTGAAGACAACAATACGCAAACATAACAATCATTGGTGAATTCTTACCATCTTGTTTAGTGAAGCTCTCTATAGTTTCTAATGTTTTTAAAATTACTTTTATTCTCTTTAATGATTTGATCAATCTTGCATTCTTACAGCTGGTAATCTGAGCAACTTCATTAAAGATGACAATATGTAATATAACAACCACTGTTAATTCCTATCATTTTGTTTTGAAACCCTGTATCATTTTTATTGCTTTTGTTTTGTTTTGTTTTTGTCTATGTTGTTGTTATTTGTTATTGTTTTTTTGAATTTTCTTTAGAATAAAAATTTTTTTAAAAGAGAAGTAGAGTCTTTCACCAATTAGTGGCTTAGTGGAATAGAAGAGCCACGAGTACATGTCTGTAAAGTGGCCACCGGCACATCTTTTCCATGCTTCCAAAAACCGCTCATGATTTTCTTTTTTATTTTTTTTTATTTTAAAGAAAATAATACAAAAAAAAACAATAGCAAAATACAGACAATATAAAGCAAGGACATTAAAAATGATACAGGGTTTCAAACCAAATAATTAACAGTGGTTGTTATATTACATATTGTTATCTTCAAAGAAGTTGCTCAGATTACCAGATGCAAGAATAGAAGATTGATCAAATCATTAAAGGGAATAAGAAAATAATAATTTAAAAGAATATTAGAGACAATACATAGTGTCACTAGGCAGCATTGTAGGAATTCACCAATGGATATAACACTGCAAATTGTTGTCGTCACATAAGTTGCTCAGATTACCAAATACAAACATGCAAAATTGGTCAAAATATTAAAAAAAACTTTTAAATATTAACTGTTCCCCTCAAGAAACCATCAGACACCAACAGTACAGTTATGCCACAGATCCATAATATATAAAATGCCTTAGTACTTTCTTTTTCTTCTTTCCCTCATCCCAGTTGTTCCTTCCTTTGAGCAATTTCTTTCCCTCTCTTATTATCTATTGTACATTTTGGGTTTTATTTACTCTTTCATGTTCTTACACCAGGGAGACAATACCACTCATGATTTTGATACAGTGCTACCTTCTATGACCCTTTAATGCTCTGTTCCCTTTCCCTGACACTTGGTAATGCCTTTTCCAATTTTGTTTTGCTCTATAGCCTGTATCGTGGCTTGACATACTATGTAGTTTATTCATTTGCTTATTTATTATTTTTCATTCTTCTAGCACATGGGTTCTACAAAGGTGAGGCACTGCTCCATCACTAGTGCCTTGAACAAAGCCTGGGACATCATAGGTGCACAATATTTATGGAATAAAATGAACAACTCCTTCAGCGTTGAACAGACATTCAAGACATACTTGTTAAAATGAAGTTGAACTTCATTTGTCTTTCAGAAGAAAGTAAGATTGTTACATTTCACTGTTTTGAATATTTTTGTGTCCTGTTCTATGAATACTGTCCAGCTCTGTTTTGTATTTATTTCTCAGGCATTGAAATCAAGCCATAAGTTGTTGATAACAAGTACATACTTTTATTGTTGTCTTGTAAATGGGAGCAGAGGGGAGAAGGAAGGGGAAGTAAAAATAATTAAGATGTGTTATATATTGATATATATAATATATATTGATATATATAAGATATATATATAATATATACCAAGATATATATAATATATATCTTATATATATCAATATATATTATATATAATATATATCTTATATATACCAACTCCCCATGATGAATATAATAATTATATACTACAAACTTGCAAAAATTAAATAAAATGTTCAGAAAAGCCTATATAAAATTTGAATCCAAAATCATGAGAAATGAGTTAAATGGTAAAAAGATATTTTGCATTTATTTTAATGGAGCCTTTGTTATTCAATCGAGGGTCTGTAAAAATGTCCAAATCAATTTTTCAAGTGTAATAAAATAATACAATAAAAATAGGGCCAGATATAAAAAGATTTGTGTCTTAGTACTTAAATCCAAAGATAATTTAGATATTAGAATTTGGTTTCTAATTTTCTCCGTTTCATTCCTTGTTTTGCCACTAGAAGTCAGTAACTATGAAATGAATAAAATTTGAGAAACTTTTCTTTAAATCACTCTTTTCTATAGTGTACACATTATTTATATTTTCATACCTATACTTCACTACAGATTAGTATTTTATATATAAGATTTAAATATACAAGGTCATTTCCTGTTCTATAAGAATATACATACCATAACATTTTATAACTGAAAGGATTTAGGGTTAGTTCATTAATGAATGAGTTTAGTCATTATCATTCAGCTGCCCTCTATTCAGTTCCCAAACATTCACTGAGTGGTTGCCCTATGTCAGGTACTGTCCTACATGCAAAACAATAATACTTGTTTCTTGACTTCCTAGAACTCACGGTATAGAAATGAGACATGTAAAGAAGGACAGAAAAGGCTCAGGCTCCATGTAGTGATACAGGAACTTTTGCTATACAAAACTAGGAGAGTGAGGAAGTTCAGAGAGGAAATGACTTATTCTTGTGGAGAGAAATTGACGTCGAGCAAGAATGACTTTGCTGGTGCAGTGACATTGGAAGTAGGTCTTAAAGAACAAGTTCATCATGCGGAGAAGAGTGTATTCAGGATATCCTGGGTTAAAGGAGCATGACATGCAAAGGCAGGGGGCAGGAAACACCAAAACGTATCCAGGAGTTGGAAGTGAAGTGGTAAAAACTGAAGCTTTAGAGGTGAACAGGGCCTGCGTGTGAGGATCCCATCAAAGAGCTTGGACTTGATCCAACCCCAAATGGTGATTGCTGTTTCCGTATCTAGGTCACTGTCTCTTGGGAGAGATGCTCACCACCTGGCAGTCCACAAAGAGGATGCCCAGAAGAGTCCAGGTGAAAGGGTGGTGCTGCTATTCCCAACTTCCTCAACCTGCACACACAGCCTGGATACTAATGAAGAAATAAATAGTCCTTTGCAGAATACCTTAGATAGTGATTACAAAGTCATGTTCCATAGAGACAGAAGGCCCTTATAGGGGCAGATGGCAGGTGAAAGTCCTCTGGTGTGGTTATGCCTACCCCCAACTGGAATGCCCAACAGCCACGGTCACTGCTTGATTCTGACTCCCAGCTTCTCCCTGTGACCCCTTCAGGAGTAGTTACCCAGTGCACCATTAGTGTATTTTCTTCTCCCTGAAGAAAGAATCAATTACTCATCCTTTGGTAGGTTTTTAATGTCCATTTTTCCAGGCATCCACTAAATGAGCACCCCCTCTCCCCTGCAACAAGTCCCCTGCAAAGGGAAAAGTTGGGCTCCAACTCATGCTTGGGTGGATTCAGTGGTAGGCAGATTTCCATTCCACTCTCCTAAGAAAAATATATAATTCTTTTCCAAAGAACCCCAGAAAGGGTATGTGAAGAAATCATATTTTCCCATTTTTTTTAATCTTGGCCTTACTTCTTATAAGTTAGAAATACTGGCCCACTTGCTGTCCCCTGTGGGCACATACAGAACTGTCAACATGCCAGAATATTTTCTGTCAGTCTTTCCTCCCTATGTATAGCAAATGTGTTTATCTTTTTGCTATAGCCACATCACTATAAAGTTTGTACTTTGCATTGTACTCTTATTTGAACATATTAATTTTCTGTATTAATCTTATATTTATTATTTTAATATCATTTATGTTTATCTTGATACCTTTAAATATTTATTATGTTCTTTTTATTGTATGTGTTTGCATGTCACCACTACCTCTGAGGAGTAACGTGGATACAGCAGATAAATATGGCTATATCGATCCAGAATCAATTCCCACCATTTCTACATTTTCCATGAAGAAAAACACTTTTCCATTTTCAGGCCATAACTCCAGTGGAGCACCTTCCACCTTAAGCACCAAAGGTGAATATCCAACCCAAACTTTTGCATAAGAGCATTATCACCCTCTCCCCCATAATTGGGTCAAAGGATCAATAGGAATCAGGGAACCTGAAACCTAGAATTCTTGTTGGAGCCAAACAGGACAGACCCTTTCTCATTCCACTAGAATGACGTAGGAGCAGATATAAGTCTGGGGAGGGCGTGATCACGGCTGGCTCAGAACTCCTCTGACTAATCCTCTTGAGCTGCTGAAACAAGAGGGCCAAAGTGCAGAATGGTTGTATAGGTGGTGAACAGAGATTCCCATATCCATTTTATTGAGATTCACTGGGATGATCAGTTTTAATATGACATATCAAAATCAAATCACCATATGCAGAAGTTTTTCTAAGGAAATTCTGAGAAGCATTTGTATAATTCTAGGAGTTTTGAAGATTTTACCAAGAAGAGTTCCAAATTCTGTTTATGAGGGTGTAAATGAGGGAGGGCCCCACTTTCTTCCAAGATTTCCAGGACATTTTTCAGAGAGCTAGAAATGACCATTCTTCTGCAGCTGGGAGACCCAAAGATGCTGACTTGACTCCAGCAAACAAGGTTAATGCACCCTGGAGCAAGAGATTTATGGCTTTATTGACACCAGACAGAATCAGCAAGCCAAGGAATTTATGAACATTCTCAGTGTATGAGATGCAGTTCAAATGGAAGAGATCTACCAAGGGGTCATTAAGAAATCCTGCCTAGGAGGGTTGCTGGGAAAGTGGAGAACTCTATCCATTAGAAACTGAAGCGGGGTTTCAGGTAAGCCACAAGTAAACATTAGGAATCGAAATTCATGAACCAGGTAAACAGATACATGACAGATGTCTTGAAGAAAAAAATCTTCCAAAGAACCCAAAAAGTCCCAAGGAAAGTCAGCTTTGAATATCCATCAGGCACAGAAAATGCAAAGCAAGCTTACAGTGGTGTCAGCTCTGCATACAAGATCTTTCTTATTCCTTATCCTTCCCCCAACCTCAAGGTGTTAGAAATTGGCCAGCCAGTGTAGAAGAAAAGAAAAGAAGTGGCACTAAGTGGAGAGAAACCAAGCCATTCATACTTCCTGTTTCCTGCTGACAGACAGCCTGGAACACTGTCCACTCTTGTCTGGAGGGTGGAGGAGGTGTACCATTAAAGATAAGGTAGAGTTCTGACCAATATCCTAACTGGATTTCTGTTCCCAGATGTGAAACGATGTTTGGAGCTAAGAATTGCACCTAACAATAAAAGAAAAATCATTTTGATCTGCCCACCTTTCCTCATGGGAAGGACAAGGATGACTCCCAAGGAATGTGCTTTGACCAGACAGTGGGAAAGAGAATGAAGGTAGGTTTTAGTTTAATTTACCAGTCATACATTCACTGTAGTGGTTATGTGGGCATTTATATTAGCATATTCAGTTTTTTTACAAGTTTATTGTTAAAAAAATGCTGAAGTCTTGGAGAGAGAACCAGGTCAGCATCTTTAGTTCATAGTATGCCTGCCTATAGCACCACAAATCTCCTTTTGGTCCCTTTTCTTTCTAAACACTTGCCTGATTTGGGGCACCCCACCTCTCAAATTACTAATTTTAACTGCCAATTAGCAAATTATTCCAATAAACGCTGTTAAAATCTGAGCCTTGGAAAGTTTTTAATGGGACCTGTTGGGAACATTTTCATTTGTTTTGATGAGAGCAATGGTTCTCATCAGAACCACTGACAGCAATGGTCCTTGAACTTTGGAAAATAATAGTTACAGAATAACTCTAAGAGTTATAGGGTTGCAGAAAACCACACCTTCTGACAAAGATTCTGCATCAATTCTGATAATAGGTGTGTCAATTTCTTTTTTTTTTTTTTTTTTTTTTTTTTGTTTTTTTTTCCCGTACCAGGAATCGAACTCACGAACTTGCGCTTGCCAGGCAGGCACTGTGCCACTGAGCTAAATCCCCAGCCCTGGTGTGTGAATTTCTATGTCCTTTAGAATTATGGTAAAAAGTTTTATCACACATACCCCAAGAAAAATTATAGCAGATCTATTTGCAATAACAACTGGCGATCCAAAATATTTATCTAAATATTTCTTGCCTTGTACTTTATAGCTAAGTAGTGATTTTTTTCTATTAAAATGAAAGATTTCAAAGCATAATAGTTTTCATGAGGGAATAAGACAACCTTTCATTTTATATTTAAGTAAAAATTCATATTTGAAAATTTCACAGTGAAAATATTTTGAAGACTTGTCAGCACTTATTTCATGAATTAATATCCACATTACAATTTAAAATGTGGGCATTAAGATAGTATTAATGAATGGAAAGCACTGAAGAGTTCTCTTTTATGAAACCCTATTTGATGAATGTCCCAAATCATAGCATTTTTTTCAATGACAAAGTATTTTAATTCAGACAGAAATATATGTCTATCTGCATTGATTTGACAAAATATTTTAGTTCCAGGCTACCGTCATCTTATATCACATGAATAAGATGAATATTATCATATCCTCATAAATCTATAATCTAGTGTAATTAAGGGATAGATGAGCCAACAGATAATTTCTACGCAGAAGAATGAGTGTTTTGATAAGTCAAAGAGGAGTTTTGTACATATAGCACATGTTATAGCCCATGAAGGCACTAAAATCATACTTGGGAAGTCATGAAATCTTTCCCCAAAAGTGACGTCTTCTGTAGGTAAGAATGTGGGCAGGTTCAGGTTAGAAGGAAAGGTGGTTCAGACCTTTGCAAAGGCTGAATTAACTGGATGCTATTCACTGATGTGGAGCACATACAATGGGGGCTGTGTTGAAATGGAGAAGGGAGCATAATTAAATGAGCTGGGGACTTGAAAATGAGCACTCAAAAGACTTGTAAGGGAAGTCATCCTGAAGATGGTATAGTGGTGTGGAAAGAGATGGGGAGTTAGGGCACCTTGGTTTGAAATCCTAGCCTCACACCTAATAGCTAGGTGAAACTGAACAACCTCCTTTTCAGAGTCTTAGTTTCCTCCTCTGAAAAACAGGGACAAAAGTGTAGACACTACTGGGTTGTAGGTAGGGTTTGCACAGAAAATTCCTTGCCCACCTGGCATATACTGAGCATCTAAAATTGGAGATTTTGTTATATCGAAATAAAGTTAGTGGTAAGAGGGACAATTAGTAGTACCCTTGAACTATAGTTAAAGACTAAGGCCAGAAAGGAAGAATTTTACTTTTTTTTTTTTTTTTTTTACTGTACTTTACCTACCAGTAGTTAGAGTTTCCTTTTCAGTTGACAAATGAGCCATAAAAGTAAATAAAGTCGTGGCTTCTCAGATAAGTGTGAGTCTGAGTTGTAATTTCCGTCCTGTGAACACACCGTTGACCAGATATACTGAGTATGGTGATAGTCAACAGCAAAATTAAAAACAGCCCTGTTTGTCTTCACATATTCTTGAACAAGGTTTTAGTTTTCTTGTAAAAATGTAAAATAGACTTCTGAGTAGAGTGATCTGTTAAATACACGCATGTATTCTGGTTCTTTATTGAAACCTAACAAAATGGCAATAAAAACATTTTAAGGCAAACTCACAATGATGTTGAGATCAGGAAAGAAGGTAAGAATAAATGATTTTGGAATTTAGAAACCATACAGATAAAGAAGTAACTTACTTAGTTACTGATTACCCGCGAAAGGTGATTCTTAATCTTGTCATGGAGAAAGCTAGGAATATCTGATTGCATTACAGACTTGCCAAAAGATTTAGGAATGTCAGGTGCCTCTGGAAAATGGGAATACATTTGAAGTTAAAAACAGAAGGAGTTAGTTATAAGTCTATGTTAGAAGTGATTAGATTGCCAGATTAGTCAGAAATCAGATCTTCAACCAGCATGCAGAAGCTAGATAAAGTAAAATAGAGAAAGGTCACTCTCTGGGGAACACTTGGCCCATTTGTGGGTGGGGCTCAGTATTCTAAAAAGGGAGGGCTGGAGAAAGTTTGTATGTATGTATATGCAGGATAGTTAACAAGGCTGTTCTACTGTCTTGTATTTCCTTTCTGAAAGAAACTGTCAGTGAGTCCTTGGCTGATCAGCTTTGTATGTCTATATCTGTTTTCATGAGAAACCACTTTGAAGATATCAATATGTAATACAACAAGCATTGTTAATTCCCTACCACTCTGTTTGTAACTCTGTACTGTCTGTACTGATCCTTTGCTATTTTGTAAAATGTTGTCTGTCTGTTAGTATTTTCCTCCTTTTATTTTTAAAAGAAAAAAAAAGGGAGGGCTCAGTGAAAATTTATGGAAATAATTATAACTCAACAAAATCCCAAATGTTTTACCCCCATTCTAATTACAGATCCTGGAAGTTAGAAATTCTTCTCTGAGGTATCTGGGACCACCTGCCAAGAAAGCCAATGAAACTGATGTCAAGAGTGGCCCAAGTAAATCACCCAGCCCAGTGACCCCAGTTGAAGCCTACAATCAACAAGCTTCCCCCATGGGATCAAAACTTCTATGATCGGGGCTGGGGATTTAGCTCAGCGGCAAAAGCGCCTGCCTGGCAAGAGCAAGGTTGTGAGTTTGGTTACCGGTACTGGAGAAAAATCAGAAAAAAAAAAAAAAAAAAAAAAAAAACTTCTATGATTTTTTAGTAACTTAGTCCCAAATTTGAGTAGACAGCCAAAGATTGGCAGACATCAAAAGAAAAACCCCAGTATGGCAGGTAGAGACCAAAATAAGAAAAGCAATTTGGAAGAAACTAAGAGCATGCTAGTAGAAGAAACTATCACTAATATCCATAGAGGGATAAAAGGAGATACTGCACCCATGACACAGTATTATTTTAAAATGAAACATTTAGGGAACAAAAAAGAGGAATTGGGATTATTTTAAAAATAGATATGGTAATAAAAAATTCAAAGAATTTTGGGATAATAAGCTTGAACCAATTTCACACTAAGCAGAGCAAAATTACAAGGACATAAAGAGTTATAAAAGACAAAAATAAAAACTAGTCTCAGAAGATCTATGTCTACATAAGAGGAATTTCACAAAGAACAATTGAGAAAAATGGAACAGAGGATATTGTCAGTAAAATATTTCAAGAAGGGTTGGGGATGTGGCTTAGTGGTAGAGCTCTTTCCTTGCATGCACAAGGCCCTGTATTTGATCCCCAGCACCACATACCTAGAAAAACCAATAATAATAATAATGATAATGGAAAAAAATTAGTAAAGATAGATTTAAAAAAAAAATAAAATATTTCAAGAAAATCCAAGGCACAAATTTGCAGATTGTAAGCGTCTACTAAGTGCCCAGTTAAAGGAAGGAATTAGACCCATCCCAAGGCACAGAACTGTGCAATTTCAAAACACTAGTGGATTAGTTTCCTGGGGCCACCATGATAAAATACCAAAGACTGGGTAGTTTAAAGAGCAGAAACTAATTTTACCACAGTTCTGCAGTTTAGAAGCCCATACCCAAGATGCCAATGTATTAGATTTCTTCTTTCTTTGGCTTGCAGATGGCTGGCAGTGCTCTGTTCCCTATATTGTCTTCCCTTGGCTAATATTGCCTGTGTTCTAGTCACTTTTTATAAGGACCCCATCATTTGTATTAAAGCCTGCCCACATGACCTCATTTATCTTACTGAACTCTTTAAAGTGAAGCAAGTAAAACAATGAAAAAGAATTAGTTGTCAATTAAATAAAAACAGAAAGCAAAGCAAGGTTTACCTGGGGTCTGAGCAAGAGAGGAGACACTGTGAACAGACACAAAGAAATTTTTTGGGATGATGAAAGTGTTCTAAAACTGGATCATGGTGATTACTGCACAACTGCATATTAAAATATATTAAAATCCACTGAGTTGTATACTTAAAATGGGTGGTAGGTAAGTTATGCCTTAATACAGTGGAAATTGTGAAAATGAAGAATGGATAATAAAAATAGTAGAATAAAGTATGATTTTTTTGGGGGGAGGGTTTCTTTTCTGGTACCTGGAACTGAACTCACGACCTTGCACTTGCCAGGCAGGCACTGTGCAGCTGAGCTAAATCCCCAGCCCCACTAAAGTATGATTTAAAAAATACCCAGAGGGCTGAGGGAATAAACGCTTAGTAGTAGAGTGCTTACACTGAATGAGCAAGGCCCTGGGTTCCATTCTCATCACTGAAAAAAAAATTGTTTGCAGAGTCTCATTTAAAGTATCTCTCCACTAGGTACTTATTAACTATACTAGAGAAGCAGTACCTTTATGGTAGAGGAGCCTGGTAGGCACTACTTTAATCATGTGATCAAAGTTAACATAGACATAGACAATAAAATGCCATGTGGATATACTCTGTGATGCACAGGAAATGAATATTTCAACACTGGTTTGTTGTATACCTATTAAAAATGTATAACCTAAATTTAATACTGAGAAAATAGAAGACAAGCCAGAATTGAAGGATATTTGATAAAATAACTGACCAACATTTGTTAACTGTGTTAAGGCCATGAGAAACAGTTTGCACAATGTACCTGAATAAAGTAGACTGAAATGTGACAACTAAGTGTAATGTCCTTTCTGGGTTGGTTCCTGGTCCCAAGATAGGACTTTAGTGAGACAACTGGAAAAATTTGATTAAAGACTACAGATTAATTAATGGTATCATATCAGTCAATGATAATAGTGCAGTGATTGTGAGACATTAACACTGGGGAAGCAGCATGAAGGGTACATGGTAATATTTGTAATATTTATGTAACTTTTGTAAGTTGAACTAAGTTCAAAATTAAAAATTAAAATATGAAGGAACTTGTCAGCTGGGATAGTGGCAATGGATTGATAAAAAATTAATGGTGAGTCAATGACCAAAATCCTACCCATTGCTCAAAAGCTAACAATTTGGAAAATAAGTAGTCATAGAGGAGTTCTTAAGTAAAGTAATAAAGAGAAATATTATTACATTAACCAGTCTCTCTTTTCTTTTCTTCCCTTGCAAGTGGAACCACACAGTTATGGTTTAAATATGAAACGTCCCCCAAAATTCTTGTGAGTTCAAGGCTGGGCTTTTGGTCCCATGCCTCCTATTGATGCCCCCATTGCTTGCTTTTTGGTGATATCTCTGAAACTTTCCAAACTCTTCCTACAAGCCATTTCCAAAGACTCTTGAACCACATGGTCGGATATGGTTACAGAAATGACCTGACTTCTCTGGTACCAAATTTTGTCTTAGTTACTTTTCTCTTGTTACTGGGACAAAATACCTGACATCCAAAATTAGGGAAGGAAATTAGGGAAGGAAGGGTTTATTTAGCTCACAGTTTGTGGAGATTTCAGTCCATACTCGGCTGGCTCCAGAGCAGAATGGCACGTGGCAGAGGGCAACAGTTCATGGTGGTGGAAAACAGCAAAAGCAACAAGAGCAACAGGGAGGAGCAGCAGAGAGCAAGCCTCTTCCCCTCCGTTATATTGTATGCAGGTAACCCACCCCAGGGCAAATAAAGCACTTACACCCATAATCCCATTAGACCATGAATCAATCAAAAACTCTAGAAGCCCAACCCCATGACTGCATGAGGCTTTAGGGGGATATCTAGACATAAACCATAATAGCTGGTTTTGAACTCACTTTGTAGCCCAGGTTGGCCTTGAACTTGCAGCAGTCCTCCTGCCCCAGGCTCCTGAGTGCTGGGATTACAGGCGTGCGCTACCATGCCTGGCTCATCTTTTTTATTTTTTAAACCAGCATCTGACTAAATTGCCCAGGCTTACCTTGAACTTGTAATACTCCTACCTCAGCCTCTCAAGTAGCTGGGATTATAGACATACACCACTGTGCCCAGCCTAATGAGTTTTATATTTTAAACCAAGTATTTTGATTCAGTTTTGCTTAATACTTACAAAGAATTTACAAGTTACAGTGTTATTTGGTGCAAATCTTGGAAAGACAGAATCTTATTGATCCTAGAGCTTTTAGATTCAAAGTGCTATTGTGGTTTTTATTTTGCTCAATAAAGATAATGGAATGAGTGTATTTATCCTAGTGGCCTCAGAGCACCGGGAACAAAGAGCACTGGTCAGGTAGGGTAAAGATTCCAGTGAGCTCTGTTATTATCATGATATGTTTATTGTATGAATGCTTTGCTTTTGTTATAAAATATTAAATTGTTTTTCTCGTCAATGTTTACTGAAGTGAATAACTAGCTAAGTCAACTGTTAACATCAGAGTTTTTATTTAATCTCCAAGGAATGTAACCTTTAACTCTAAAGGATGAAATGACCTTAAAACTTAGAAAATATTTTAAGGAGACTGTAATAGTTTATTTAATCTATAAGATATGAATGTTGTAAGAAATTGTTTGTTCATTTAAGTGGTAGCTGAATTTTTCACATTTGTGATCAGATATCCACCACCTTATAATGTAAGTTCTTTTACTAATGAGAAGCTCAGTGGTAGAGTGTGCTTAGCATGTATGAGGTCCTGGAATTAATCCTAGTAGAAAAAAAAATTCAGAATGCTTCATCAAAGTTCTTTCTGTCTTTTTCTTAAAGGCTGTTTGAAATAAAGGTACTTCTAGTGGTTCCATATTTAAATATAATGTGAAACCTTGCTTTACCACTAGTCATCTAACATAAACGAAGCGTTTTTAGCTTTTCCCCTATAACTGAATAGTTAGAATGTTTTTAATATATCGCCACTAAACCAATACTGCTGGCAATGTCATGAATGATTGCACACATATATATGTAGGATTAATTCCAATCAGTACAATTTCTAGGTAAAAAATATATGCACTTCATGTTTTACTAGATATCTTTAAGTTTGCCTTCCACAAAAGTTAGGCTGATATATATCTTACTTATTTCAAATTTAAAAATAATTTTATATGCCTTTATACTCAGTAGTACGATACCAAGATATGGCTTAAAAAAATAATGTCCTGGACACCTATCCTATGCCTCTAAGGTAGACCATATAATTGCAAAATTGAATATCCTTCCAAACATCATAAATGTTAATATAGATATGAATATATACTAGTATATACCCAAATATGAATAAACATTTTTATTTATTATCTTTTACTACTCTGGATCATAAATATATGACAATTTGCCATGATGAGCACATTTTTTTATCTCATATTTATTATTATTTTATAAATCAGTACAGATGCATATAAACATTTTTCCTGTTAATATTTTCTGCATGTAAATACAGGCATTTGAATCTATAGTCACATACATGAAACTTTAGACGTAATTATATAAATCCACTCTTAGCTTTGTATTTTATACACACTATTTTTCTGTGCTTATTAGTACATGTTTGTGGTACATAATGTTTGGATTCATTATAGGGAGTTGGTGCATGTGCATAACACATCTTGATTCTTTTCATTTCCACTGTCTTCCCTTTTCCAGCTCTAGTTCTTTCCATTTGCAGAGGATCTATCTCCCTATTTCTTAATATCTTGTATGTTACTCTATTTATACTTTGGGTTTCTTATACAAGAGAAAACTAATATTTGTGCTTGTGTATTTGATTTATTTCACTTAACGTTACGGTCTCAAGGTATATTCATTTCCCTACAAATGTTTCCAGTTCCTTTTTCTTTATGACAGAGTAGTACTGCATTGTGTATAAATACCATATCGCTTATCCATCCATGTGTTGATGGACACATAGACTGTTTTCAAGATTTAGCTACTATAACATGGGTAAGTACATCTAACTACGATATGATGTCTTTAACTCTTTCAGGAAGATATCTAAAAAGGGAGTTTTTAGAGGAATCTCCATACTGATTTCCACAGTGGCTGTAACAGTTTACATTCCCACCAAAGAAGGGTTCCTTTTTTTTTTTTTTTTTCCATAGCCTTGCTAGCATTTGTTTTTATTTGATTTCTTGGTGATAGCCATTCTTTCTGAAGTAAGATGGAATCTCAGTATTACTTTAATTTGCATTCTGTCATGGCCAATGAGGTAAACATTTTTTCATGTATTCATTAGCCATTTCTATTTCTTCCGAGAAATATGTATTTATTTCAGTTGCCCATTTTGTGATTGGGTGTTTTATTTATGGGGGTCTAGTTTTTTTTTTAGTTCTTTCTGTATGCTAGATATAAATCTTCTATCTGAGGAGTAGCCAACAAAATTTTTTTTCAATTCTGTAGTGTACATCTTCACTATTGATTTTTCCTTTGCTGTGCAGGTTTTTAACCTGATGTAATCCCATTTGTTAATTTTTAATGTTAGTTCTTGTGCAGTTGGGGTATGTTAAAAAAGTCCTTACCTATACCTATGTCCTCAAGAAATTTATGTATTTCATCTCTGAGCAGATTGTGTTTCTGTTTTGATATCCATGTCTTTGATTCATTTTTACTTTAGTTTAGTACATGGTGAAGAGATATGGATCTAGTTTCAATTCTCCACATGTGAATATCTAGTCTCCCCAGCACCATTTATTAAAGAGACTATTTTTCCTCAAGCATAATGCATGCTATTTAAAAAAGGCTTTTTTAAAATGAAGGGAGATTTCTTCTCTCTTAAAACAAACTCACTACCTTGTGCTTGCCAGGTAGGCACTGTGCAGCTGAGCTATATCCCTGGCCCCCTCTTCCTTTTTTTTTTTTTTTTTTTTTTTTTTGGTTTTTCTTTGGTACTGGGAACCGAACTCACGACCTTGCTCTTGCCAGGCAGGCGCTTTGCCACTGAGCTAAATCCCCAGTACCCCCTCTTCCTTTTTTATCTGTCACCTATATTACTCTCCCAATTCTCTCTCTTGCAAAGGCAAGTCATGATAACAACATGTTTATGTTCTGATAAATTCTATGTATTTATTTAAATAAGTACCATTTCTACATATATTTTGCACTTACTTACGCATAAATAAGTGCTCCAAAGCTGAATTATCTACTGTTGTCATCATCAATAGCTTTTGTGGTTGGCAGTGTCTCATAAATAAAATTATACAAAGTAAAAGGAAACATTTTAGTGTAAGAAAGACATGGATTAGTATTCTGAATATTAACAATTTCCAGTAGTGCTACCTAGAGCTGTGAATTACCGCACTATATCATAAACACAAAGCAACGCTAAAATTAAGGTGAAATTATTTGTAGTACACACCTGTAATTCTAGCACTCTGAGAGGCTGAGGCAGAAAGGTCACAAGAATGAGCACTGCCTGTGCAACTTAGTGATTTAAGGCACTATGTTTCAAAATAAGAAAAATAAGAAATAAATAAATGGCTTGGGAAATATCTCCATGTGAAGATCCTGCATTCAATCCCCAGGATCAGAAAAAAAAATGCTATATATACACACTATATATTATAGATATATTCAGATATTTCTGTTCTACCAGTAATTCAGCAATGAATTTTTAATCTATGTATTGTACACTACTGCCCCAAACTCACTAACCAAAATTAAATTATGAAAGTACACATGTAGATTTATGGATAGCAATACATAATAAAAAATATGAGCTTCATTATAAAATACAGTATACAATGGAATATACGTAGGCATAGAAATTACAAATTATAAGTAACCCAAAACTATTAACAAAATTAATTTTAAAATTAATTGAATACACTTAATTCTGACTATTATGGCTTGTGTATTGATGTACCCCTAAAGCTTCATGCATTCATAAGTGGAGCTTTTTGTAGGTGGCTGGATCTGCAATGTGTGAAGCTAGGACCAAGGATGTGTGATTACTAAATTAGTTCCATTGATTGTTTGCATAGTTCTGGGTAGGATTAAGGGTGCCCCATTCTGGGTGTGAGTGCTACTTGCCCTAAGGGCTGTTAGCCTGGATAAAATACAAGGGGCAGAAAGAGGGTCACTGTTTGTCACTTGCAGCTTGTTGCTTTCTGCCTTCTGCCTGCCATAAACTGTTTCTCCTCTGTGATGCCACCCTGCTTTGGAGCCAGCAAACTATGAACTGAAACCTCTACAAACTGAAAGCTGAACAAACCTTGCCTCCTGTCTCAACAACCAGAAAAGTATGACACAAGCCTTCATATTTTCTTAATAAATTTTAATATTATAAACCTTAGTATTATAGTTGTAATAGTTTGTAAACTTTAATGCTTCCACAGCTGAGTTAGTATATAAACAACTCTAAGATAAGAAACAAGTAGAAATAAAGTTTATTATTAAGTGTACAAGCTATATTGAATCAGCACATTTTCATGTATTTCTTGAGAAATCTGTCGAATCTATCTTTTGAGCATTTTTTACAGAGGTGCCTAATGAATGTTCAACTGCCTTTCAAAGACATGATGAAATAATTACAATATATCTCTATTATGGAATATCACAGAGGTTAAAATATAAATGACACAGGTCAAATTCTAGTGAGGAGAAAAACTTACTAGTGCATATTGTCAAGTGAAGACTGTGAGTCCCAGAACAAGATCTCTGTATGTCCTCTTTACATTAAAAGTGAAAGCTACACGTGTGTACAAATATATAGAAAAATATTTAGTATGGTAGTGGCAAAGCTATATACCAAAAAATTTTAAAAATCTAGACTGATGTCCATTAAACTTTTCACAAAGTTATACAATGCCATGAAAGAAAGTGAAACTGAAGATAGCAAAAGAAGATCCAATTTTACCCTGATAATTTTGTCCTGTTTGTACATTTTTTTTTTTTTGATACAAGATCTCACTATGTAGTCCAGGCTGGTCTTGAACTCACTTTGTAGCCCAAGTGAACTCATGGTAATCCTCCTGCCTCAGCCTCCCACGTGCTGCTATTATAGGCATGCATCACCACAAACAACTGTTTGAACATTTTATAATGGCAATACATTCAGGCATTTTATTTCATTTTATACATGGATGTAATGTTTAATTATTTTAATTATTTTACACTATTTTTAAAAGAGCCAAATTAAAAATATTGGTCATGATTAGTTTCAATGACACAAAAAGAAATCTAGACAACATATAAGTTCATTTCCCTGTTTTTCAGCTCTGCTCCATGAAGTCTTCAGTGTGCTGGTTGCTCCCTGGTCCCTGCTCTATATCCTGCAAAATATGGCTCCTATCTTTAGCAATCACGATGTACTCTTGCTGTCACTCCTGCATGCCAGGCAGCAGGACAAAAGAAGAAATGAAGACGGACCAGGTTCCACGAAGCTGCCACATGACATTTCTGTGTATAGCCCATGAGTCAGGACTTCCTTTCATGGCCATATCTGGTTCAGACTGGCAGTGGTCTTCTTCTCTGGAGGTCATGCACCTCCCTTAAAAAGTAAGTACTGCCATAAGTAAAGATGGGAAAGATGGGTAATAGAATTCCTACTTAAGAGCTTTTGAATTATCTTAAACATAATTTGGAAAGACTGGTAAAATAATGTGAAGTCACCTTTCAGGAAGAATAAGTATGCTGAAAGACACTGAATTGAAATAAGTGAAAAGAAGGAAGTAGCTGAATGGTTTGAAACTACTGAAAATATATTTGGAGCTGTCTACACTTAGACTCAAGGGCAGAAAGGAAATGCTAAAGAAGAGGAAAAGAAGTAAATTAACCTAAGGAGGGAATTCATGAATGTTTCCACTTAAATGAAATGTTGGTAACTGCTATAATCTGAATGGGTTCCCAAAATTCATGTGTTGAAACTTAATCACCAATGTGATCATATTAAGAAGGGAGCCCTTTAGAAGATTAAATTATGAGGCTAATGATTTTATAAGAGTTGAAAAGGAGCTGTTTGGGCTATTGGCCCTTCTGTCTGTCCCTTCTGCAGGTGAGGATGCAGCATTTTTCTTCTCTGGAGGACATAGCCTTTGAGGCATCATCTTGGAAATAGAGACCAAATCTTCATCAGACACTGAACCCATCAAAGCCTTATTCTTGGACTCCACAGTCTCCAGACCTGTGAGGAATAAATTTCTACTATTTATAAATTACTAGACTCATGTATTCTGTTGTAGCAGCACAAAAGGACCAAAGACACGAAAAGACAGTGATGAATTAATTGAGAGACAGATCTACAGAACTCGAAAGACACTTGTCTTGAAATCAGGAAGAGTTGACTTTGCCTACAGCGTAGTGATTTTGTTAAGTGCAATTAAATAGTCTTTAAGGGAATCTGGAAGAATACTATGAGGAAGAAAAATGGAGATATTTCATTTGCTTTTATGTCTTTCATTTACTTTATGAAATCATGAGCAGCTGTCTGTGGCTTTTGGAGCACACTTCTTTAAAACTATAAAAATCAGAAAGTCAAACTTAAAGCCACAAATGTCAATTTTAAGTTTCGACTGACAAGGGAAGAGAGTGCTGTTTAGACGGTCTCTTAAACGTTCACAGCATAAATCATTGCACAACAGGTTTTGTTTTGCTCAACCCCTTCTCTTTGCCTGAAGTATATCTGAGAGGCAACAAAGCACCATTCAGTAGGTCAGCCCGCAGGCTTTGAATAATGTTTTCTCTCTTTTAAATTTTGTAAGAAGCTGATTTACAAGTGACTGGACTATAAGCTAAGCCTGATTAATAGCATGGCTTAACCACCAAAGATAATTGATTTAAACAATATTATTGACAGACACTGAAATGAAAGCCATGCCCCTAAAAATGCCAAGTGTGCATATTTCATCTACCTGCCAGTCACCTTCAATATTCTGGAGAGGAAATATTATTTCATGTTTATAATAGTTGTAGATTTTAGCAGGGAACTATGTGGTACTTGAATATTGATATAATACCATTAACTAAAGCAGTCACAAGAATAAAAGCCCTTAGTCCCTGGCCTTACAGATGTGTTCTCAACAAGTTCACATTCATCCAATGAAAAGTATAAAATAACCTGATAAAAATTACATGTTTAAAAAGAATTTTAAAATTTATTCATTTGTCCAGCTAGATAAGAGGAACTAGGTTAATTTTGAAAATTTCAGTTTCCTTTTTTCTAAACCACAAGCTATTGCTGGCTATTAGCACCCTTGCCTTTGCAGGAAGTTACAGAAATTAGAGATGGGAGGGCACAGAGAGAGACAAAGAGAGAGATGGGAAGAAAGAGAGAGAGAGACAGAGAGAGAGAGAGAGAAAAGCAAGTAGGAATTATTTTTAGCATTCATCTGATTTAGATATAGCTATAATGCTTACTCTTTCTTATATCAACTTACAGAACCATTCAAGAGTAAAAAATGATGCAATGGGAAAACTGGAAAATTAACGCCAATGATGCATTTTCTGAAACCTGAACTTTGGACTCCAATCAGTTTGAGAGCTCATCTGCTCTACCCTTCTCTTTCCTAGCGAGGCTCCTACTACAATGCAAAGATGCAAGTGTTGCCAGACTGTGGTCTCTCTGGCCAGGTATCTGTGCCCTTGGAGGAGCAGGTTGAACTTCTTAGCTTCAGCCCCTCCTCTGAGTAGCACTAGTGCTATGGTACTTGATTGAGTATGTAACACTTTGAGTTCACAGGGTTGCTGCAAAGGTGATGATATACACACTGACCTTGGAAATAGTATGGAAGTTACATTTTTATAAACTTTTATTTAATTCAACTTAAGAAAACATTATATTACCTTAGTTTACACCAAGAATTGGCAACTATGGCCTGCTGCCCACTCCCAAAGCCTGAAAGCTAACAATGGTTTTAATATTCTTAGTGGGTTAAAAATTAAAAGAAGACTATTATTTCATGATGTGAAAATCATATGAAATTCAATTTTACATTGTAGGAAATTATTTTCTCTCTTATTATGTAAGTACCCATATAATGTCCTGACAATAATAGCACCTCGGATAAATCTCATTGGTTACGCTACTACCACTGAACAAAGCTATCTTCATATATTCTTTTTGCAGATTCCCTTGGTTAGATTAGCATGAAATTTAGTGTTAGGCAGACCAGGGTTGATCCACAGAGCCACCATTTACTATATGATCTTGAGCAAGGTATTTTAAGTCTTGGTTTCCCCATCTATAAAATATATGAGTATAATGACAGGCTCATTTGCGCTGCTGAAACCTTTGCTGCTGCTGTGGTTTAGATATAAAATGTCTCCCAAAGGCTCATATGTTGAAAGCTTGGTTCCTATGCAGCAGTGTCCAGAGATGGGGCTGTGGGGTGGTAATTGTATTAAGAGGGCTCTGATTAAATCAGTGGATTATTCCATTGATGGGTTAATAATTGAATAGACAATGGGGAGGTGGTGGAACCTATAGGAGGTGGGGCCTAGGGGGAGGAAGAAAGTCACTGGGTATATGCTCTGGATGGGTATATCTTGTTCCATGACCCTTCCTCTCTCTCTGCTTCTTGGCTGCCACAAGGTGAGCAGCTTTGCTCTGCCATGCCCTTCTGCCATGATGGTTGCATTGTTTAGCTTCCATGTTGCTGGGACCTAATACCCAAAACCTATGAGTTAAAGAAGGTAATAGCTTCTTTGGCTCATAGTTTCATATCACGATCAGCTGGCTCCAAAGTAGGAACATTATGGTAGAAGGGTATGGCACAGCAAAGTTGCCCACTTCATGGTGGCAGGCAAGTAGAGCAGGGAAAAAGCACTAGAGAGGTAATGGCGTAGACCCACCCAAGTGTTATGGTTTAGATTAGAATGTCCTCAGATGTAGGGCTTTTGGAAGGTGATTGGATTATGGGATGCTATACTCATCAGTGGGTTGATTCATCGATGAGTTCATAGCTAAATGTGCTGTTAGGAGATGGGTCCGGTTGGAAAAGGTGTGTCACTCAGCATATGCCTTTGGAGAGTACATCTCCTTGGTTCCTCCCTTCTTCCTCATTGCTATAAAATGAGCTGCTTTTCATCATCATTTCCTTCTACTATGATGTTTCTGCGTTGGAGTCAGCCAGTCGTGGACTGAATCTCCTGAACTATAAGCCAAATTAAACCTGTCTTTCTTTCAAGCTGTCAGTATTGGGTTATGTGTCTAGTAGCAGGAAAGCTGACTAATACACCAAGGTCACCCTCCATGACCTACTCAGACACACTTTGAAATGTGTCTTACTAATCTCTTAGGTGGTTCCCCACCAACTAATTTGATAAGCTTAACAGTTACAATGATTCTGCTCCTGCTCCCTCATAGGCCTAAAAGCAATGAAGCCAGCTAACCATGGCCTGAAACCTCCAGAATTGTGAGCCAAAATAAACCTTTTCTCCTTTAAGTTGTCCTTCTCTCATACTTTGTCACAGGGACAGAAAGCTAACACAACTGTGTTTTTCCATAGGTATGATAGTTACACCAAAGAATAGTTTCAAGATATATATCCACATCAGGGGCTGGGGATTTAGCTCAGCGGCAAAGCACCTGCCTGGCAAGCGCAAGGTCATGAGTTCGGTCCCTGGTACCGGAGAAAAGCCAAAAAAAAAAAAAAAAAGAACAAAACAAGATATATATCCACATCAGTAGAACAAATGGAATATACAGTATATTTTATGTGAAACTTCATAGAAAGATGGAAGAAATTAACCATTCATTGGTATCGATAGTTATTAAAAATATGATCTTTGTATCAGACAGATTATGTGATCTAACTTGGCCAAGTAATGATGTCTTGCTGTACCTTATGTTCAAAAGTGTGATAATAACATTTCTTAGGGTTGTTCTAAGAATTAAATATGGCTAAAACATATGAAGAGAAGTTCAACTTTGTTAGTAACAAAGGAAATACAAACAAAGGCCACAATGAAGTATTATTTTGTACTAAGTGGACTGGTACAAAATTAACATCTGTTAATATTCACATTTAGATCAATGAAGTTTCATACATTGTTAGGAAAATGTATAAATTTTTACAAATATTTGAAAAAATAATTGTGCCTGGTCTTGTACAGTATAATATTTCGATAACCTAAGGAGTAGCAATTCTAGACCCTAAAGAGAAACTAGAGTGCACATATGCCAAGAAAAATTTCCATAGCTACTTTGCTCATAACAGCAAAAACTGAAAACAATTGACAGGAAGTAGATAAATAAGGTGCTGTATAGATGCACAATAGAATATAGTTCAGTAGTGGAGTTGGAAAGTATATCAAATTCCAGATTATATATGGTATGGTACTCTTTCTGCGAAATGGCTAAACAAGCAAAATTAAACAACCTGTTGTACTGTTGCATATATATGAGATTTTTTTGAAAAGGGAGTGATCAGCAATTCAGAACCAATTCACGATTGTGGTTACTATTCCAGGGGAAAGGCTGTAGGTGTAAGTAAAGGTGTTCTTGCGTTAGGCATAGGGTCAAAGAAATTCACTATAAATATATATAAAAGTGGTCTCTCAAGGATTAGTGATGACAGAGTATCATGAGCCAACAAATATGATTAGTGAACTCAAGTGACCTGAGATTCAAATAAATAATGAGAAATAAAAATAAAAGTAGTGCAGGATCATTTTACAAAATAATTGGATATATATAATAAAATTAGTAGTTATAAAGAGAAAGAGCTTCACAGCTTATCCATACGTAGAAAAAATACAATTAAATTTTGGTGTCATAATCTTATATTATGAATTAAAAACATTTTCGATCAATTTAGGTATGGTTTGTGGGAGCCGTTTAGGTCAGGCCACCCACCCCAAATTCAGGCTGGACTCGGTCTAGCGACAACCAGCAGCTACTCAGGGTGAGGCGCCAGAGACAGCTTCCGGGAGGGGCTGGATCCCGAGCGCTACAGACTCTTCGCTCGGGCTCGGAGAGCGAGCCGGGGAGCGCCCCGATCCTCCCTGGGGGCGTGGCTAAGGGGCGGGAAGGTCCTCAGCCGGGAGCCCAGGATCTGAGGAGCCAGGCGTCGCGATGTGATGACGTCAAACACGCGGCGGGCGTGGCGAGCTTGGCGTGCGCGGCGGCGTTTGGCGGTTTTGGCCCGGGCTCTGGTGCTAAGGGGGCGGTGTGCTTTAGGCCGGAATGTTACCGGCTCTCGTAACTGGAGATGAGGCAGAGGAACCAGCCGAGGAGGACTGTCCTGAATTGGTTCCCATTGAGACGAAGCAAAGAGAGGAAGAGGAAAAGCTTGGCCCCGGCGCCAAGATCCCAGTCACAGTTATCACCGGGTATTTAGGTAACTAATCATCCCGGTCAGAAAATGCCGCGAACTCTGAGATTTGGGGGGATACTGGTGTCTCTTGCCTTAGGCACTGGGGCCCCGTGGCCGAGAGCAGGTGTGTTTGAGGTAGGAGCCGGGTCGCTTGCTGCTCGTGCGGATCGCCTTTCCATTGAGTAATGGAGGTTCGCTTCGCGTTTTGAAACGAGGCTTTGAAGCCTGCATCCCCCTCTAATTATCCGTGAGACCTCTGGCAAATCAAGTTCAGATTCCTTAACGTGAATTACAAGGATCTGTGTGATCTGGCTCTTTCAGCCTCTGCAGACTGCCAAAAGGTGGCCCAGCGCATTAAACTCATTTACTTCTTAAAAGATGCCATGTAGTTTAGCTCCTTGGGCTGCTCTTCTTACTGTTACTTTGGCTAGATGTCCCTCTTCGGTTCTTCATAGCAACTGGCATTCTGAATGTACCATCACCTAGTTGCCTCGTGCATCTGAATCCCCCACCATCTCTTGCAATATTTGTAAGTGTCGTGGAGGCAGAGATTGTCTTTGGCGTGTTCGCTTTCACCCAAGACCCAGCATAAGTATGGTCGTCTGATCCACAGTAGATACTTTTGGATGAATGAGCTGTATTTTAAAGTCTTTCTTCTTCCAAATATAGTTACCTCTTAAGCCCTGGTAATTCTGTTAGAGGGTTTCTTACATTTGCATCTGCCTTTAATTTTCACTAGTTGAGAAGCTGTCTCAACTCACACATGGACTGGCCTTAAGAATTTCCTCAGTACTCTGTCTCCTTAAAGTCTGTACCTTCTGTACCTCACTTCTGTAATGTTGAGCTTCATAAATCACTCTGACATAAGCTTTCATCTCTTCAAAAGCTTTTAAAAGAATATAATCTAAAAATGTTGCAAATACTGATATCCCAACACTTCCTAAATCTTTCCGAGATACACCGTACACAACTTGGCAAATGCAAGAGGTGTAATCAAAATATATGATGAATGTTTAAAAATTTATTACAGTAAAAGACACATTGCCATTAGCCCCCCTTAAAATGTTCTCCCTTTGAATACACTTACCCATTGTTCTTGCCACTTTCTGAAGCAGTTTTTTCAATCACACCTTGTATAAGCTATGTACTTTTAAAAGCTTTTATATAGTAGTAAAACAAGAAACAGTCACTAACATAAAATAATATTCTTGTATTCATATAACTGAACAATGCTGCAATGCAATGAAGGTTTTCTTTCCTTCCTTTAAAAAGTTTAGTTTGATCACATGTTTGTTCTATTTTGTAAGTGTATACAGTACTAGGTTTAACATGCCACCTACTGGATAGGCTTAGTATAGCTTTATGAATATATATTTTTAAATACTGGACATTCTTTTAACACTTCCTATTTCTATTCCCCAATTTGGAAATATCAGTTTTATAGATTGTTTTAAGCATGCTAAAAGTAGCCATGCAGTTTGAATTTGTATCTGGTTAATTGATGTGGACATAAAAGATAGGTCAACTTTAGAAATATTCTTGGTTTAGAAATATTATCATGTAAAAGGATTTACATATTTTACATTTTTAAAATTATACCCTTTATTTCTTAGAAGTCATTATTTCATTGATTCTTTAGTTAATAGAAGTTTTAGATGCTCTTACAAGTTAAGAAGGAATGCTAGTCATATTAGATTGAAGAAAAACTGAACTTGTAGGATTATTTGTAAATACTTATATGAAGCATTTATAAAGCATATTAGAGTAGTTTTGAAAGATTGCTTTCATCTTTTTCTTTAGAATTCCCCATCCTTGAGTGTCCAACCTTTTGGCTTGCCTCGGTTGCACTAGGTGAAGAACTGTCTTGGGCCACATGTAAAAAATATGTAATATAGTTAATGTATATATGTTATAAAACTTCCTTTTAAGACATGTTTTATTATATATAAAAGTAATATATTTTAGGGCCTCATTACTAGCTGTCCAAGGTCACATATGTCTCACAGGCTGTGGGTTAGACACACATGTGCCTATACCATAATAGAATATTATATGAAAAATAGCATATAGATGCTTAAAAGTAATAGAATTTTAAAAATATCCTTTTTTGTACCTTTAAAATTAGTCTTTGAATTTTGTTGCTTTAATATATTTTATAGGTGCTGGGAAGACAACACTACTGAACTACATTTTAACAGAGCAACATAGTAAAAGAATAGCAGTTATTTTAAATGAGTTTGGTGAAGGTAAGTAGAATTTAATGTGTCATATTGCAAGAACTTACAGGACAGTTTGTTCCACTGGTGAATTGATATGCTCTATTTAAAAATGAGAATGGAAGGTATTATAATGTTAACACACTGATGGGGATAGCTTTGGAAAAATTAATTTGTTTCAAGTTTTATTTTGTATGGATTTGGGATACTGAAATAATAGTTTCTATAAAATTTTATTTTGTATAACTTTGGAATTCATACTAAGAGAATTAACAGATTTTTACATAAAATAAGTGACTACTGAAGTAAAAGTCTATAAACACTTGAAGTAAAGTGATTTTAGCAACTAAAAAGTATTTTTATACTGACTACATATTGTTATCACAACTCATGAAAAACATCTGAAAATGCTTCAGATACAGATTCACCTTGAATGTTATCTGCAAAGCAGTTCAAACTGAAGATTTTAAAAATAAGTTAAACATCTAGTCTCCATCCTCAGGCAGCTCCAATTATCTGTAAAAATATATGTGCTTAACTTTTCAGTGTTTCGGCTTTAATATTCAACTGTAGTAAAAAGTCTGTATAGCAGTGTTAGACATAATACTTTGATTGCTTTCATAGGAATTTTACTTCACAAGTATGAAATTCAATAAAATCTCACTTTCACTCAAAAATACGATTTCTGTTAGAACATTTCTTTAAGTGTATTATTTTTTCAGTTGTAAATGAGTAAAAAAGCTAGGTTTTATGAACAGAATGGAATATATGTTAGTAAAATTTAATTTCTGGATCCAGCAGACTAAAGAGGAAAAGCCTTTTAGACAAAATAAATCTAAGCTTTCTTTTTCTTTCTTCTTCTTCATTTTTCGTTTTGTTTTCACAGTGGTAGGGGTCAATCCTAGGTCTCACACATGCTGGGTAAGCACTCTTCCACTGAACTATACCTCCAGTCCCTTAGAAATCCTAGGATTTCTAAAAATAGTTTTTTCCTAGCTTCTTATTAACTTACTTTCTCTTGACCACTGATTACATTTACTGTATTTTATTTATTTTTCTTTATTGCTTAGAATAATCTTCAGTTTTGTCTTTCACAGCATTCTCAGTACTTTCCTTCATATTTTGTTAATGTTCTATATAGCCTGAATTCTGAAGCAACCCCTTTGCTCTTTATATCACCTAGCTGAAATATGAATGGAAAATATATAAATGAAAAACTACCCCCCACACATTTACACATTTGCATTTGACCACTTGTTTTACTGAACATTTAGAATCATTCTCTGACTTGAGTATATTACTTTCTTTCTTCCTTTATTTTTTTCTTCTGGGGATTGAACCCAGGGCCTTACAGATGCTAGGTGAGTATTCTACCCCTGAGCTATAGCCCCCACCCTGGTATATTTCTTTATTGCAGGTAAACTAAAACATTTAAAATCATTCTTGTAACAAACATCTTATATGTGCTTCTTTCCAAGTAAGCATTAATAGGAAACTTTTGTATATTTGATTAAAAGTTTAATTTCAAATGAGAGTATGATACCTTGGCCAAAAGCCCCTTCAAAATGAACTAAGATATTTACTTATCCTGGGAATACTGGGCATTCTCTCCAATAAAAACAATCAATGTAGAAGAAGAGTGAAAAGAAAAAAATAGATAAGACAATCTGATAAAGAGTTTAAAGGGCATACAAAAAGCAATCCCTGTATATAAGACATATTAGTCTACATAGAAGGTTTACTGTAGATGAGGAAAAATGTTTTCAAGGTTGTTACTTTATTAAAAAATGGAGATTAGCAAGTAAGAGGCCTAAAGAGGAAATAGATATGTTCATTAATTTTTTTTTTTTTTTTTTTTTTTTTGGTTTTTCTCCGGTACCAGGAACCGAACTCACGACCTTGCGCTTGCCAGGCAGGCGCTTTGCCGCTGAGCTAAATCCCCAGCCCCTGTTCATTAATTTTGAGATTACCTTTTTAGAAGTTTAAACATCTTAAAAGCAAAAACAATCTAGAGTACTATAATTTTAATCATAAAACTGAATGCATAGAATGAAAGAATAAGAATTATACAGTATAGTTATTGCTTTGAAATCTCGTGTTTATTTTTGGTTGGCTTGCAAATAGTCTAAAGAGTGCCTCCTGTGAATTTTTCTAGGAAGTGCAGTAGAGAAATCCTTAGCTGTGAGTCAAGGTGGAGAGCTCTATGAAGAGTGGCTGGAACTTGGAAATGGTTGCCTCTGCTGTTCAGTGAAGTAGGAATGTGTTTACTCTGCTTGTTAGTTTACTGGAAATGTTTATTCCAGCTTTGATTGTCCTGTGTAAATTAACTGAATTTAGACAGTTGCTTCATTGTATTTTCAAATAGGAAATAAATTTTTAGTTATTTTCTTAAAGTGTTTCGTGTTATTTTTTCCTATTTACTCTAATGCTTTTATCCATTTATTGGGCTTAAAAATTTTTTTCCATTTAAGGTATATTTAATAGTATATAGAGGACAAGCAAGGTGTGGTGGCATATGCCTATATACCTATAATCCCAGAACTGGGAAAGCTAAGGCAGGAGGATGAGTTCAGGCCAGCCTGGGCAACACTGTGAGTTCAAGTTCAGCCTGAATTACATAGTGAGACCCTGTCTCACCAAAAACAAACAAACAAAAAACCCAAAAAAACCATACATATATATATGGAGAGAGAGAACACTCATGAAAAGGTTATATGTAAAAAATGGTTATTCTGGATTTAATACATCAGTTTTATTTCTGTTTTTTTTCTTGGAACCAAGAATCAAACTTAGGACCTTGCACTTGCCAGGCAAGCACTATGCTGCTGAGCTATATCCCTTGCCCCCGTATATCAGTCATTTCTAAATATTAAACCTATTTAAAAACAAATATAAATAACTATCAAAGCAAATCTTATGTGTATTCCATCAGTTTCCCAGATAATGTTTATTTTGTTTATTAAGCCGGCATAAATTCTAAAAGAGTATCTGACAGATAGTAGCAACTAAAATATTTGTTGGATAAACTATGAAAATTAATACATGTATTATTGATTGTGTGTATTCTAGTGAGTTAAACTTTTTCTACATCATGTACTACCTTAAATGTTTGAATCAAATGTATTAGGTAGAATGCAGTAATAACAGATTTTTGTTGTTTTTTGTTTTTTTTGAGACATGGTCTTGCTATGTAGCCCAGGCTGGCCTTGAACTCACTTATGTAGCCTTGGCTAGTCTTGAATGTATAGTAATCCTACTGCCTCAGCCTCCTGAGTGCTGGGATTACTAGGGCACAGCGCCACACACCTGGCTTAATAACATTTTCTTTCTTCCGGTACCAGGAATCGAACTCACGACCTTGCGCTTGCCAGGCAGGCACTGTGCCGCTGAGCTAAATCCCCAGCCCCTAATAACAGATTTTCTTAACCAAAATGTGGTACAGTATTCCTTAATTTTTGGTATTATAAGAAAAATAGATAATACTATAATTCAGAATAGAATTGTATGCTAATTCAAGATAGAGAATTAAATGGTGTTTAACGACACTGTCCCTTTAGCTATTAAACTACTATAAGTAATAAATTTTATTATTATTTTGGATGTTGATTTTTTTTTTCTCTCAGAAAGCTGTAAAAATAAATACTGACTCAATTTTAACAAGTCAAAGTATTAACTCATTATATACATAATTTCTTTCAACTTATCTGTGTATGTGTCTGTTTCCTTTTCCTCATTGGTTAATATTGGATAGACATTTTGTTAGATGCTTAGAAAAGAGTTAAATTTTCATATGCATAAAGATATTATTATGTTATTTTATTGAATATGTTTTGAAATGTTTATCATGATCATTTAAAATATTTGAGTAATCAGCTGTGATATGTTTTGATCCTCTCTAGGGACAGTGGCCTTAGGGCTATTGAGAATTTGATGCAGAAGAAGGGGAAATTTGATTACATACTGTTAGAGACCACTGGGTTAGCAGATCCTGGTAAGAAGTAACATTAGTAATAACTAGAAGATAGTTCTTTGACATTTTGAATATATGTATCAGAGACATTTAAAATGAGTATTAAAGCTTTACTTTAGATTTAAACTTTTTTTTGGTTGAAAACAGCAAAATTCTGGATTGTATCAGATGAATGATCAGAGTACTTCTTGGCACTTTTAAGCTGTTAATAGAATTTGAAGGTTTATTTCTTAACTTCCAGCCCTTTTTATTTTTTATTTTGAGACAAGGTCATACTAAGTTATCCAGGCTAAGCTTAAACTTGTGATTTTCTTGCCTCAACTTCAAAGTGCTGGGATTACAGGTATGAGCTACTACACCTGGCTATATATGTCTCCCTTTTGAAATACTAAATAATAGTTTCTTTCAGAAATAGAATTCATGTTTGTTTCTGCCATTTTATGCGAAAAATTCTCATTACTTTTAAGAGGAGAAAGATCTCAGAAAGCTTTTGTTCATTTGTAAGTATTAAAAATAGATTAATGTTTCTTCTAACTTTTTATAGAATAACGATTTTTTTGTTTGGATAAAAGTGAGTAAAGTATAAAAGAATTTAAACAATACCAAAAATAGAAAAATGAAGGGAAATTTTAAAAATTCTTTATCACTGCCATGAAATACGATTTAATACATTTCATTCCAGATGTCTCTGACAGTGATCCATGATATGCTGTGTTGAATGGCAGCATCCATCTCAGCTGGGAGCTTGTTTGAAATGCATGTTATTAGTTGGGTTTGGTAGAACAGGTTTGTTTTCCTAGCACTCGGAGAGGCTGATGTAGGGGGATCACATGATTGGGCCCAGCCTGGGCAGCTTAGCAACTCAGTGAGGCTCTGTCTCAAAGTAATAATAAAAAAGAACAGGGTTGTAGTTCATCTTGAAGGCCTGTGTTTAGTCCCTGTACTGGAAAAAAAAATAAAAAAAGAAGCATGTTATTGAGAACAACCCAAATCTGCTTAGTCTCTGATGGTGAAGCCCAGCAAGTCTTTTTAGTAAGTCCTCCAGGTGATTCTTCCGCTAGTATTTCCACTGGTATTAGTTTGGGAAGCCTTTCTCTGTGGTCGTCTGAAAGCTGTCTAAATATACAGAATATTTTTAATAATTATTAATTTACATTTATTTTAATCTAACAGAAGAAAGAGACACTGAAGAATAAGTGAAGGAATTGCTGGCTTTCAGATAAAATGCTTTTCCCTCATAAAAGATACAAATTAAAAAGAAAAAACAAATTATGAAGAACATAAAATAGACATTTAAACTACATTTTTCAATTTTCAAAGAGTATTTATTGACTCCATCTCATAAAAGATGAGCAAATTATGACCTTAACTTTGTCGCATCTCCTAATTTTGTTGGATTGTATTCTTTATGTTGTCAAGGTTTTAATATTTATATTTTTTCATTATTTTTGTTCTGTGTTTAAATGATTTGATGCTCATTATCAGTACCTTGTCTTCTCCATTCCTGAGTTAATACATTCTCTGAGGTTGGGTGATTTAGTGCTTACCTACTATGTGCAAGGCCCTAGGTAGCATCCATAGCACCACAGTAAAACAAAACAATTCATTTCCTGGTTAACTGAATTTAATGGTCAGGTATTCTCTGAATTTTTGCATAGTTTCTTACTTGAGAATATTCGTCTTTTGTTTTACTACTTAAAGGATTATTTGGTTCAGTATAGAATTTCTGGATCATAATTTCTTTCCCTCAGGACTTTGCAAATATTGCTATGTAATTTCTTAGTATTTTTTGATTGGCTGAATACCTTGCCCAATGTTTTCTCCTTTTATCACAATTTGTAAGCAATATACTAAGTTGTAATGTTTGAGACTGTCTGACATCCCTGAAACCTAACTTGGCAGTTATCCTTTCAGAGCACTTACATTAGAACTGTGTGGTCACTGTTTTATTATACTAGGACATTCCATGTAACTGTAGAATTTGCATTTCCCTCTCCTCCTGGCAAGTGACTTGCTTTTTCATCTGAAATGCCTGAAAAACTTTTTCTTTATTTTTTTCTTTATTTTTGAAGTTCAGTAATATACATAAGGTCCATTTTTCTTGAAATACAATGTACCCTTAGTTCTTGTAAGGACATTTTTCTTGTTTATTTCCATGAACAATTTTTTTCTGTCAAATTATTGGATGCTCTGCTTCTTTCTTCATATTGCGTTTTATTTGTTTCCTAATATAACCGTTTTGGTTCATATTTTGCATCTCCATTTACTGTGATCATCTACAGTCTTTTTATCAGTTAATTCTGCTTCTACCAATGTCTCTTCTGTTCATTACTGTTTTAGATGAAGTTAAGCAGTTCAGTTGAGTAATGGTTAACTGAGTTTATTGTGTCCAAATTTCTTTAGCGCTATCTTTTCATATTATTGTATTTTTTCTTTCCTTGAAGCTTTTTTTTTTTATTAAGATTGCATTTCCTTTAAGTTCTTTGTTATGAAAAAGTCCTTTGGTGTCTTCAAAGCAGTTCTCTTTGGTCTCTTGGATTTTGTTTCCTTCCAGAATTGGTTCTTTGCCATATGTATACCCTGTTCACTTTTTCAATATTTTTTCTGTCCTAATTTTTATCTTTGTGTTTGTTTTTTCTGCTGTAATACATGTGCATACATTTATGCTTGATGTGGGGGGCTCAGCGAACTTTATTTATTTAGATGTGTTGTTGAGGAATTCTTTGCAATAACCCACCCATCTTACCTGTTCATATTTTTCTTGAGTTCCAGTTTAAAGCTGTATACAACTAGGGATTAGAGGGAAGCAGAGTAAAAATGGGTAACCTAAAAAGCTCAATGAGGCAATGTGGCTATTCGCTTTTATTCTCTGAAAATACTGTATATCCTGCTCTTGGGAGTATAATTATTGGAGTGTATAAGAAAACCTTGTGTGGAGAGGAGACAACATTGGACCCCAGACCTTTTGTGTCCTTTGCTCTCAGACCGGGAAAGTGGCTTGCTCTCTCCCAAATGTGGAGATGGTTAGAAACTATTCTTGAAGTGTTTTAATGTTGTTATTGATTTTTTTTATATTACTTATTTCCTCATTTCCACTAATTGGCATTTTATAAGGTATTTCTGATAGGTACTAGGATTTTGCAAACTGTTTTCCAACCATCTTACTGAGGATGGAAATAGAATTAGGAATCACCATAACTTACATAGAACTTTGCTTTTTAGTTTTGTGTGTTTTTTTCTTTCTTTCTTTCTTTCTTTTTTTTTTTTTTTTTGGTACTGGAAATTGAACTCAGCAGGACCTTGCACTTGCCAGACAGGCACTTGTGCTGCTGAGCTATATCCCCAGCAGAATTGTGTTTTTAATTGGATTGCCACTCCTCAAAACTTATGGTATGAGGTTCTATATTCTTTTTTTATATTTTAAAATTTTGATTATTTTTTGTGGTGTATTTTTGTTGTTTTGTTTTTTTGAGACAGTGTCTTGCTATATAGTTCAGGCTGGTCTTGAACTTACTATGTGGCCCATGTTGGCCGCAAACTCACAGTGATCCTTTTGCCTCAGCCTTATTTTATTTGGTTTTAAAGAAAGATCTGTAATCTAGCTTGGCCATGGTACAAATGACATTTTGATTTGGTATAAAGAGCCCTTCCTGGTCCTGGTTGCAGCCCAGGAAGTTTATATTTGTAATCCCGTGGAAAAGTTACTGGAATTCTAATGAGTTAATTCCAATCTATCACTTCTAGTGCAACCCACTCTGGAAAGAAAGACCCTAAGGCATATTTGTAGTTATGGGGAGCCAAGGAGTCCTAAGTCCATTTACAGTGATAGCTAGTTGGAACAAAGGCCTTGACCTGGGACCAAACCTGGGTTTTATCCATTTGTGAAGAAGGGAATGGTTTGAGGATAAGTGATTGTGAGAGTGGCAGGAAGTACACAATGCCTTGAAGGGCTAGGTAGGAGGCCCGAAATCACCTCTGCAATATGCAGAAAGAATAATCTGCATAACACAATTGAGATAGTATCTAATGTTTTAGGGTAGTGCTTCAGCTCTGATGTGTAATTTTTTAAGCCCTGGGAAGTCATAGCCTCTTATCTTGAGCCGACAGTGTGGAGCACTAGCTCTTCATCCCACCTCCTTCGGGCTCACACATGGGAGCAATAGGGGTACGGGGAAACACTGCTTGTCCTCTTTGCTTCAAAGACTGTACATGATCACCTTGTCTGGAGCAATATGCATTGCTTAAAGCCATTTGAGGGGTAGGGAAAAGTCTTAGCCAGCTCTGTACATATCAATACATGGAAATAGGGTCAGATTTAGCCAAAATGGAGACAATTGCTCCTCCTTCAAGGAGAGTCACCCAGGTGGTCCTCCACAGTTTGGATAATTATTTTTTATTTGTAGGGCAGCTGTCTTGGGGATATGTAGAATGTTTAGCCATCTCCTTGGCTTTTACCCACTAGATACCAATAGCACTTCCCTAGTGACAAACAAAGTTATCTTTAGACATTGCTAAGTATTCCTTGGGAAGAAAAAAAATCACTCAATTCATTCATTTTATTACTGCAGCTGAACACCCGCATCCAGATTTTAAGTAATTCTTGTGTAGCTGGTAGATACTCTAGCAAAGTAAACCACATATTTAGAATAAAAGTTCTAATACACTCTTACAGTTCACCTTAATAATAAGCAAACATTAGTGGTATGACTTACAAGCTGTTTATTTCTATAGAAATCCATAAATTTTTAGAATTTATATAATTAATGTACAATTTAAGTATTTTACTGAATGAAAATCTTAATATTTTTGTGACTTACTATTTGGAGTAATGTTGTAATAGATTTCTTCCCAATTAATTAAAATCATGTTTTTAGCTAAGGAAGTGAAGAAAATTCTTATTGGCAATTCAGTTGTTTCCTGTTTAGGAGACTGACACTCTCTGGTTCTAAGCTAAATAATTGTCATGGTAAAGTAATTTCCTTGAAAAAGACAGACATTGATTCAGCCCCTGTAACTCACAAATCCTATTTCAGTCAAATTGGAAAACTATTAAGTTTTTGGGAAAAAATCAATAGGTATCAGGAAACCATTAGATCTTGTGGCCCTTGCTATATCTTGCATGAGTAATCACTGTAAACAGCTGACAGGTATTTCATTGTTGACACAGGGTGATGCTTGGGGGACCACATCTCGTCAGAGTAGGTGGACAGCTTTAGACAGTGGAATGAGTTCAGTTATCCTTGTTTTTCCCCTGTGCTCATTCTTTTAGACAGCACTGTCACTAACTGGGCCTGTGATGCTTTGAAAACTCAAATACCTTCCTTGTTGTCAGTTTTCCTTTTCTTGTGTTATGGCATACTAATCAGGGTGTGTGGTTTGATACTGAACCAGTTTCTGTCAAAAACAAGTTTTAATTTCTTATTTAGAAATAATTTTTCCTCAGACCCAGGTTTTATAGCACTACCAAGTGAATAGTGTGAGAATTAGTAATGCCAGAGAATTTATAACTTTACTTATTCCTTTTCTCCTAAAAAATTACACATTTATTTACTTATATATTACTTGAACAAGCAATTTTGGAATTATTTACCTTCTGTGGGTTTTTCTTTGAGGATGTTTCATTAGTTATGAACCATATGATTATATTTAGGAGATGAAAAATAAAAATGTCATATATGTACATAGCCATAATGTCTGATTGTTTAATAATATCTATTGGTGAAATCATTTTGTCATCTGTTTCTAGTTGTTTGTGTGTGGCAAGAGTTGATTTTTTTTTTTTGAGGTAATAGGGAGAAAGGGTAGAGGTGACTAAATAGTAAAAGATCCTATTACAGTAAGTCTTATAAGAAAATTGGAGTCTCATATTTGATTTGTGTGCTTACCTGCTGATTCCATCAAACAAATTAAACAAATCATGTTTTGCAGTTTGAAGAAATATTTTTATATAATGAATATTATCATAATATATATTTTCAGGTGCTGTGGCTGCTATATTTTGGGTTGATGCTGAACTAGGGAGTGATATTTATCTTGATGGTAAGTTAAAATAATTTGTTTTTAGTTGAAATTTCTATGATTAAGCTCATTTTGTTTATAATTTCAACTCCTTCAATTATTGTTCTCAAATTCTTTTCGTTTGTGATGAAGTAAATTTTTATGTGGACTCCAAAACTACAGACAGTGGCAGAACTGGATTGTCAAGCTTTAATAGCAGTCCTAGTTTAGCAGTTTCACTAAGGTTTTTTTTCCCAGGATCGGGAATCGAACTCATGACCTTGCGCTTGCCAGGCAGGTACTGTGCCGCTGAGCTAAATCCTCAGCCCTTCACTAAGGTTTTTCTTTAAAAATGTTATGTAGATTTTCTATGCCTTCGGTTGTTTGATTTATGCTCTTACTGTGTTAGCTTCTTATTTTAATTAGCCAGATAATGTAAGGATCATATTTCTGCTTTCTTTCATTTTACCTTGAAGATAAGAATTGATCACACACACACAAACCCTTACTTATTTCACTGTTGTTACTCTCACTAATAAATTAAACCTGATATACCTTTCTTAGTTAAGCAATTATATCCCCTTATTCCATCCATCCACCCTCCTTTTTCTCTCTTACTTTTCTTTACATCAGTTTTAATAGACTAACAATAAAATTGAGGAATCATGGAAGCTGGGCTTCATTGGAGTATAATATATCTGATTTGTAGCTGTTTGAATTCCATAGGCATCCTTAAACTCGATCTGCTGTTTTAGTTTGAAAAAAATTATTTGGCATATATTCAGAGATTTCTGTAATTGATATTTAGGGAACTCTTAGGTACTTGATATATACAAAATTTTTGTGGCTTGATTTGGTAAGAGATATTAGAAATGAGGTATCCTAAGATTCTTTTTTTTTCCCATAGTGTGTTTGTTCTCTTAAATATTTCCTCAAACATCCAGCATAAAGATATATTGCTTTAAACAAAACGTTTCAGGGCTGGGGATTTAGCTCAGTGGCACAGCACCTGCCTGGCAAGCGTGACGTTGTGAGTTCGATTCCCAGTACTGGAAAAACAAAACAAAACAAAACAAATTTCATATTGTTGAATTCAGATTGGTATGTATTTCAAAGCTACCCCTAATGTCATAATAATATTCATCCTTCTAGATGCAATACACATTTATTTCTATAAATTAGTGTAAAATTTCAGTATTTTAATGATAACTAAATTTGCCCTAAAGATTCTTTCATATAACAATTTAAATGTTAAGAAGTCTTAATTTTGATTATGTGAAAATAAATTGAAAATATCCTATATCATCTAATTTATCATATTTTGCTTTATATTTTGAATACCATATTTTGAATTGTAAGTTTTTAAACATCAAGTCTTACTTTCTTGTTAATCTTAAAAATTTATTTATGTTTATGTCTTCTTTAATGTCTTAAGAAAGTGCTAGGCACTTGGTACATATTTGAAATGCATTTACATATTCCTGGGACCGAGTTAAATTGCAGCATTGGTAAGGAAAAAAGTTTGTTTGATCGACTAGCATCTGTGAACTGAAAGAGATTGTTTTTCCATCATAAGTATAGTTGTACAATATTAATAAACACCTTTTTACAAAAGGACAATTAAAATATTTATTCCTTTGTAGGTATCATAACTGTTGTAGATTCAAAATATGGATTAAAAGTAAGTTGAAACATTATAAATTGCTAATTGCAAAGATCTAGGAATATGTTTATATATGTTTGAAACGTTTAACAGAAATCTTTTTCAAAATAGTATCCTGAATAATATAATTTGTTTTAAAATTATTTTGTCTTTAAATTGAATATTTCTTCTGTATTAGTCTGATTTCATGTTGTGATAAAATTTGGAATTACTATAATACTTTATATCTGGGGCCCAGGTAAAGTTTGGGTATGTCTAACTCCTCACTAGAATTCAACCCCAGTATTGATAAGTTTTTCTATGTGATAGAAGATGTTGAGGCTGTTAAAACATACAATTTTATTTTTGTTATAAAGTGTGGTCAAATACCGTAGGCAACAATTGTTTTTTAAAGTACTGCTTTCTTTCTTTGAAGACATTAGGATTTTTATGTAGCATCAGTGAGGAGAAACTTTATGAAGAGACACCCTGCTATGAATATTTTTGTTTTTTTTTTCTTTTGTCTTTTTGAGACAGGGTCTCACTATGCAGTTCAGGTTGGCCTTGAGCTCACTTTGTAGCCCAGGCTGGTCTGGCACTTGCAATGATTCTCCTGCCTCAGCCTCTCGAGTGCTGGGATTACAGGCTTGTGCCACCATCCCGGCTATTTTTATTAACTGCTAAGGTCCTTCAGTGCATTTAATTGGCTTCAATGTATAAAATGCATGTAGAGCTTTAAAAGAATATTGCTGCATAAAATAAATAGTGTTTCCCAACTTCCCAAGTGAAATATTACCAAAGGCATCAGAGAATAAAATTTTCCTTTTCTGCCAGTCCCTACTCCACCTCAGTCTGGATATATAGACAGGGCCTACAATAATACTTTTTGGAAGTTTAATTTCAGTGTTTAGAAATTTATGTCTTTTATATTCTGCAAATTTATTTCAAATCTTCAATGAGATTATGCTATAGCTTCGAAAATATTTTGGGGTTATCAAATGGATACTAATACACATTTCCTAGCCTGTCACTTCTCCTCGGAGTAGAGTGCACTAATTGGAGAAATTCAGAAAATAATTCCTTTTTTTAGAATTTAAAAATGAATTGATGAATACACTTAAGGAATCAAAGAGTGCTTTCAAATATTAGTTTTGCTCAGAAAAAATTTAATGACTATTTTGAAATTATTTCTAGCAAAATGTTAATGGAGATAGGAAAATACTCCATAAAATTCTTCATTTTGAGACTTTTTATAGGCCTGTTTGACTTCATATCCTATACAAATTTATTCTCAGTTTGGGATACTTATGGGAGAGATAGCACCCAGGATATTTCATTTGTTTTTTTTTTTTTTTTTTTATAGACTTACCACACCATACTCAAAGTCAAATTCTTTGTTATTTTATGATTATAGGAATAATTTTGTGTGTATAGGTGGGTGTAGAGAAGAGTTAAATAGAATCTATTATCAGCATGATACAGGCCAAAAAAACCAAAGCAACATTCTGAATAATGCAAACACATTATACGTTTAACCTCCTGCCACCTTGATAAAACCTCTTAAATTATTAAATCAATATACCTACACAAAACTGACATACTGTCAGGATAATGGAAACTTTAGATTTTCTAAGTTGGGTACCAGATAAATAACTTTGCCTTTATATAAAGAATTTCCCAACTTGTCCAATTCCTCTGGTTGCAAAGCTTGACCTTAGTAGCTGCTTGTGATTCAGAGAATTCTGAGGCAGTACAAGTAATGACACTTGGATAATGGGCAGCAATTTAAGGGTGTCATGCTTCACAGAGCCAGCCCATCACAAGTAAAGCTGAGAAATGGTACCCTGTGGCCAGCCAGCCAAATTGAAACTGAAGTGGTAATTGATATCATGGGCTATCACTCTAATGGGATTGTCACCCATTGATCTGAAATATTCATTTTTTAATCATGGGCAAAGAATTGGACAACTTAAAATGACAGCTCTCTATTTTCAGAACTTGACATCCAGCCTACTGACATTGTTCTCTTCAGTTCTACAAATGTGACAGCATTTAATGCAATAGAATCAATGAATGAAGTTACACAGGAAAGGTCAAGTGAGAGGTTTCTTTTTGGTTCTTCTGTTATATTGTACAAGTTGTTCAGACAGTTGAATTAGAAAACATTTCGGCTTGGAAAAGGCCAGAAAAATAAATACTGACATTATGCAATATTTTAAAAAACTGAAATGATGTTACATCTGTAACCAATTCGTTTAAAAACAATAGCTGCTTCTTTTTTTTTTTTTCCTTTTTAATGCCATTTAGTGAATATGACACTAGATGTATTTCCACTTTGGTCAACAACAGTGTTCCTTCTTTGCAAGTGACTTTTAAGATAGTTTTTTTCTGTACTGTTTTTGTTGAGCTTCTTTATTTCTGCAGAAAAGGACACTCTATAGCCCTTCTTAACATTTTATCTATAACAGTATTATTTTAAAGTATTTCTTTTCATTTTTTCCCACTAGCTTTATTGAGGTATAACTGGTATAATTTATATATTTAGGTATACAGCTTGATGTTTTGATATACATATATTATGAAAAATGTGAAACAAGGTAACACATCTATGAGTTGACATAGTTACCATTTTTTGGTGGTGTCTGGGGTGAGATCATTTAATATCTAAACTCAGCAGATTTTAAGTATTCAATGCAATAGTCTTAGCTATTGTCACCATGCTATAATTAGCTTTCCATAATTTATCCTGCATATTTGAAACTTCGTACCCTTTAAATAGTGTCTCATACTCCCCCTGTTCCCTTGTGTTTCTTGTGGGCTACACTAGGAGTTTGGACTTTTACATTTTGTGTATGTTGGGGTTAATCAGTGCCCAGATTATTATCTTGATATATAAGCAAAAGCTATAGTCTCTCAGCAGAGATGTGGAATCCTTTGGACGTACATAAAAAAACATTTTGGAAAAATCATTGTGGAATTTTTTTTCACAGGTGTATCTAGTAGAATAGAGTATCAAAATTTACATTTGTTTTTGTTTTATTAATGAAATAACAGGTAGAAGTTTTTGACTTTTTGCAAAGTTTGACTTGTAGAGGAAGAAAGTTTTATAAGGGAAATGTTGGGCTGACACTCAGAAGAAAAAATTGTTAGTATGTATTTTTTGTTTGCATAGCTTTCATATATAGATAGAATAGGGCATTTATCTCTTCTGCTCTAATTATATATGATTATTACATGTTCTTTATAGAGTTGTGCATATTGGTGGGCTTTTATTTTAGAAGGCTTTGACTTACTTTTGTATTTAACACTTACTGCTGGAGAGAGTAAATCTTAGACAATCCCCCCCGACCCAGTTAGCTTTGAGTATTAGATTTCTAATCTTTTGAAGAAGTAAATGGATTCAAACCTCTGTGAATAATTTTGTAAAACTACCATTTTACCAGTTTCAGATGGAAATTTAAAAACCTCCTAATTTTTTATACCCTTTTTATGTCCCATCAACTCATGACTAAATAACTCAAACTTATATGTAAAAGAAGTTCCAAAAGGTTAGTAATGCAATATCTTGAAAAGTATTTTATATTTTTCAAATAATTTTCAATATTAAAGGATTATCCAGATGCAAATGCCTTGCTAATAATATATCGCCGTTAAGTAGATTTATTGCTCAGTGGAGAAGGATTTGTTGTTACATGTTAGATAGCATAGATGCCATTACATGCCATTTTTCAAATAATATTTATGTACCCATTTCAACAAATAGGAAGGTATTTGTAACAGTCATTCAAGGAATATTTCTTGGCCCTGTGTGCCAGACAGTATTCTAACTTCTGATAGTAGCCTCATTCTGTAGAGACAGAGTATATAGTAATAGGACTTGTTATTTCACACCTAAAGTGAAAATGAGTATGTCATTGCCATGGTATTAGTTTAGTTTTGTTTCCTTCAAATATTATTTGATAAACTTAAAAAAAGATTTTTTTGTTCATAGTCTTAATCAAGATTATTAAGTAAAAATCACTACCAACTTGTTTAGGTTTCAAATTACCCAAATACCTTCATGATCACTTCACAATGAATTGTGAAACTAACTTGGTAAAGTCGTCTTGAATATAATTTTTAGATAATCTTTATAGATATATTCTTTTAGGCAGTTATTAACACTCAGGTAGTACCATGTACAAGGGTGATTTTTTATGATATGAAAAGACAATCACAAAGATTTTAAATTCGTTTTATTTCTATTGAGTATGTTGCCAATTAAAAATATACCTTTGTTGATGTGAGTGTAGACTGGTGCAATCAGTGTGGAAGTCAGTATGAAAATTTCTCAAAAAATTGGATTAGAAGTCTCATTTGACCCAGCTATTCCCCTTCTTGGTATATTCCTGGAAAAATTAAAAACATCATACCACGGTGATACATGTGCACCGATGTTTATAGCAGTATGGTTTACAGTGGCAAGTCTTGGAAACAACCCAAATGCCCATCAACTGAGGAATGGGTAAAAAAGAAGTGGTCTTTTTAAAAATGGAGGACTACTTAGCCATAATAAATTTGAGACTGTTATAGGTAAATGAATGCAACTTGAGATCATACTCATAAATGAAATAAATCAGACTCACATGTATAAACATTGTACTGTCTCCCTGGTGTGAGAAAGTGAAAGAGTAAATAAGGTCCAAAATTTATAATAGATATTGTGAAATGGGAAGAAATTGTTCAAAAGGAAAGAGGGACTAGGGTAGGGGAAAGGGGAAAAGAAGGAAGGGGAAAAGGAAAAATAATAAGATAGTTACATTACTAGTTTCTCTTAGTTCATTGAAAAGAAAAATTTGTGGTAATACTGTTTGGAGAATTTTTTTATGTCCGTATTTTATTCTCTGAGTAACTACATTGAAGATAGATGTATTGGCTATTGTTATTCTTCTGTTATTTAGTTTTGAAATTTTGTTTTATTTTTTTCCATAAAATAAAAAGTGCCTCTGATGATGTAATAAAAATATGGTATCTTGTGCTGGTAAGGTTACTTTTTCCCTAATAAAGTAAGAATAATCACTTTCTATAATTGTTATGAAGTCAAAATGAGATAATACATGTATACTTTATAAAGTTCAAATACAATGAGTACTACTCTAATCTAGTTGCCTCTAACTCTCAGGAGCCAGTTTTTTATTGTGTTAGGGAACCTTTGTTGACAGTTGAGGTGAAAACATGATTTTTCAAAGGAGAACCTTAAGGCACTGATGACTTTAGGATGTAAATAAGATTGTAGGGGATGGCGAGAGAAAATTTCCGCTTTCAGAGAGATGACTGCTACTTCATGTGCTTCTAAGTCAATATCAAAATATTTTTGAGAGAGCTAGGCTGACTCTGGAGCAATGGTGGTGAACATATGACACATGAACTATAGCAGGCCCTCTCGGTCAACATGTAAGCCAAGTGTATGGGTTGTTTTTTCTAACCTCAGTTTCAGGTTTAAACTAGAAACACAACACTGGGCTTAGCAGACCTATCCCTTACTTTTACTGTAAATTTGTATTTTAGCATAATAGTGGCCAGCTGTACATCTCAGTACCTTTCTCTGAGTGATACAGGAAGCAATCTGTGTGTTTACCCACTTGGTATGACAAATGGCAAGGTGTGTGCACATGTGCAAAAGTGGCAAAACAGAATTTTTACTCACATTATGTTCCATCTGACTGGTTTTGAGTTTTTACCTGAGCATCACAAAGGGACCAGTAGACCCGCACCACTCGAGGATTTGTTAAAAAAAAAAAAAAAGTTTGATTTTTCTGGTAGAAGTAGACCAGTTCAGTAATGGCACATGAAAAACCATATTTGCAAGTTTTGGAGGCGGTCAAAAGTTAATCACCAGATTACTCATGCGTGGATGATGAAGATGGTCCATTGTGGTAAAAGACATGCTTTCATAAGAGAAGAGTGGTATGGGTGGATGATGATGATGACTTTGATGTTGGCTGTGTGAGCCAAGTTCCTGTGACTATGAAATGGAGCAAGAATCAGCTAATATAGACACAAGGAATGCAGACCTTCTTGATTCAAATGATAACAAGAACAGCAATATGAGTATGTATGTGACTAGTCGAAATGTTGTGAAATGGCCACACAACCAAATGGAACAATCCAGTGTTAGAAGTAGGTCTAAAAACATGGTTAGGGTCTTGACGTGGGTGAAAGGTATTGGACAGAATGGCAGCACTGCCATTCAGTGTTGGAAATTGTAACAGATAATATGCTACAAGATGCTGTGAAGTACACAAAGGCTGAAATGCAAGTTAAAACATCTGTATGTACCAATATCCATATTCAAAATGTATTTATCATGACACTTCACTAGCTGAACTGAAAGCATTCATAGGTCTGCTCTACCTAGCAGGGATTTCTCATGGTGATCACAGGAATGTAAGAGACTTACTGAAAAGTGATGTGTCAAGATACAGAATAAAAATTTATGCCCTTTGTGGATGTGAAGACTTACTATGCTTTCACCTTTGACATTTATCCTGGAACTCAGCCATCAGATCCTCATTCATATAGTAATAAATCGAATGATATGAACAAACTTGTTGCTCCCATCTCCCAAACTAATCAGTATGTGACAGTCATCAATTGGTTTACAGTTTCCAATTGAAGTTACATTTGCCAGCAGAGCACAAGTTGACCAGTGCAAGAACTATGTACAGGAACAAAGCAGAAATTCCAAATGAAATGTTGCAATTTCAAAACAGAATTGTATAATACAGACTTTAGATTTCAGAAAGATATAACATTGGCCTTGTATATGGCAAAGAAAAACAAACTAGTACTGCTCATGTCAACATTTCACCATGATGGAATATTGATAGGGGAACTGGACAAAAAGGAGGCCTGAGATGGGAAATTTGCTACATCAAAACCATGGTTGCAGTAGATGTTGTTGCTGAGTTATGCAGCAACTATGATGCCACTTGAAACACAAAGCATTGGCCTGTGGTTGTGTTTTACTTGATTCTAAATGTGTGGCATAAATAGTTTGATAGCTTAAAATAACAAGTGCAAAATATCATGGAAAAATTTTCTTAGAGCATCAGGACTGGAGCTCATAAGAGATCATTTACAGCAGAGGAGAAACAAAATGTTTTGGCCTAGGGAACTAGGCAAAAATGTTGTGGAAGACACACAGGTGAGCTGACAGGTGAACAGGCAGGCACAGCATCAACAAAGACTGAATACAACAGGAAAGCAAAGATGTCAACTGCCCTACAAGAAAGTACAGGAAAATAAAATGTGTTAGCAGTGTAAGTGATACTTGTGTGTGGAACATGAAGTTTTCATGTGTGAAGACCATCTTGGGTGAGACTGACAGTTGAAGCAAAACTTATTTCTGTAGTAGACTTTTTTGTTTACATTGTAGTTCATACAGGTTTTTATTTTTGATGTTATCTTCTAGGTTTTATAAGCAAGTAAACAGCTGATGTGAAAATCTTGATGTCTATTCTAAGCACTCATTACATGTTTGATACTTTATTTTATTGACATCTTATTTCCTTGCTAAGTGCATGTTGTACAATACAGTAGGAGGCTCCTGACAAAACAGGAAAAGAAGAGAGGTGACAAGACTGCCACATAGGAAAGGAAAGCTAAGCACATATGCTGTCGGTGTAAGCGAGATGTGTGCATGAAATACGCAGTTGTCATGTGTGAAGACTATGTTGGGTGTGACAGTTGAAGCAAAGCTTATTTTTGTTGTAGAGGTTTTTTGGTATTTCCATGTAGTTCATGTAGGAATTTATTTCTGATGTTATCTTTTAGTTTGCGTAAGCAAATACACAGCTGATGTGAAAATGCTGATGTCTATTTTAAATGCACAGTACATACTGAAAATTTAATACTTTATTTTATTGGTATTTTATGTTCCTGTTCATTGCACACTGTATAATACAGTAAGAACCTCTTGACGAAACAGTAAGACAACTGAGATGTCAAGTATGTCCTACAGAAAGGCCAGGAAAGAAAAACGCATGTGCTGTCAGTATAAGTGATACGTGTATATGGAACATGCTGTTGTCATGTGTGCAAACTGCTTTAGGTGTGATAATTGAAGTGAAGATTTCTTTTTGTGTTTTCATTATAGTTCACACAAGTTACTTGTGTTGTTCTTTTTAAAACTTTGTGTGCCAAAAAGTCAATGTTGAGAATTTTGATGCTTTTTTATAATATTAAAAAGTCAGTGCTTTATTTTTGTGATTTTTTTCTCTTAAATATCATTGTTTAATAAAACTTATAAAGTTAAAATTAATACTTCATCAATAGAAATATTCTAAAGAATAAATGTGGATGTGGCAGACCCGTGTTTCTGTGCCTTTATGACAAAATTTGTGTTATGTTCCTATTAAGTACAGTTTTGGCACTTTTTGAGAGTGGGTTCTGAGTTGCAGTATGGGTACTCAGTTTCTAACAGGTTTGCATCACTGCTGTAGAGAAAGCAATAAAATAAGTGGTTACTCTTAAGATACCAGATTGTTGTGAATGTATGTTTCCAAATAGTAAACTACTTTTAGGTCAGAATTAGAACTGTAAACACAGCTTCGTAATTCTCTTGTTTCAAGAGACATTTGAAGAGGCCAATATTGAGTTAATATCGAGCATGATTTTGGAGTTGAGTGGAACATGGGGTTGAAATGAAGGGGGAAGTATGTTAGATTTTTAAGAAAGTATAATTACAGTACTTAGCCCCCTTTTTATAAGTAACAATAAATACTTAGACCAAAAATAGTTTTATGGAAAGGAAAATGCTGAATATCTGTGCAATAATTTTCATATTGTTCAAACCTGAGGGATTTAAGAAAAAGAAAAGGGCAGGAGTACAGAATTCTAACCTCCTCCTACAGGTTCATTGTCTGAAAAATAAATGCAGGTGGGGAAGAAAAATGCATTCAAATAAAAAAGTTAGTTTTGATAAGCCAAGCACAGAAAAACAAATACAGTAGCCATGATTTCACTCATGTGCAATCTAAAAAATTGAGCATATTGACATAAAGAGCAGAATAATAGTTACAAGAGGGTGAAGAGGAGGGAGAGATTAGTTAATGGATACAAAGTCGTGGCTAGATAGGAATAAGTTCTTGTGTTCTATTACAGAAAGGTGTTCTATTCAGTATTATATGGTATATTGCAAAGTAACTAGAAGAGATGGTTTTGAGTGTTTTCATCATCAAGCAGTGACAAATGTTTAACATAATGGATGACCTGTCCTGAGTTATTACTCAATGTATAAATGTACTGAAACATCACACTGTACCCCATTAAGATTTATAATTATTAGCTGTCAATTATCAAGTAGGAAAATTTCAAGAAAACAGAATAGTTGCTCCTGAATGTATTTATTTAGTAAAGGAACTTGTTGAAATCTTTATTAGAGGCAAGAAGAATGACTCTAAAGTAAAATCCTTTGTGATCACATAGATTTTGTACTATACCATAGTAACTTTTTTAAAACTTTGTTTTTGTTTAGCATTTAGCAGAAGAAAAACCTGATGGCCTCACCAATGAAGCTACTAGGTATTCTTGTTTAAAGTTTGTACTTATTGTGGCTAATTAGAAAGAGAAACCATTGATATGAAACTACAAAAAACCTGAGAAACATTAAAGCATAGTTAAGCAACTTTATTTTTTCCCATGAATTATTGGTATCTGTTCATAATGGTCTAATAACCTGTCATTTTATTTAAAATCATTTATATTGCAGTATAAAATGAAGGCTGGGCACAGAAGTTCTTTGTGAGGACTTTGGAAAACATTAACACTTAAAATATTTTCTTATTCTCATACAATTTTGGGGGATTATTTATTTTTTAAAAAAGTAGTTGTCTCACTGCTTTAACATCTCAGTGTTCACTACTTCAGAATAGAAGAATAAATGTGGAAATATTTTGGCACCTACAATATTTTTTAACTTAAATTCTTTTATGTGCCTAATTGATGTATCTTTAGATTTATAAATCTTTAAAATACCTTACCTACCTTAAGCATATTCTTGCTAATGGAATACAGGATTTGAGATAGATGACAGCACTGTGCTGCTGGGTTTAAGAGTGAAGTCCCCTGCGATTTGGTGCAGATGATTTAGGCAAAAAATAAAGACAACAAACAAGTGGTTACATATGACTTTGGAGAATGATATCCTTTTGTTTTGTAATCCTACCTAAACACTGCATTTGGCATATGATTATGATTCAAATTAGAACGAATTTAAACATTATTTCAACTTTTTTCCTTATAGAAGTGTTTGTTATCGAAAGTATAAATGAGCCAAAAAGAAAATAACAAAATGTTATAAAAGCCAAAAGAATTAAACATAGAAGTCCATAGAAATAAAATAATTCAAAGTTTGCAACTGGTTGTATTTGGAAATATTTCCATTTCATCTTTATTCATATAAAATTTACTTAAACAGAAATGAAACGTTGGTGCATACATTCTGTTGAAATCTACTTTTTCAGTGAATTACTTTAGTTTTGAAAATTTGTGTTTGATATATAGCATAAGACTCAGAAACAAATAGTCCAGTGTTTAAAATTTCCTGAAGAACTGAGGAAAGTTGGAAGATTTCTTAGTTGTACTACTGCTGTTAATGGAAAATAGAACTCTAATTAAAATAATCTATTTTGTTATCTAGCATTCTGTCAACTGAATTCTTTAACTGAAATTTCTGTATATTTTACTGAGATAATATTTATAGTGATGAAGATATTTGTGCAAGATCTTGATACATCTTCTGAAGTGCATTTTTTTTAAGCAAAACTATTCAATTAGTATTTCATGTTGAGTGAACTTGTTTTCTGTAATTCTTTGAAAATTATGGTGCATATTATGAGAAACAGTTTAATAAATAGACTTCCTATCGTATTGAATATTTGAATTTTTAAATTTTCCTTATAATTAATGAGTTCAAAATCATCCTTCTGATTGTAAACTTTTTGTAAACTTTCCATAGCTCTAGATTATCAAATAAGAGTACTTAATACTTTTTTTTGTTTTGTTTTTTTGAGACAAGGTCTTGATATGTAGTTTAGGCTGGGCTTAAATGAACTGTGTATAGTCCAGGCTGATAGTCCAGCTATCTTCCTGCCTCAACCTCCAAGTGCTGGGATTATAGGTGAATACTTTCTTACTATCATGTGAAATTTGAATTTACATAGTGATGAATACAATTTACTTTTACTGTCTTAAGTAGATTAGGAGTAACTGAATCACTTGTATAAAACTGTTAGTAGTTAGTTCTTAACTGATATTTTTATTTAAAGGAGTTGTTTCTATTTTTAATTTCTTAACATTTTAGTTTTAACATCTATTCTCTTTGCTATTTTAGGCAAGTTGCTTTAGCAGATATCATCCTCATCAATAAAACAGACTTGATTTCAGAAGAAGAGTTACACAAATTAAGAACAACTATTAGGTACAGTAGATAGCAGTTGTATACCGTGTATCTCAAAAAGCTAGAAGATAGAATTTTAAATGTCTTCACTGTAAAGAGATGAAAAATGTTTGAGGAGATACATTTAACTTGACTAAGCATTATATGTATACATGTTTTGAAACATCACATGGCACATCATATGGCACTCCATTAATATGTATAATTTTTATGTTTCTATATATCAGTTAAATATTAAGTAAAATTTGAAAGAAACCTTTAGGTACAAAATTGTAGGTTTAACTGTATTCAAAATTGCCTTGTAGAAACTTAAGTTTCAAGGACGACTTGCTTCAAGAATCATTAAGGAATCACATATTTTGTTGTTGGCCAGTTGACTATTAAATGGAAATATATAAAATCATTCCTTATTGCTTGCAGAATATAGTTTAGAATTCATAGATTTATTGAAGATCCTTTGATTCCACCATTCTTTTCCCATTTTTTTCTTTGACTCTTTCCTAACGTTGAGCTTCTTAGGTGTAACCCTGATAGTTACTTACTTTCCCATAGACATGTCTTGCCAAGTCCCTCCTTTACTCATAATATTTTTTTATGCGGCCTATTTCTGAATTCCTTCACCACTGCCACTTCTTTTAATAGCAGTGTTTTCCATTCTGTAGAGCAGTGGTGCCAAACCTATGGCACACATGGTGCACTGGGATGTTTATATCATTGAAAGCTCCAAGAAGTTCACCATCACTCCTTTAAAACCTATTTTCTCTCTTCCCTCCTAGTTTTTCTGATGAGTCTTCCCAGACTCAGGTGATTTTACTTTGCCCTCAACTTTTGTTGACTATGTCTTTCCTAAGTCAGCTGTGCCTTGTTTCTAGCTTGCTTTAATGTCCTCAGTGTCCATGGAAAATGCTGCTCAACATAGACAGTATGAAGGATACTCAGCTGTGTGTTAAATGACCCAACAGTTATTTTCTGACTGTTCAGAAGACTTTGTTTTGTTAAGTCATAGGTTTGGCACAACTAGTATAGTATATGTTAACTGAATCAGTAAATGTAAGATTCATTAAAAGATAGTTTGCAATGAATAATTGCTGGAGAAAGAAATTCACACTTTTTGTTTGTGTTTGGTTTTATTTTAAAGTAATATCCTTAAAGTTTACTAGGGAGAACACAATCTCTTTGCAAACATTTTTGGCATAAGAGTAGTGATTGCTATTAGCTGGCCTTTATATCCTCATATTGACTAAGCTGGCTCTCATGCACTGGTAGTACTGTTAGACAGCTTGTGGACAGCCTATACTTCACTATGCTGCTAGAAAAGAAAGTACTTTGATAAATTATAGGTTCTTTGAGTTTTTTATCATCCAGTGTTCATCAGACTTATAACTGACTTGCAATCAGATTTGAAGTGGTAGAAGTTAAACATATGTGGAAGGAAAATAGGTATCAGGGTATAGAATACATTCAGAAGAGGAGATTCAGAATTTTGTAAAAACATTTTTAAAAAGCAGTGGAGAGACTTGTCTCGGAATCACCCTATGAGGGATGCCTACCCAGAAGAGCATGCTTGAACAAATAGCACCTGTCTCGAGCAGTTAACCCTAAAGAGAGTGGAGTTGATACTATAAATCCAAATAGATGAGAGGTTCATTGTGTTGAAAAGGAATTAGCAGGTACTTGGTACTGTACAACAGGAGCCGTATTCCATTATTGAATGTGTGTATAGCCATTTCCAAAAGTATGTAAGTGGAGAAAAATGGCTATCATTAAATATTTGAAGATTCTCCTCATTATAAGAACACTAGATTTACTGGCTATTTGTGAATCATTTTTCTAAAGTGAAGGATCTTTTTATAAATCACAATATCATCTTTGATCCTTCAGTGTGCAGTAGGTTTTTGTGTATCATGATTTCTTGTTTTTTTTTCCAGTACCTGGAATCGAACTCACGATCTTGCACTTGCCAGGCAGGCGCTGTGCTGCTGAGCTAAATCCCCAGCCCCTCATGATTTCTTAATGCATGAGAGAAATATACCAGATTTATGTTTGAAGGAGAAGAATAAACCATAACAAAATGCAAATTTTGTTTTCTATTTTCAGTTGTCTTCTAGTTCCAGTTGTATTTATTTAATTGCAGTTTTAGAAATAATGTGATTTATATTCTTTTCTAAAAAATTAACATTTGGATTTTTACCTTTTCTTTTACTTTTTTAAATTTCAGATCAATAAATGGACTGGGAAAAATTTTAGAAACACAAAGATCCAGGTATTTTTATAAAGCTGTTTCTAATACTATCAGCAAATAGTTTTAGTTAATTAATTATAAACATTAAGTTATTGATAAATACACTTGATAATATTAGAAAAATGTAGGTATATTTTTAAAAATGGAACCAAAAATGTTTTGAATGTTCTTTATAAATTAGTTTGACATGTTTACTTAATTTCTTTGCCTTTCTTTTTAACTAAGACTAGAGCCATGGTAACACTGTGTAACTGTGTTGTTGTTTAATAAAATTACACAACAGTTGCAACCACTCAAGCAAGTAAATTAGTATAGAAATCTGAGAAAGTATGTTGAAGAGTCTTCATTTGAGCTATTCGAATGGCTTTTTAATGGTTTTAAAACTACTTTAGTGTTTCATAGTTGGGAAAAAATTCTCCTATAAAAATACATGGAATTTCAACCAGTACATTTGTTGTTTCCAATACATTGCTTTGTTAAATTTTAATTTCCATTTTCTTTAGATACTTTTCTCTTTTGTTCTGTTCATTTAGCTGTATGTTACTTTATAAACTAGATACGCTCTTAAAACACCTGTAAAGTGTACTGTTGTAGATTGAACCATTTTCCACCAGGTGCTTTCATGGTTTCGGAAAATTTCTGTGTGAAGGCATTTTATTAATCTCATTTTTGGTGTGAAAGGCTCAGCAACTGATAGACCATACAAGGAGCAGCCAGCAACTCTGTGACTCCCAGCTGGCAGCCTAGTGCCACCCAGTCTCTGGTTGAGAGATTCTTCCCTTGAAAGTGCAGCAGAGGGCTCAGCTGAGTGGCTTGTCTGTTGTGGCCGAGATTAGAGGTGCTGACAGACTACCATAAATGTTAGGCAGTAACAGCAGCAGCTGCTTATAAGCATGTGAACAGCTGGGGAATTAATTTGGAATGCATTCTCAGGAGCCACTCATCTGCTTACAGAGGTAGCAGAAGAATACCTTAGTGTAAGTCTTCTACGAGCATTTACCAAATGTGCTCCCTACATTTCAAATTCCACTGTAGAAATCTGATTATCTAACTCATACTGTGATCTGTTTTGCATTTTACATGTCCTTTCTTTTTAATTTCTCTTTTCTTTATAAAGTGACACACAGACCATGAGATGCTTCAGTAAGCTTTTAAAAATCGTATCTAATAAATAAATAGAATATATTCTATAAGCATTTATTCAGTTCTTATTTATAATCACCTTAAATCAGTTTTCTTTCATTTTCATTTTGGAACTGTCCATATCCTGAGTACAGGTTTCATCTTCATTAGCTTATTATGTAGTAGTTTTACCATTTCCGTCACTTCTAACATTTGTTCTATTACAGAATAGTAATAGTAAACATGCTGTTGTTAATTATGATTTCAAATGGGTGTGTGAACAAGTGAATAAAATTTTTTTTTCTGGTCTTCAGTAGTAATGTCTGGCAGTGCATCTGAGAATCTAAGGGCCTTTGAAATAGGACTTCCTTGTTATGAGGACTAAAGTTGGGTGAGAATCCTTTTTGTGAAGACAGGATCTTCATAGTACAGTTCTTCTATTGTATTATGAATCTGATATTAAATATTTCCCCAAATTATTTGAGGCATAGCAACTTGAGCTTCCCAGTTTGGAAACTAGAGGTTTGGTTCTTCACAAAATTGTCAAAATCACTTTGATAGAAGTTTTATTTTATTATTGTAAAATTTTTAATTCCTTTACTATTTTGAGGTTAACAAACACTGACAAAAGTAAAAGAGATATGAGCATATGTAGTAAAGGCTTTCTTTGAGCATAAGGGCTGAGGATATAGCTCAGTGGTAGGGTACTTGCCTGGAATGTATGAACAAGTCCATGGGTCCAATCCCCAGTGCCTAGAAGAAATAAAAGAAAAGAGGAAGAGGTAAGGAGGAAGGGAAGGGAGAAAGGGAGGGGAATGGTATGTCACACTGTCTTATTGATAAGGCTTGAGTTGAGTTAGAGGCAAATATTATAGGAGTTTTAGGGGACTATGTTGACTTCAGAAGTAGGAAGGTTAGAAGACATGCCATTATCTTTTTTTAGCCTTTTTTTTTTTTTTTTTTCATCTTTGGAGGTTTAAATGAACTAAAGAGAAGAAAATCAAAACACAGTAATAAATTAATTCAAACAGACTATACTGAATATCTTACTGGCTACCAGGAATTTCATGGGAGATTGAAGATTTAAACAATGGGTGAGGCAAAAATTGTCTTTAAGATTAGTGATTTGAGGAAATCAGAGAAGCAAATAACCAAAGAAACCCGTGTTGAATATTAATATATCACAACAGGAATATTAAATGCACAGGGCCCTATAACAATAGGAAGATAGCCAGGAGTAGTGGGGCACGCCTGTAACCCCAGCACTTGGGAGGCTGAGGCTGGAGGATCAATATGAGTTTGAAGCCAACCTGGGCTACATAGTGAGTTAAAGGCCAGCCCTGAACTGCATATTGGACCCTGTCTCAAAAAAAGAAAAGTAAAGAAAGGAATAGGAAAATAAAGGAGTAACTACTCAACTCTTCCTGATGAAGGGCCAGGAAAATTTTAACTGGAAAAGGTGATCATTGATCTGAGTCATGAGTAAGATGTATCCAGATAGACTAGGTAGAGTAGGGAAGACTTTATATTTAGTAGGATTTCAGAGCGGGAAAACTTTGTATTCCAGGCACCTGTAAATGTGTTTAAATGATTAGAACACATGTTATTATGTGGCAAGGAAGAAAAAAGTGTATGACTGAGGAGACAAAACTTACCACCAAGGATTTTGAATGCCACAATAGATAGTGTGGTTTTCCTCGTGTAGGCATCAAGGAGTTTGTGAGGAATTTTGAAAGTAGTATGACTCTTGGAAGATAGACTTAATGTGGGGCTATTCTCTGCAAGATAGGAAATACTAAGAAGGGAGAGCAGCTTGTGTGAGGCAGTGGGGGAAGTAGGTTTAGAAAAGGTGATTACTGTAGTTCTGTTTTGGAAGCAGGTGCAGGTTGTGGTACCACTTGGCAACATATTTAGAAATTTATTTCTGGAGTTTAGGACTGAGCTTTTGGACAGTATTTATAATCCTAACCCTAACCCTAACACATAGATCTGGGATAGACTGGTATGCCCTGTTGAGAGAGTCAGAAGAGTTGCAAAGATGACTCTTAGTATCCCTAGAGTAGTAGCTGCAGTGGGTACTTCAAAAAGTTAAGAAAAATGAACTTCTGAAGTTTCTTCTTTCCCCATTATTTTCCCACTTAGTTATTAACGGTGTTCCCACTGGCTTGAACCACTAGTGGTATATGCATGATCGTCCCATGCCATCCAACAGGACAGTCATGCATGTAACATTATTAGTGGTTCAGCAAGACATGAGTTAGTTACAGCCCCTTTGTGAATGTGTTAAATGATGGTAATGGTCTTTTTTTTTTTTTTTTTTTTCAGTGTTTTGGAAAAGAGCTGATTTTTTTTTCATTTCTGAAGGAGGAAATTAAACATTTGATATTATGAAAATTAGTTTTCTAGTCATACATCTTGAATAAGTGAAAATTTTTTTTTTCGTGGCAATACTGGTGTCAGGGAAAGTTCATTAAAACTTCCATCTGGAAGCTTTGGCTTTTTTCCCCTTTTTTTCTTTCCACTGAGAATTTGGTGAGAGACTTTGATACTTTTTTTTCTATAGAGTGTGATCAGATTCATTATTGATCCTGTCTGGGAAATCACAGGAATCTGTATAAGGCAAACTTACCTCTAAATAGTGAGTATTCTCAAGGACATTGTCACAGTGAGACAGTAGTATGTTTAGAAGGTTTGCTTTTTAAAGCAATTAAATTTTCACATTGCCATGTGCAAAGCTTACTAAACTTTAAGCTGTTCTGTAAAGATGATAAACTTGGGAAATTTCATTCGTCTTTTACTTGTTAGTATAAATATTTGCTCAACTGTGAAGGTGAAAAATGAAATAATGTTTAATGTTAAGACTTTGGTCTTGGTGTAAATCGATATTGAGAAATTTTTTCAGGGAGCAGTTACTTCTTTGCTTGATTATTCTCCTAATTCAGCACATCTAGAATGTTCAGAATTTGAAATGTTACAGTCTATTAACATAAAACTTCGGCATTTTCTTATTTTCATAAATGGGAATGCATGTGTGTGCCAAGCTAAACACTCATAATGTAACAGAACACTGCTGCCACAAGTGTGAGTGGATGGCAGACTGCTGAAAGGGGGCAAAGCAGGCACAGCTGGTCAGTCCTAAATTAAAGCCATGTTTTATCTTACATGTTTGTGTGTTTAAGATAATCTTGAATCTGACAAATGAGCTTTGTTTTGTCTGTGAAATTTTAATAAATATTCATCAAGTATCGAGTCTGATTTTGAAATTTAATTACATTTTGGTCATTTTCTTTAAGCAGTCTCCGTTTTAGCTTTGATTATGGAGAGGTCACTGTCTTCTCCTCTTATATGGGCTTATGTTAGAATTGGAAACCTGTCCCCTGCCTTTATATATTTGCTTTTATGTATCTAAACAAAATTAATACTAATTGTGATAGGTTATTGTCATGTGGTTTGAATCACTACATTCCTAACAAAGTTTATCACTAAGAGAAATAATATCTATTTTGATAGAGCAGGAAACTTCATTCTATCTACAACCCTATTCTGAATAAAAGAAATCAAACTCACATGTAGATAGGGTCCTAGTGAATGAATATTTATGCACTGGGGCTGGGGATTTAGCTCAGCGGCACAGCACCTGCCTGGCAAGCGTGACGTTGTGAGTTCAATTCCCGGTACCGGAAAAAAAACCAAAAAAAAAAAAATTTTTTTTTTTTTTGCACTGGTTGTTTGACTGCTAGTGTTTCTTGGTGTTGTTTTTGTTGTTGGTGATGGTGGTGATGCTGGGGATTGAGCCCAGAACCTTGTGACTACTAAGCACATTCTATCAGTGGGCTATACCCTCCACCCTGATGCCTTGCCTTATGTTACCTATTTTAGTATAAAAGAAATACAAAACTCCAAAGATATTTGGAATATAAATATACTACTGTGTTATTTCTAGTTATCATTTCTTTTGTTTATAAGCTGCTTGTAAAGTTTTAATTTTTTAGCTAATGTTTTTGGGGGGTGAGCAATAAAAAATGTGGTATTTGAAAAGCTCATAAATTAGATTTCAGGAATGGAAAGACATTTGAGAGTGCTAAAAACAAAAAATGCTAAAGTTTGTTGAAGCAGTAACTTAGTTTTTTGCCTAGATGTGTCCACTTTTAAGAATTTTACATAGAGAAAATTTTACAGTAGCATTTTTTTGTCATTTTTATGCATTTTCCAAAGTATTATATTTTGATTGAGCTTTATGTTATGTTTTGATAAAAGGTTTTTTTCTTAATTGGATATTTTTCACAGAATTTTCAACTGATCACATGAATTTTCTTCCTTTTAGAGTTGATCTCACTAACATATTAGATCTTCATGCCTTTGATAGTCTCTCTGGAATAAGGTATGTTTTTTCAATATTTTGGTCACTTTTAATGTAATATGCTTTTATTCTACAGTTACAGGAATGATTTACACAAGTACATCCTTGATTGAAGCTTTCTGTCATTCTTTTTTTTATTTTTTTCTTTTTGAGACAGGATCTCTCTGTGCAGTTCAGGCTGGCTGTGAGCTCACTTTGTAGCCCCGGTTGGCCTTGAACTCACAACGATCCTCCTGCCTCAGCTTCCCAAGTGCTGGGATTACAGGTGTGCACCACCATGCCCGACTTAAGCTTTCTGGCATTCTGACATACAAGATCATTCTTAAGTTTATGCCAGAAAGTTTTGTTAATTTCTTGCTTGTGCATCATAGTGTATTTTCTTGTAGAAATTATGGTATAAATGATAGGTAGCTTTAAAGATATATTATTTAATATTTCTATGCTAACCACTGCAATACTCTTTTCAATAGAAAAATGCATCAAATACATAGGAAGTTTTAGTTTGGGATGTTCATACAAACAGCTTAGTTATGGATTAGCTTTCTGTCTCTTCCTTGGGGAAATCTTTTTGATAAAGGAAGGAAGAGAGATCAGTTATTCTTGAACATCAGCGTCTGTTTTTTTAATTGTGGTAAAAACATATGAGATCTACCCTCCTAACAAAGTTTTGAGTATGATACAGTATTGTTATTTATAGGCATAACAGATCTCTGCAGCTTATTGTAAAAATCTCTGTACTCTACTCACTAAATGTTTTCCCTCTTTCTATGTCCTGGTAACCACTATTCTAGTCTTTGCTTCTATGGGCTTTACTAATTACCTGTTATGAGTGAGTTTTGCAGTATTTGTTCTTCAATGACTAGTTTCTGTCACTTAGCATAACATCCTCAAGGTTGATCCATGGTGTTGCAAATGGCAGGATTTCCTCCCCCTTTTTAAAGGCTGAGTAATATTCCGTTTTAGTAAAAGTACCACATTTACTTTACCCGTTCCTTAGTTGACAGGTACAGTATTTAGGTTGTTTCCACATTTTGGCTATTGCAAATAATGCTTGCAGTAACTTTTAAGTCTTGAGTATGTCTGCACAAAAATGGACATCTCTCTGATGTTTTAAATTGGTAAGGCAGTTTAGTTTGCAGATAGGCATGGTAAGTAGGTCTATACTTCTGATTGCTAATTCCTAGGTGTGTGTATCAATAAACACAAATGTATATGCCATTCTACTTAGCCAGGCCTTTTTAAAAACATTTTTGGTATTGGGAATCGAACTTAGAACCTTGTGCTTGCCAGGCAGGCGCTTGTGCCACTGAGCTATATGCCTGGCCCAGCCATGCCTTTAAAACTAATTTTTTAACTAGTTTTCCCCCCTCAGTCTTTAGATTGTTCAGATTTAAAAAATAATTTCTAAAATAAACTGTCAAGATAGGGTATGATAGTGTTTTATTGAACTTCTTTGCCCTTATAAATAAGAGAATTTAAATTCACATTTAATGTGTAAAATTATTGCTACTATTTTCACACCTGGAAGTTTAGGATAGGCAGGATGACTACCTCCTTAGTTTGAAACTTGTCATTGTAGATGTCAGACTAGAACTACTCATTCTGGAAGTCAGTTCTTCAGTTGAGAGCTATTCATTTTATTTGTACCCTCTAGAGTTAGACCTTGTAAAGTAACAAATAACAAGTTAAAATTACAAGGAGATTCCTAGGGTGCTTCAGCAAGATCCGCATTTCCTTTTAGTTCTAGTCAGTAAGAAAATAGAACAGTTTGGTATACTTGAAGTATAGATGATTTTTCTAATTTAAAAAAAAAAATCCCTGTATTTTATATTATGAAAGTGCCTATTTTTTGCTTTATGGGAGAAATGTGTTGTATCATTTCAGAACACTCCTGTACAAAGTTGTGAAATCTCTCTTTAGCATCCTGAACCGTTTTCTCTGATGTCAGCTTTAGGTCCCAATTTTATTTAAGCTTGATAGTGATTGAATAATACGAAAAGCAATCAAAGTTACAGTTTTTTACATAAAGCTTTGTTTTTCTTATTTAGAAATGAAAACTTTACCCGAAGGATTATGGATATGAACCAAAGCATTCTGACAGGAATATGGCCTGAAGCATAAACTTTGTCATTAAAAAATGGTCTTTTTTAGCACTGACTTTACTAGGGAGCTGGTTTGCTGGTACTGTCTCCTAATTCTAGGAACATAAGAGCCTTTGTCTTGAGGTCCATTTCCACTCAAGTCCACCAGTCCGACCCCTGCCAACCTTTTACCTTGCTCCTTTTCTTAAATCCAAGACTACAGTTTATTTCTCTTGAGTAGTCAGTGCAGTTTCAGCAGCTGGCCGTGTTCCCTTTTCCTTGCCCTTCACATCTGCCTTAGAACTGTATTTCATCTGAGGCAACGAGTTGTTTTTGTGTTTACAGACCCTGTGCCACATTTAAATATATTTACAAAGGTAGGAAATGAACTAATACTGCCTTAAGTTTGCCTTTCTTCAGCTAATTTTTCTCTGTTGGGTCTAAGAGCTTGCAAATTGATGGTCATTTAATATGAAACACTAAAATACTTCTTAGTTGAAGTCTTTGTTTCTTCCCTTTATATATTTTACTTTAACAGTTTATTCTTAATAGCGAAGGGGAGAAAGGATGGTAGTGTAAGACTATTTTCTACTTCGATATTCAGGATATTTTTGTTTTTCCTTTCTACTTACCTCTGACTATAATAAAGATACTTTCTTTAAAGCATCCACTTCAAAGTTTTCCAGTTTTACCTGGAGGAAATAGAAAAGTTGCAAGTTTCATCTTGTGGTGAAAAGAACTGAATCTCTAATACATAAAACAGTAAACTATTTTAGGTGTATACATTAAAAGATAGAAGTGGTTAACAAGATACAAGTCAGTGTGCAGAATGGGTATTCTGATTCATAAATTTTTGCTTTTGCTAACACACTTTGTTTTTAAGATCAAGAAAAAATTAAGGCATAAAATTCTGAAATTTGCTAGGAACTAAACATTTAGATAATAGTTGAATTTTTGACCTTTTGCTTGCATATGAAGGTGTACGTAGTCATTGTCCAACACTAAACATTAGGCATATAGAAAAAGTATCTGATATTTCAGTGATTTTTCTAATCTCATTTTTCACTTAATTAGGAGCAGTTATAATGCTTTAGTGACACTTAGCGAAGTAGCTGTTTAATGTGATCCCACCACTATCCATGAGGCCTTTGCTTAACTTTTCTTTCTGCTTAGCTGCAAAACAGGAGAATCCTTTCCTGAGCAACCAGCTGGGAAGGATTTAATTTGACACTTTCCCTACTAAGACCCCCCAATGAGACTCATTCCCTAGAACAGTTCCTATAACTCTCTTCTCTTTCCTAAATTTGCTGTTACTAATTTACCCCTCACTGTTCTTCAAGGCAAAACATCTGCAAGGTTTTAAGTCCTGCCCTCCCACCTCCACCAGTGTCTAAATGTGTGCTACAGTTGTTATGATTGTAATTTGTTATGCCATGTTGATCTTTTGGCTCTTTTCATATCAAAACAATACATTCTTAAGATTTTGACTGTTTTCTCTTAACTGCTAACTGACCATAGAGAATATTTGTATTTATGGATAGTTTATGTTTTAAGAAGTAGATGTTCAAGGGAAAACTTTAATAAAAGAAAATTTATCCTTCTAATTTTCTGTAGTTCCCAGCATTATTTTATATTAGGAAGCATAGTAAAAATTGAGAAACTTTGAGCAACCCTAAAATAGTTATATATATTTTTATAAGCCTGCATTGAACCTATTTGAAAAAAAGTACACTGATACTTAACCACACAAAAGAATATATTGCTAAAGCCTTAGCTTTTCCTTTTATTGTGCATATATTTATTGTGAATGTGTGCATTTTAAAGAAAACTTTAAAGAGCTTAATCTGTCAAAAGCTTTTCTCTTTTAGAACATATAAATATTCTCTATTAGATTATTTCTCCATTAGAATATGTAAAATTAGAAATATAAAATAGATTCAGTTATGGAAAGTCTCTTTCCTGTTTGACTTTGTGTCTCTGAGTAAGAGGTAAGGTTACATTGGATTCATCACTGAACTTCATTGGTTGATTTTAGTTTTCAGGAAAAACTTCAACATATGCCCACAGCACAGCCTCACCTTGATCAGGTAAAAAGAAATCTTAAACAATATTTTTAAAGTGTGTCTCTCGCTAAGTTGGCCGTATTTAGGACTGTTTGATTAGATATCTTTTGAAGCTAGCATTTTTGAACTGTGTTGATATTGTCCAGATCTTGAATACATCTGAAGTCAGCTAACCCAACTTCTTAACACATAATAGGAATTCATGGAACTACACATTTCTGAAGTGTTTAGAATTTTAGGAAATTGTGCTTCCCACTTCTTCTGTAGTTACTCAGCATATTCTGATCAGTCCTCATGATGGGAGTTTTTACTTAAAAGTAGCCAGAGGGGTCTATCTATAGTCTGTTTTTAACTGTATTGAAGTAACTGATGAAGGAAATGTCTGGCATAAGCGTGGCTTATTTAAGTAAAAATTGACCAAGTTTGACCTTCAGGTAGTTGTATAAATTTCAAACTCTGTAAGGTGTTTTTTATACTTTAAAATTCTAATCCCTGGGGTAGATACTTAAGATGCTAGGAACAAACTATTATTTTTATCCATGTTTCTGTCAAGCAGGTCATAGATGGTAGAACTTTAGGATAATTCCTGTGTTACACTTAAAACGTAGAGGGAGAAGGTGTGTAAGTGAGCAGTATACTTTCTGTACCTTGTCTTCCCTCCTTCCTCTAGCAGTGACCACCAAGTTCTTGAGTCATCATTGCCCGTTGTAGTAGGACCAAGATGATCGCAGCCGCTGGCATTTATCTTCATTCTGGCACGTGTTTATGGGAAACTGTAGCACCACATTTGTGGTACCTTTCTCTGGGAATATTCACTTGTTTTTAAAATATAGAATATTCATTTGTCTTTAAAATAAGTGAATGAGAGAAATGCTAGTCTCGCAGTAAACTTCTGGGAAAAAATAATTTTATGATTTTCAGTAGCAGTCATAAAGATAAACTGGAATCACATTCTTACTGAGTTTCTTCTGAGTGAAGAATACATACTTAGGAGTTATAAGGGTTCAAAAATGAAGAAAATAGAGTACTCACAGGAACCTTCTAAGGGGCAGTATCTACACCTGTAATATACGGGGTGATTGAAAAATATGGTGAATGTTTAAATTTTTAAAAACTTACTGAAATAAAGGACACATTGCCAAGAATGATAGAAAAGTGTGTTTGAAGAAAGGGGGAATATTTTGAGGGGTATCAATGGTAATGTGTCTTTTACTGTAATAAATTTTTAAAATTTAAATGTTCACTATATTCTTCGATCACCCCTCATTGATAATGTGTATGGCAGTTTCTGTTTCACATAAAAATATTACAGTGTGGCCTCATTCATCTTATTCACTGAGCAACTTCTGGCTTTTCCTCAAAGTCACAATGACCGTGAAACACAAATGTTTTGAATTGATTCAGGATATTGAGGCAGTCACAGCTAAAGATACTCATGAAAGAGGACTTCCAGAAGTGCTTCAGAAAGTGACAAAAACAATGGGATAAGGGTGTTGAAAGTGAGGGAGAGTATTGTGACAGGGATTAATTCAGTTTGTTTTTTACTTTAATAAACATGCTTTTAAACTTTTACCATATTGTTGATCATATTTCATATCTCAAATGTACCCCATTATGCCTTATAGTTTATATTTATAATGCTTTGTAGTTTGGCTTAAAATGCTTTTCATTGCATTAATGTATAAAGTCATTAAATATAAAGTTCATTGCTTAGCACAGATTTAGTATTTGATATGTGTTCAGTGAAAAAGAATGAAAAGCTGTGATTCTAAAATGGAGAAATAATTAAGGATCACTCGTGTACTTTTTTTTGGATACTCAGTAGTCCCTGCCCCTTAACTCTTTTGGACATGTGCATTTTAATATGTATTTTAACATTATAGATACAAAAATGTTGAGAGAATGTAAACTGCACTTCTTGTGTGCATGTAAATGGTGTCAGCATTTTGCCCATTTTATTTCATCTATCTTGTCAACATTTCTTTGCTAAAGTTTTGAAAATACATGTATATATTTTTAAATAGTAAGTTTCAGACATAAAAGTAGAATAGCATAGTGAATCTATATGTACTTATCACCCATGCTGGAGTGTATAAAAGAAAATTGCAAACATTATGTCATTTCACCAACAAATAGGGCATGTCTATTTTTGTTAAAGCTGAACAGGAGATTCTAATGCTTTTTTCTGCTTTAGGTATGTAAGTAAGCATTGAGCAAAATATAGTATTACAGAAAAAGAGTTATGGGAATCAAAGACATAGATAGTATCATTTAGCTTAGTGGATCTGAGGTATAGGCAATGAAAGATATCTTTTCCTCACCCATTGATAAGTTCATAGCTCAGAACAGATTAGTGAGGAAAAAGCATATGTAATAAGTTTATATGACGTGGAACTTTTCATAATGAAAGCCTGAAGAAATGAGTAAACCTGTGTGTTTTTATTTTTGATAAAGGATGGATATTTGGAGATATACAATGAGAAAAAGATTATGATCCAAAGATAGCAAATGGATAGGAACTTAGCAAGGCCTGCGTGGGTAGAGTCCTGTTTGTGACCCTTTGTCTTCAGGACAAGTATGCTCCTTTGCTTTGGGTATTGGGAGAGCTTCTCACATGAGAGTCTTAAGACCTCATTCAAGAGGAGGTCAGAAAATCTTTCCTAGGCCCGATGCCCTGCTTTAGGGGAGACGCTGAGCATGATTTTCCTGCTTCTTTTGACAGTGTCATATTTTGGGCTAGGGTGTCCTGAACCCCATCAGAGACTCCATGAAAGATAGAATTGTACACTAAAACTATATTAAAAATACTATGTATCCTTACATATATTTATATATACATATCTATCTGTGTGCATATATAAATGCATGTCCTTATAATTCTCAGATCAAGATAATAAAAGATTTCCAAAATTGAGAATTTTCTTGTGCTTCTTCTTAGTCAAAGGAGGAATAACTTCTATTCTCACTTAAACAACAAAAAGAAGTCATGAACTAGTAGGGTTTTTTGTTTTGTTTGTTTTTGACAGAAGTGAGGGAAAGACCACTCCAGATGTTTGAAAGTGGGCTGTTTGGAGGAGCAGTCCCTCTTGCCTAAGTTGTGGTGGTTGGTTGGTACTGGAATCTTGGTCTGTGACTGTGGGTTTTAATTTTTGAGGCAAAGAGAACTTACCCTGGGCTGTGCTGCAGCGTAACATAAGTGGCATTGGGCTTTGGAATCAAGAGAGCGAGCAGGAACATACAGTAGCATGTGATGATGGCCTTCACTGTGGTTACACAAGGGCGGGAAACGGAGTAAAACAGGAGCTATTTCGCAGCTAGACCTGCCTGAGCAACCTACGTGTAGCTCGCTCAGAAGCGGAAGGGATGATAGGAAACAAGCCTAACTGACTAAAGAAACCTAGAAGTGGATACATCTGGAAGGTAAAGTGATTGGGATGAAAATGCCACATATTCAGCTTTGTATCTAGTGGCAAAACATTACGGGAGAGGCCTTACCTGGGCAAAAAGGGACAGAGGGCGTGTTATGGTTTAGATCAAGATTGTTGCCCACAGGCCTCTTATATTTATAGCTGGACTTTTGTAAGGTGATTGAGTGATAGGGCCACGTAGCTCACTTGCTGTTAGGAGGTGGAGTGCAGTGGAAAGAGGCAGGGCCCTGGAGCGTATGACTGGAAGGGTATATCGCCTTCCCAGCTCCTCGCTTCTCTCTGCTCCCTGGTTGCCATGATGGGAGCTGCTTTCCTCTGCCTAGGCCCTTGTACCGTCCATTTCTGTGTTTAAGCCTCCTGAATACTGACTCAAACTTCTGACACTGTGAGCCAAAATAAACCTCTCCTCCTTGAAGTTGTGGGTGTCAGGCATTTTGCCTCACGAGGAGGAAAGTGACAGTGACAGGACTGGACTATGGAGCTATAGTTGTTTCATTTAAGTATACTAGTGGGCTTGAATCATTTTCCAGATGAAGAAAGCATGTTGAAGTTATTGTATATAGGGACTATTTGCAAAAGAATAGAAAAGTCAGAAATAACATAGTAGGTTAAAGAAAAAAATACCAAATCAATAAGCCTGAGTTATTCTGAAAATTTTATTTTAGAGGCATTTCTTTATAGTTTTTAATATGAAATGAGTTTACTGGTACGGAAAACTATAGTTCCAAAATCAGAGATTGCCTTTTTTGAGTCCAGTTATGTATCATCCTAATTTTAACTTTCTTTGATCTCATACTAAACTTAGTTATATCTCATAAAAATATTGTCATCTCTTTATCCTGCAAAAGAAAAAATTATAAACATTTTTAAGCTAACAACGCAGCAAAGACTGTACTGAATCCTATATTGACACGGTCAATATAAAAAAGCCAAGTTAAGGGCTAGAGCATTGCTTAGTGGTAGAGCAGGTGCTTAGCATTCTGGCCCTTGGGCTTAGTCACCAGTACTAGGGTTAGGGAGGGACTAAGTTATGAATAAAATACATTTAAGAGTTTTTTGAAGACCAAATTGATATTTTTTGAAACTGACAAATTATGTTTTATTTGGCAACCTTTTGCGATATATTCTTACTTGCTATATATTTTGATATGGAAGTTTAGGTATTTAATGACTTCTTTAATGATTTAAGTATTTTAGTGATTTTGTCAATGAAGAAATAAAATTGTCAGTTTAAATGCATATTTTAAACTATAATGACAATAATTTAAAAGCAAGGTATGTTTATTAAGAATTAAAAATAAGTACTTTTTGTTATGGTGAAGAGCGTTTAATCTGAGATCTACTCTTAACAAATTTTAAGTATACAACACAGTATTGTTATCTGTGTTTACATGGCCATACAGCAGATGGGTAGAATTTTTGCATCTTGCATGACTAAAACTACTCACTGAGTAGTCACTACCCATTTCTGCCTTCCTCTGGCACCTTGTAACCACCATTTTTTTTCTGATTTTTATGAGTTTGACTATTGTAGGTACTGATACGAGTGCAAAAATTTGACCTTTTGTAACTAGCTTATTTCATTTAGCATAACCTCTTCATGGTATAACACATGATAGAATTTTCCACTTTAAGGCTGAATAATATATATATATATATGTATTACTAGAGCCATTTTCATATATATATATGTCTCACATTTTCTTCATTCATTGATGACATTTAGGTTGTTTCTACCTCTTGGTTACAATAACAGTAGTTTTCCACCCCTGGTTTTGCTTTCCAGTTTCAGTTACTTTTGGTCAACCATGATCCAAAAATATTAAATGGAAAATACCAGAAGTAAAGTATTTAGAATTTTAATTTTCATGCCATTCTGAATAACAGAATAAAAATTTCTTGCCATCCTGCTCTTTCGTTGGGATGTGAGTCCTCCCCTTGCCTACCACATCCACACTGCATGCTTTTTTGCCTCTTAGTCCTTAAGTAAGTCTCTCGATGGTTATCAGATTAACTGCTGCAATATCATAGAGTTGTGGTCAGGTGACTGTTTATTTAGGCCCCAAAGCACAAGAGTAGTGATGTTGACAAATTGTATACAGCAAAGACAAGCTGTAAAGTGCTTGCTTTAAGTAAAAGTTCTTGATTTAATAAGGAAAGAAAAATATTATATGCTGCAGTTGCTAAGGTCTGTGGTAAGAATAAATCTTCAAACTAGGAAATTGTGAAGAAGGATAAATAAATTCCATGCTAGTTTTGATGTAGCACCTCAGATTGGAAAAGTTATTGCTATAGTACGTAATAAGTACTCAGTTAAGATGGAAAAAAGCATTACATTTGGGGTTTGCTATTACCTCCAGTTTCAGGCATATACACCAAGGGTCTCAGAACATATGCCCTGTGGGTAAAGGGAAACTGCTAGAAGTACTTTTATATTTTTTTAAATTATTTTTTAGAAGTACTTTTAATTGTCTCACATTTTAAAGTCCAATTTGAAACTTTCTAAAAATTGACTATTTCTCACATGTGAGCATGAACATAGTATTTTTTCCTATTATAAACAACAATGGAGACTGAGTAGCAATATATTCATGCCTAAATTGATCTGTAATACTTTTTAGCTATTCTCTAAGTTTGGATTTAAAAAGAGGGCTGGCCTTTTCATATTTCTATATATATGATTTTCCAGATATATAAAATATATATATATATATATATATATATGATTTTCTAATGGTAAACAAAGATGCAGGGCTAAACAGTTTTAGGAAGTTTTGCAAAACTATATTTTAGTGTTCTTTAGTAATGCTTATTTTAAGCCATTTTGAGCATGGCATGAGCATCTTAGTATGTATGGTGGACTTTTTGTTTTATGTAAGGCTTAGGCTTTGTATTTTCATCATTAAATATGACATTCTGGGTTATATCAGCAAAGGGAAGTTTAAATTCTAATTATGGGACCTGTTAGAGGATATCTTAAACTTCTAGTTCTGTGGAGTAGACAGTGAGAAATGTATCAAGATCAGGAAGAAAAATAAATCTTAACGTCTACATCCTGTAAATGATGATCTTAATGTTTGAAGTCAAAGGTGACACTATGCTACCATTCTTGTTGCTCTTTTCTGCTTGATACATTCTTGTTCAGCTAGAGGTAAAAAGAATATTTTGCTTATTTTTCAGATAAAGTAGAATATTTTTTTCTTTTGTACTGGGGATTCTTCAGTTCCCAGGGCCTCATGCATGTTAGGCATATGTTATTCCACTGAGCCCAGTGGAATCTACACCCCTTTTAATTTCTGAGATAGGATCTCGCTGAGTTTCTTTGGCTGGCCTTGAACTTGCAATCCTCCTGTGCTTTGCTATCCTAAGTAGCTGGGTTGCGGGTGTGTGCCACTGCGCCAGGCTGCACTTTATTTATTGTTAGGTAATACTTTTTTCTCTGCATAGTTTGCTTTTCAGAGCCTCATTTTTCCCCGTGTATAAAATGGGAAGAGTTGTGCTTTTTCCCCAGGACTGTGAAGAGTGAAGGAGAACATGAAGTCAGAATGCTGCTCGGCACAGTCAGGATGGTCCACTCCTTCATGTTGCCAGAATCCCAGAGCAGAATATTCAAATAATGAGCCCCCTGTGTGAGATGTTTTTGTGTAAATACCAAAGTGTTGATGAGTTCTACAAAATATAGAAGACAGCGTTGCTAATTACGTAAATTGGCACATATAATGAGAAAAATAGAATTAATAGAGTTAATATATATTGTTAGACATGATGTAAGATTTAATATGTTCCTTAATTTTCACTTTAAAACTAGTAATTTTTAAAAAAATATATTGATATTGCTATAAAAGATTACTGTCTGTGTTGATTTACAGAGTATTGTTACAGTCACATTTGAAGTACCAGGAAATGTAAAGGAAGAAAGTCTAAATGTATTTATTCAGGTGAATGCCTTTTTTAACTGATTAATAATTTATCAACTGTTTGTTGCATAGTTGTTGCTGTTAGCAGTGGTTGATCTTATTAAAATATGTCACTTGATACAGAATCTCCTGTGGGAGAAGAATGTGAGAAACAAGGACAACCACTGCATGGAGGTCATACGGCTAAAGGTGCAGTATGCAGTTCACCTTTGTAGGCTTCTGGGCAAATCCTTCTTTTGGCTACTATATAAAAATTGTGTTTGGTCTTTTTAGACAGAAGCACTGGTTTTAGCACAAGTAACCTTCGTCTACTTCTATTTCTGTCATTTCCATTACTAAAAAGGAGCTTTTAAAATTACAGCAGAAAGCATGATTTATTTGCACAGCTTCATTTAGTGTTGCCCCTAAAGCAGTCTGTGAGCTTTGAAAATGTTAGTCCCTGCTCTCATGCCCAGGTGTTCTAAGCAGCTGGTCAATGAGCTTGCCTCTGTCAAAGTTCTCCTCCTCTTGGAACACAGATTGATCGCTTAGAGAAAACTGCTTATTTTTCTATGAGAGATTCATTTATTGGGGAAATAATGTGAAAAGTCCTGCTGGTGCTGAAACGCATGCATTTAGCAGACACTGAACATTCTGTCATACACTGGAAAAGTTACAGAATTCTTGTTCTGTGTTTCAAATCTCATTTATATTACTTGACACTTGTGTATATGTTATGAAAGTCACCTTTTCCCCAGAAAGCAGTGATTCTAAGTGTATCCATCAATCAGCAGTCCTTTGAGTATATACTCTTGTGATTTCTCAAGTGTGCATTAAGTCCTTACTACTCTTAATAACTAAATTCTCCAGGTATGCACTGATATCCTGGGGTTACTAGAATAACAGACTGAGACTATGAACAGACTATTTAGATTAGAATTTCTTCACTCGTTATGCTGGCTCTACCGAGGATTAGCACTGCAGAACAACATAGATAAATCCCAATCTACTTCCTTTTCACTGTCGTACAAAGGAATTAAGCCGGATCCTGCTGCTACTTTATGAATGCAACATCATCAACGTTCCAGGATTCTAACTGGCCAAGCATTTCTTCTGTAACTGCCTTTATCTCCTAGTATTGAATGTGGGTTAGGTTTCCTAGAAAAGTAGCAGTTTGGGCATTTATACTAATGTTGCCTCCAACACCTGTGCAGATTTCAGTGGCTTGTATGTGTATCATCATCTCAGTCTGGATTTTGCACTTGTATGATCATTTCTTTTTTTTTTTTTTAATTTTTAATTTTTAATTTTTTTATTTTAAAGAATAAAAGAAGGATAACATAATAATAGGGGGGACTTAGCAAATTACAGACAAAATGGTAGGTTATTATCAATGGTTATCATTTTACATATTATTGTCTACAAAATAGTTTCTCAGGAAAACAAATAGACAAATAATAGTGAGTTACAGACAAAAGAGGTAGGAG